>NC_058130.1:625352253-625380208 GCF_016433145.1 Gracilinanus agilis
ATACACCTTCTTTTCAGCAGCACATGGAACATTCATAAAGATTGGTCATGTACTAGGGCATAGAAACATGGCAAACAAATGCAAAAGAGCAGAAATAATAAATGCAACATCATCAGATCATAATGCAATAAAACAGTTATTAGCAAGGATACATGGAGAGGCAAATCAAAAACTAATTGGAAATTAAATAATATGATTCTCCCAAATAAGTTAGTGAAAGGAAAAATCATAGAAACAATTAATAATTTCACTGGAGAATATGACAATGATGACACAACTTACCAAAACCTATGAGATGCAGTCAAAGCAGTTCTAAGGGGAAAATCTATATCACTGACTGCATGTATTAACATTAGGGAGGACAGAGGTTAATGAATTGGGCATGCAACTTAAAAAACTAGAAAGAGAACAAATTAGAAATCCCCAGATGAAAACTAAATTAGAAATACTAAAAATCAAGAGAGAAATTAATAAAACCAAAGTAAAAAAATACTATTGAATTAATAATAAGACTAGAAGCTGGTATTTTGAAAAAATGGATAAAATAGACAAAGTAGGTAAATCTAATTTTAAAAAAGGAAAGAAGAAAACCAAATGAACAGTATCAAAGATGAAAAGGTAGACATCACCTCTAATGAAGAAGAAATTAAGGCAATCATTAAAAACTATTTTGCACAATTATATGGCAATAAATATAACAATCAAGGTTATATGGATGAATATTTACAAAAATATGAATTGCCTAGATTAACAGCAGAAGAAATACAATACTTAAATAATCCAATATCAGAAAAAGAAATTGAATAAGCCAGCAAAGAACTCCCTAAGAAAAAAGGTTCCAGGGCCTGATGAATTCACAAGTGAATTCTTTCAAACATTCAAAGAACAACTAATTGCAATAGTATACAAATTATTTGACATAATAAGCAAAGAAAGATTTCTACCAAGTTCCTTTCATGACACAAATATGGTACTGATTCCAAAGCCAGACAGACCAAAAACAGAAATAGAATACTACAGACCAATATCCTTAATGAACATAGATGCAAAAATCTTAAATAGAATAGTAGCAAAAATACTCCAGCAAGTGATCATGAGGGCTATCCATCATGATCAGGTGGGATTTATACCAGGAATGCAAGAATGGTTCAACATTAGGAAAACCATGCACATAATTGAACATATCAACAAGCTAATAAACAAAGATCACATGATTATCTCGATACATGCTGAAAAAGCCTTTGACAAAATATAACACCCATTCCTATTGAAAACCCTAGAAACTACAGGAATAGAAGGGCCTTTCATAAAAATAATAAACGGTATATATCTAAAACCATCAACAAGCATCATATGCAATGGGGATAAATTAGAAGCTTTCCCAATAAGATCAAGCATGAAACAAGGATGCCCATTATCACCTCCATTATTTAAAATTATTCTAGAAACACTAGCAGTAGAAATTAGAGAAGAAAAAGAAACTGAATGTATTAAAATAGGCAATGAGGAGACTAAGTAAATGTTCTTTGCAGATGATATGATGGTGTACTTAAAAAATCCTAGAGAATCAACCAAAATGCTAGTAGAAATAATCAACAACTTTAGCAAATTGCAGGATACAAAACAAATGCACACAAGTGATCAGCATTTGTATATATTTCCAACACATCTCAGCAGCAAGAGTTAGATATAGAAACACCATTTAAAATCACCCTAGACAATATAAAATACTTATAAATCTATCTACCAAAACAAACACAAGAATTATACAAACACAACTACAAAACACTTTCCACATGATTAAAACTAGATCTAAACAATTGGAAAAACATTGATTGTTCATGGATAGGTTGAGCTATCATAATAAAAATGACCATTCTACCCAAATGAATTAATTATTTAGTGCCATACCTATCAAAGTACCAAAAAACCTTTTTGCAGAATGAGAAAAAACAATAACAATGTTCATTTGGAAGACAAAAAATATCAAGAATAACAAGGGAATTAATAAAAAAAAAGTGAAGGACCATAGCCTATCAGTACCAGATATTAAACTATACTATAAAGCAGTGGTCATCAAAACAATATGGTACTGGCTAAGAGACAAAGGGAGGATCAGTGCAATAGATTAGAGGTAAGTGATGTAAGCAAGACTGTGTATGATAATTCCAAAGAGCCCAACTTTTGGGGCAAAACCCCACTATTTGACAAAAACTGCTGGGAAAATTGGAAAACAATATGGGAGACATTAGGTTTAGATCAACATTTCACACCCTACACCAAGATGAACTCAGAATGGGTGAATGACTTGAATATAAAGAAAGAAACTATAAATAAATCATGTGAACACAGAAGAGTATACTTGTTCGGTCTCTGGGAAAGGAAAATTATAAAACCAAGCAAGAGTTAGAAAATATTACAAAATGTAAAATAAATAATTTTGATTACTTTAAATTAAAAAGGTTTTGTACAAACAAAACTAATGCAACCAAAATCAGAAGGGAAACAACAAACTGGGAAAAACTTTTATAACAAAAAATTCTGACAAAAGTCTAATTACTCAAATATACAGGGAGCTGAATCAATTATTAAAAAAATCAAGCCATTCCCCAATCAATAAATGGGCAAGGGACATGAATAGAAATTTTTTAAATAAAAAAATCAAAACTATCAATAAGCACATGAGAAAGTGTTCAAATTCTCTAATAATTAGAGAAATGCACGTCAAAACAACTCTGAGGTACCACCTTACACCTAGCTGATTGGCTAAAATAACAGCAGGGAAGAGAAACGAATGTTGGAAGGGATGTGGCAAAATTGGGACATTAATGCACTGCTGGTGGAGTTGTGAAGTGATTCAACCATTCTTGATGACAGTTTAGAACTATGCCCAAAGTGGGCTAAAAGATTGAATGCCCTTTCACGCAGCCATATCCCTGCTTGTTTTGTACCCCAAAGAGATCATAGGGAAAAAGACATGTAGAAAAATATTTATAGCCACACTCTTTGTAGTGGCCAAAAACTGGAAAACGAGGGTATGCCCATCAATTGGTGAATGGCTGAAGAAATTGTGGTATCTGTTGGTGATGGAATACTATTATGCTCAAAGGAATAATAAATTGAAGGAATTCCATCTGAATTGGAATGACCTCCAGGAATTGATGCTGAGTGAAAAAAAGCAGAGCCAGGAGAACAATGTACACAGAGACTGATATACTGTGGTAAATCGAATGTAATGGACTTCTGTACTAGTATCAATGCAGTGACTCAGAACAGTTTTGAAGGATTTATGGAAAAGAAAACTACTCACATTCAGAGGAAGAACTACATGACTGGAAACACAGAAGAAAAACAACTTCTTGAACACATGGGTTGATGCGAACATGATTTGGGAAGTAGACTCTAAATGACCCCCCCCCCAGTAAACTATCAATAATATGGACATAGGTCTTGATCAATGACACATGAAGAAACAAGTGGAAATGTGCATCAGCTACAGGGGAGGAGGGGAGCTGGAGGAGGTGAAGAGAGTAAGAACATGAATCATGTAACCATGGAAAATTTTATCTTTAAAAAAAAAAGAGTTCAATTGGATTGATAAATAACTGAACAACAAAAACTCTCTTCCTGGAAGTGACACATTATAAAATATTTTTCTTAACTTATAAAACTAACAAAAAAATTAATTAAAATAGAAAATATCAATTACATGAAACTTAAAGCCTTTTTTTCTTTCCAAGTCCTGCTGCTGAATTTTGTTGAAAATATATAGAAATGTTGATGATTTATGTGGGCTTAATTATACCATCACATCATCTAAAAAGAGTGACAGTTTAGTTTTCTCATTGCATATTTTGATCCCTTTAATTTCTTTTTCTTCTCTAATTGCTATCACTAGTGTTTCTAATAAAAAAATAAATAATAGGTGTGATAATGGGTATCTTTGTTTCACTCCTTATCTTATTGTGAGGGCTTCTACCTTGTCCCCATTGCAGATGATCCTTGCTGATGGTTTTAGGTATATACTGTTTATTATTTTGAGGAACAGCTCTTCTATTCCTATACTACCTAGTGTTTTCAATAGGAATGTGTGTTATGTATTGTCAGAGGCTTTTTCTGCATCTCTTGAGATAATCCTATGATTTCTGTTCATTTGATTATTGATATGGTCAATTATGTAGATGGTTTTCCTAATATTAAACCATCCTTACATTCCTGTTATCTTGTTTAATAAGATCAATTTCTACTTTAGCTTGTCTGGTATCATGATTGCTACTCCTGATTTTTTTACTTTAGATCAGTGGTTCCCAAACTTTTTTGGCCTACCGTCCCCTTCCTGGAAAAAAAAATATTACTTAGAGCCCCCTGTCACATACTATTACCTCCCCCTTACAGTTATTCGCAGCCTCCAAATGCACCTGTGGCCATCACTGCCCCCCCCCCCCAGATATCTGCAGAAACTACCATGGGGAGGTGGTGCCCACTTTGGGAATCACTGCTTTAGATGATGCATAATATAATCTGCTCCAGCCTTTTACCTTGAATCTGTGTATGTTACCCTGGCTCAAATATGTTTCTTGTAAACAACATATGGTAGGATTTGGGTTATTAGTTCACTTTACTATCCACTACCATTTTTTGGATGAGTTCATCCCATTCACATTCGGCGTTATGATTACTGACTATGTATTGCCCTCCATTATATTATCCCCTTTAGATTGTGCTTTATTCTCTTTCTCTCTATTCCTCCTCACCAGTATTTTGCTTTAAGTTGCTCCCCTACTTACTCCTCTCTTCAATTACCTCTCCCTCCCTTGTCTTATTCCCCTTCTACTTCATTGTGTGGTAAGATAGAATTCTATGTCCCACTGCGTAGGGTAAGATAGTATTCTATATCCTCCTCAGTATACTTGTTTTACCCTCTCTGACCCAGTTATGATGAGAGTAAAATTTAAGCATTGCCATCACCATTATCCTCCCCTCTCTTTAATGACTTTTCACACCTCTTTGTGTTATATAATTTCACTCCTGTATTTTTTTTGTGGCAATATTTTAATGTTAGTTGGAAATGATTCCCCTGGTGACCCAGAGCTGCTCTGATTCACTCCACTGTCTTGGTTCCAACTCCAGAACTCTAAAGCCTTTTTTATTTTCAAAAAAAAAATTAATACACTGAGGATAAGAATTTGTGACTAGGAAAATTTACCGGCATCAAATATTTTTGATAAGAATCTTATGTAAAAATATATAGATAACTAACCAAAACATATGACCAAAATACATTTTCTCAATACATAAGTAAAAATTATGAAAATAATTCTCTAACAGAAAAAATACATTTTTAACCGAAATCATTAATGATTGTTCCAACTAGCAAATGAAGAGAAATGCAAATTAAAGCAACTCTGAGGTCTTCCCACATTCCATAAATTTATAAAGATTACAAAATATATGAATAATATAAAAGAAAAAATAGAAAGTAAGGTACTCTAAAGCATCGCTTTTGGAGGTATGATTTAGACTGATGATTCAGGAAGACAAGTTGGAATTATTCAAGAAGAATGACTAAGGAGTTATTACTGATATCACACAACTAATCTATTGCCAAAGGAGATCAATAACAAAATAGAAAAGTATCATAATATATAAATTTGTACATGTATATACATATATGTGTATACACTTATACATATTCATATTTACATGTATAGCTATTTATTACGGAATAGCTTATCAAATTGTAGTATTTAAATATAATAGTTACTCTACTATAAAAAAGGGTGAATGAAGTTAACACAGAGAATCTTGGGAAAATTACCTGATTCAAAGTCAAATAAGCAGAACCAGAAAACAATATATACCTAACTACATTTAAAGAAACAGAAACAAAAAAAACAGATAGTGAATGGTACAAAATTATAAAAACCAAGCTTGATCCCAAAGAAGAAAAATGAAGCCTGTCCATTCTTTGCTGAATGGAGGATTATAGTTATAGAACATTGCATGTAGCATTAGAATTCCTTAATATGATGATTTTGTTGGATTTTTTTCATTGTTTTAAATCTACATTATAAGATGGTTTGGGGAGACAGATGTAGGAGCAATACATTGATAAACAAAATTATTTTAAAAGCAAAAGTTATAAAAACTTTTATATAAAAGAGAACACAATTATCTCACAGCAAATACATTCACTGAGATGGCCTTATAAAAATAATGGCAACAAAATACTCTTCTCCAAGCAATGACAGTAGCAGCAAAACAATCTGTGTACATGTGACTACATGTACATATACATAGAAATGTATAAATATATCATATGTAAATGTAAATATATTATATATAACACATTATACATTATACAAAAATACATTTGTGTATATAAAATGTATATACTCCTTGTGGTCTAGCCTGACTTTCTTCTCAACTCATAGACAACACATTCTTAAAAGCTATCTCCTTCCTTAATACTTGTCTCCCTGGAACTCTTTATTGATGCATATAGCATCTCCTACTTTGTGAGTCCTGACTCCATTTAAAAACATCATAGCCAATGATAATGAGAAGTATCAAGAGAGTATTATACTCAAAAAAGGCAGAAAGTGCTTCTTTCTCAAGAGATGGACTCCTGTTCCATTGATGTTTCTCTAACCCACTATAAGGATTTGCATTCCTCACTGCTATTTCTTGCCTCTACACTAGTTCCCTAGAGATTTTGTTTCATTGCTCAAAGGCCCGCTCTGAACATGATTGAATCTTTACCAACCAATAGCTAAGTGCTCTCTAATTTTTCTTTCAATTTTAATTAGAGAAATTCTTTATATCTCATATGAGGCAACATAAAGGAGTATAGAAAAGTAGTTTCATTTCATTTGAAAACTTCATACTTCATTTTCTCTATTACCTGCCCTATACAGTCTATGAATTTCAACTGTATTTGACAGAAATTAATTAATTATGATTACCCAGCTCAATACCTTATCCCCTTTAGATTCATGATGTCTTATAACACAAGATTTCTGTCTAATCAATCATTTCACCAGGATTCATTTAAACAATATTTCAGAGACCCTGTCAGACATTCAGAGCTCCCAGCAGGTCTCAGCCACAAAAGTACACCACCCTGTGTCATTATTTTATGTTATTACTCCATTCCACCCCCTGCCCCCACATCTATGAGGGGTTAGTCTTTGAAAAAATTGTTGTTGTTGTTGTTATTAATTGCCATTTTTGCCTCAATTCAGTTTCTCTAATGTGATATTTAATTTAACTTTAAATAATTGTTCTCAACATTTTCACAAAGACTTACTTTCAAAAAATACTGCTATAAAGGGCTGCTATTGAATCCTTGAAGAATGTCCTTCCTAAACTTTTTTTCTTCAATCTAAAGCATCCTACTTCTGTCAACCATTCCACACAATATAATTTCAATACTTTTCACTTCAATATCTTTCACTTTCTTGTTCATCTAACTTGGGATACTCTCCTACCTATCTAAATCATGCCTGAAAATGAACATTATGCGCCATATGAAATTTGACTAAGACTTAGAACAATGACTATCATTTTTTAAATCTCCTAATGCATCTGATCTTATTAATATCCTTGACTGTTTACATTACTGATTAATTTTGAGTTGCAAATTCCCCAAACTCATCTGATCATTTTTTCAAATAAAATGCTTGACTATATAATTCTTCCCATCTTTAATTTGTAAAATTAAAATTTTAAATCTGGGTGATTTCTTATTATTATTAGCCAAACTCTACATTGACCTATTCTCAATTTACTTTAATTTAGTATTGAGCCTGGATTTTTGAAGGCTTTGCTAGTAAATCAAAGCCTTAAACAAGGGTGTTCCTTTTAAACAACATATTATAGAAAAAGATATATAGAAAAAATTTTTCAGTATCGTCTTGGGAATAGACTATGTTAACTTGCCAAGGATACTGTCCAGTTCAATATAGAGAATTATCACTAGTATATTTACACTTGGTGATGAAACATTTGGCCATGTTAACATGTGAAACAAAGGAAGATGCTAAATTGCCATCAGTCCTATATTTCTTCCATTTCTGTAGTGGCAATCACAGTGTCACAAAAAGAATCAAATAGTGTTAAGAAGTGCAAAGATGTCTACAATATCTAAAAACATTAATTTAGCTATTGGTACTCAGCTGGATTTTTTGTCCAGTAAATAATGAATATTGCTAGAGGAAATAAATTGGATCAATCCTGAAATTCTTGCTAAACTGGAACTAAAATTTCAGGTAAATTGTTCATAGCTTCTCTTTGGAGAGACAAACAAATGAAGTGATAAAGCTGGCTTTATCATGTGTTCAAAAACAACAAAAACATCATTTAACAAAGAAGAATGTGATAATAATGTTAATGCCTCTACCTATCATTCAGTGAAAAATGAATTTGCTATAAAAACTTTTATAAATCTTTTCCATGGTTTGTCTACTCATAATTCCTTTACCAATTACATTTCCAAATGCACACACAGGATGATTTGTCTTAGTCGAGTCTGTCTGCTAAAATTTCAAAAATATGTATTTCTTCCTCTGGTTAATAATATTTTATGAGGCTATATTGTCCAAAATATTCTACCAATTTAATATATTCTGAATTTTGTCTATCTTGTTTAACATATCTGTCTGCTCACTAGTACAGTAATATATGTGAGCATATTAAGAAGTATGTTTAGATATTGCAGTCAGCTTTGTAATTTTATAAGCACTATCAAAACCTTTTTCTTTTTTTTAAACCCTTAACTTCTGTGTATTGGCTCCTTGGTGGAAGAGTGGTAAGGGTGGGCAATGGGGGTCAAGTGACTTGCCCAGGGTCCCATAGCTGGGAAGTGTCTGAGGCCAGATTTGAACCAAAACCTCCCATTTCTAGGCCTGATTCTCAATCCACTGAGCTACCCAGCTGCCCCCTCAAAACCTTTTTCTTACACTTTGCTCCTGTTACTACAGAAATGGTAAGGGTCTCCAAAGAAATGATAGCAAAAGAAAATAGCAAAGGCAATGCGAGAAGAATGGAAAAAACAACTGAACTAGATCAAGAATACAGGAAGGTTAAATTTTAGAAATAAGACTATCCTTGGAACTTTGAAGTACTGAACCTCAAATATCTAATAGAAAAAGAAGATGCCAAGAGATTTTTTAATGCTTTAGGGAGGACACAAATGAAATTAGATGAATAGAATCATGATTTCATGTCTTTACTTGTAGGAAAGAATGTAAATGAAGGGTGCCATTACTTGATATGGAGAATTGGTAGGGATGAGAGATTTAAAATTGGAAGTAAAAACTTGGTTAAGTTGATTACTCATTGTATCAAGGCTGAATGAGAAGGCAAATAAAGTTGGAATGTAGAAAATTTTGGGATGGATGGGGGCATTCTAGTTAGAATATGATAGGATGTGTTGAAGATTTGCATTCTAGTCTGTCTGGAGACATGAGTTCATGCAGTTGATCAGTTTATTCACTGAACAAATACTAATTAAACCTTGACTCTATTCAAGGTCCTGAATTAAGTACTACAGCTATTTATAATGCACAAGTTTTGTCCAAATTAACTTATAATCAAGTATGGGAAATGCACCCTACTAAGTTTCATAATTGTATTTTCTACATAATTGCATTAAAATATTATGAACAAAATGCTTTAAGAGTTGAAAAGGGGACATAGACCACTTTGGGACATGGCAAATTGGGAAGAACTTCAAGGAAAGGATAAGCATTTCAAAGAAGTATAAAAATTTCAGTGGGTAGTGGTTGGGGAGCTCTATGAGCTAAGGGAAGGGGGAAAGAAAGCTAGGGGTATGTTCAGAGGATTAATATGAGGTAAGAATGGGTAGATGCCTTGAATATTAACTATGGGAAGGTTGGAATTCAAGATAAGGAGTTTAGACTTATTTAGACAGTGGAGAATCATTGAAATATATTAAATAGGAATATGGTGGGATTAAAGTAATGAATTAAAATTAATAGATCTTTAAAAGTATTCCATAATAGCATTATTTTTGGTAATAAACATATACATGCCAACAATAGTTCAAACAAAAAAGTATTTATTAAACACCTTCTATGTGTCAAGCCCTATTCTAAGTATTGGGAATAGGAAGAAAATCAAGAATAGTACCTAATTTAAGGAATTCAGAAGCTATGAAAAAAAATCTACAACTGCTGCTACTACTACACTGATGATGATAATGATGACAATGACACTTATTTTTATTAACTGATATAATTTAAACAATGTTTAAGGTTTGCATATTTTATATCACTTGATACTTGTGACCACATTGTGAAGTAGATACTATAATTACCTCCTATTATTATTCTTCCACTGAGAAAGAAAGAAACTAAATGACTTATTAAGAGTCACACAGCATCTGAGGCAGGAATCAGACTTTGGTCTTACTGGCTTCAATTCACAAAATCTACCCACCACCTAATGGCCCATAGTAAAGAAAACATGCAAAAACAAATTAGAAAAAGATAGTTATTCCCTATTTACTTACCAATTTATATAGACATTTTAACTTAGTCATTATGTATATGTATATGCATACTCTCTCTAAATAGATTTCTATCTATAAAATTAATTATAAATAATTTCAAAGGCAAAACTTACATTCTGAGGAACATTAATAAAGACTATGGGAGACTATTTTATTAATGAACATACTTCCCTGGTATAGTTCAGTAATTAACTAAATGGAATCTTTAGTATTTTCTTCTAAATAACACAAGTAAATTTTGTATTTTATTCTAACCAACACTTTTAGAAATAAAAGGTAAATTGTTGTTGCTCATGCATGTTCAAATCTTTGTGTGGCCCTGTTTGAGGTTTTCTTGGCAAAGATTATTAGAATGATTTGCCATTTCCTTTTCCAGCTCATTTTTTTTAAAGATGGGGAATGGAAGCAAACATGGTTAAGTGACTTACTCAGGATCGCTTAGCTAGTAAGTCCCTGAGGCCAGAAGGAACTCAGGAAGATGAATTTGCCTGACTTTAGTTCTAGCACTCTATCCACTATGTCACTTGGATACACCAAAAAGTGTGCATTTACTGCTAAAAAGGAGAAGATATTGGGTTATTTCTTCTAAGTTCTCTTGGGCATATCTAATTTTTCATGTGGATGAGATAAGGAAAGACTAAGAGACAGATAAGAGATCCTGAGTTGACAAGACTCTTTCTCCTCAGTAGGCAAACAGCCAACATTTAATTCTGAGGAGAGATTTTGTGTTCTTACTCCTTCAGCAGGCCATAGGCATAAAAAAGAAGTTTGGAAGCACAGCTGAAAGACCCCAGTTCACTTCTAGCAGTATCCGGGAAAGATAATAAAGGTAAGAGCAGCAGAGTCAACATATTCCTTTTGCTCCTTGAAAAGCAGCAAAGCAAGAGAACCAAAGGAAAGGTCAAGGTAGGAGACAATAGAAAGAAAGGTCTCATTAAGTAAACAGATCTGTCTTTCTCCTCAGAGTTGATGGTGCTGAAGCAAATGGGAATTTCCAAAAGAAAGGTATCCTTTCAATCTGTGACTCCTCATGGTATATTCATATACTAATAGGAGCTATGCAAGGGAGGGGCAGTCTTTTCTATTGCCTTTATCTCTATTCAAATAGCCAGGAAGTGATGTCCATTAAGATGACAAATGGGGAAGAATAAAGGAAGAAATAAAATGGGACATATGCAATACTGATTTTTTTTAATTCTTTTCTTCAAATAATCATTGGACAAAGAGAATGTGAAGTGAGGCATTTCATTTACCATCTGAAACCAGAAGATTGCGTTTTTGACAACTTTTTCATCAATGATACTTGTAACAGAGATCAAACTCAAGTATTCCAAATCTCTAAACTTTAAAAATTAATGAAAAGCTATATTATTTGTTGTTCCCTGATCTAAGCCTGTTGTTAGAACTTAAAATCCAGAATAAAACTAGTTTCAAATTTTTATACAAGAGGAAATAGTTCTAGTTTTGTTTTGTTTTGTTTTCCATTTAAATTTTAAAAATGCACAGAAATAAATCCTTTGTCTGTAGGGGCCCAAAGTCACTGAATTTCAAGTAAGAGAAAAATTAAAAAGAATATTAGTCAGTCTTAGAATTCAGATTCATAGAATATGTGTCATTTACATTTCTTAAAGGAAATCAAATTTTTCTTTAATTTCTTTCTTTCTCTTACAGGAGAATTGTGAGCATGGTGGCACATCCATGTGATCTTTTCTAATTGAGAGGCTTGAGTTGGCAGAATGGGTGAATGGCAGAATGGAATTAACATAACCAGAAGAATGATTTGCACAATAACAGCTGCTCTCTAACTACCAACAAGTTAGAAAACTATAAGAACTATGATAAACATAACGATCATCCATGATTCCAGAAGACTGATGATGTAATGTGTTATGCATTAGAGAGGTGATAGATTTGGATACAGAACAACATATGTATCTTTATATACAACCATTTCAGAAATTTGGTTTGTTTTAATTTGCATATTTTTAATATAATTTTCTTTTTCTTTTATCTTTTAATGGGTTGGCAGGTGGGAGGGAGAGAAATAGGTGTGCTTTACTGTTTTCATTTATTTTAATTGAGAAGTGAGGGATGTACAGATGTAAAATGCCTTATAATTTCAGGTGGTCTCTTTTATTGTTACTTCATTGTTTAACAAGATGCTTCTCAAAAAGTGGGAGAGTATTTTATTATTTGATATTTGTAATATAAAAGTAAAGCACTTGGAGGTTTTTAAAAAAAAGTAAAAGAAAAGGAATTCTTAGAACTTTGAGTTACCCCATTTGATTTGTCTCCTCTTTCCAGTGGATTCTGTATATAATGTTGGGCTACTAAACCATAGATTTTTGTAGAAAATATTTCATACCAACTATACTGTCATTAAAAAACCTTTCTAAAAACTAATATGTGTAGCTAATTAATAATTGATAATTGTATTTAAAATTATAATTGATAATTTATATTGAAATATACCTGTGATGGTCCATTAAACATAGGGTTAGAAAAAAAATACTCCTTACCCCAATTCCTCAGAGATATCTTGGGAGTCAATAGGTGACATAGTAACCCAATCTAGAGACCTCACTGCTGAGTTCTAATGGAGGTTGAAATAGCTACTTTAAAACATGTGCTACATAAGGTATACACATATTTATATCAGTTGAAATTTTGGATTAATGTGGAACTCCAGTTTTCAATGCATTTCTACTTTATGTGTATTATTGGAGAAAAAAGATGCTTCATCATTGTGCCAAATATTATTGCAAAAAAATAATAAATATGACCAGCATATTTTGATATTTTGTAGGCTAAAAATGTATATGATGTCTGAAGGGGAAGAATGTTGATAGTCTTTCATTTAAAATAAACAGATCTGATTGATCATTCATGGCTTATACTTGAAGATGGAGAATACATTCACCCTAGACTGAAAAGAGCACACTGCTCCCTTCTTAGGAATAAAAATGCAGTTGTTTTATTTTGTTTTTACCTTGAAAATGAAGTATCTTCTACTAGGTACAATTATAATGAATCCTGAAGTGTCTCTAAAACAACTCTGAAAGGTTAGGTATAAACACACATGCACATACCCCACATCCTACACATACGCACACACATACATACACTCATACATGTGCATGCACAGACAGCCATATATACACACATACTTCACAATATATGTATGTATCTAGTAATAGTAGCTAACATTTCTCTGTCACTTTTGCAAAATATTTATATGCCTATTTTATACATTTTTATCATTTGATATTTGAATAGATACATGGACACATACAATAATTAATTCTCATATATTCACTTTTACTCCTACCTATCATTTATTTATTTGTGCATTTTCACTGTTAATTCTTATCATTTAGTATCCTTACCCAAACACCATACACCAGTGATGGCAAACCTTTTAGAGACTGAGTGCCCAATCTGCAACCCTCATGCCACATGTAAGTTCCCCACCTTATCCAAGATGGAGGAGGTAGGGAGCACTACCATTGACAACTGGGCAGAAGGGCAGGTTATATGAGAAATGTCCTCGAAAGTGTGTGGAAAGCAGCCCCAACCCATATGTGTGCCACAGGTTTGCCAACAAGGCCATAAAACTACCTCAACCTCTACTCATTTCATCTTGTTAACTAGAGGCTGGAAATATTTGACTGATGGGCAAAATGACCATAAAGTCTGTGAAAATCTCTCTGGGCTATTCATGATGTATAAATTCAGCACTCATGTTATATGTTCTTAGGCATAAAGTGCTAGAACCATGGATCAATTTTACTCAATGATCAACTCAGGGAATCAACACTATTTTAATTTTCAGAGAAGTGGAAGGGCTTACCTACCTACCAATTCATTTCTACCTCACAATGTTTGACATTTTTTATAGATGAATGCCAACATATATATGAGGCTAAAATGTTTGATCTTACATAGATGCATTCAAAAGACATCTTCACTTGGAGAAAAACTCAGTTTCCAATACCTTAATATGAAACAGTCATATAATTCTTTGACAGGCATCTTCCTACTTCATTCACCAAATGTTTAGTTGCTATACTTACTATAATTTGGGACTCCATTTCATGTCTGTGAAAAGAAGTATGAAATATGCATTTGAATATTAAGAAAGATATGTTCCATAGTAGTAAATCAGCTAAATTGGTTTTTCTCCAAAATAAGTTGAAATAACTTATCTGTCCAATGCCTCTAATAAATAAAATATGATGCAAATGGAATGGAGATGTCAATGGCTTTCAAAAATTTTTGAAATCAGTAGAGACAACTCCAAAATATTCACTTAAATTATAGCAGCAACCTATAAATAACTGTTTGGAAAATCCCAGAAATATCAAACACTGAAAAATAAATTGAGGTATGATGAATTTCTTTATTAAAAATAAAGGAAAGTAGACTAGATTTATCTGAGAGGAGATTTTTAAAGGTATTTAGAAGCAGTGTGAATAGTGAATAAAAAGCTGTCCTTAAAATTAGAAACAACGGAGTTCAAGACTTAACCTCTAGCACATCTTGCCTGTATGACCCCAAAGATGAAAACTTTTCTGCTATTGGCAACTCTTCAGGACACTAATCTACATTGGTAGAAGAAGTTTTCTCATACAGTGATTTTTTTGGAACAATGAAATCAAAGATCCAGTCTCTATGCTTATTTAAATTTATATCAGTTCCTCAAATATCTATTATGCAACTAAGCTTAATAGACATGTAACCTTTAATATTTAAGCACATAAATCTTGAATCAAAGTGATCAAATGTAAAATCTCAAAGGAGAGAATTTGTTTTAAGATAAGATATGTTTTTCATTACTTGTTTCCTAATTGACAGACAATTGACAAAACAATTTGTTTCACATAAAGTAGTGGCTAGACTAGCCTTTTTTTAATGACTATTTATCTTATTTAGAAGGACAGAGGAAATGGATGGGGAATGCCTATTGTCCAGACTAAGATAGGCAATTGAATTAACAATCTAGAGAAACAATTCAAATCAAAAAGGAGCTGGACTCAGTATTGAACATGAGGAAAAGAGGCAGCTTGATTATCCTTGGAAAATTATGAAACTCTCTTAATGAGCTTCTTCCTAAAACCAAAGTCCATCTTGTTCATACCAGTGTTATCATAGTTGTCCTGGGTCATTGCATTGCTGCCAGTAAAGAAGTCCATTACATTTGATTGTACCACAGTGTATCAGTCTCTGTGTATAATGTTCTCCTGGTTCTGCTCCTTTACCTCTGCATCAATTCCTGGAGGTCTTTCCCCAGTACCTGCTTCTGCTACCTTGATGGCCACTGGAACAAATTGTTCTCATCTGTCTGTTCATGCAGGAGAAGTCTTCACATACTTGGGGCAGACACCTCTCCCACCTATCAGTTGCCTTCAACCTGGTTTATTCCATTTTTTCTTCTCTCACTCACTTCTCTACCCCATATGTTCTGGCTCTTGACTTCAGAACTCATTGAACACCACTCATTCCAAAGAGCCTAATGATTTCTTACTTGTCAAATCCAATGACATTTTCTCAATTTTCATTCTTCTTGATATCTTTCCATAATGCCATTCATTCATTCACTCAACAAATATTTGTTGTCATTACTTCTTTATAAGCACTGTGTGAGGAACTAGGGATGTCACAAAAAATTAATATGTCACTGTCTTTATTAGACATGATTAGAATAGATCATTAGAAATTATTCGAAGTCAAACATTTTGAATAATGTTTCTTCCTTTTTTTCTCCTTTGGTTTTTATTCTATTACTTTTCTCTAGGTCTCACTCTATTAGGCCACTCTTTGTAGTTTCCTTTGCTGAAACATATTCCTATTCTAGTTGTAATGTATGAATAAATTATTAGCCTCTATTCTGTCAACTTCTCTGTCCTCTTTCTTGAGAGTGATCTCTTCCAATCCTGTATGTTTAATTATCATCTCTCTTCAGCCAGCTCCATAGTTTCTCTCTAATGAGTCTCTAGTGAGTCTCATTCCTGCATCTGCAGTGGTCTAGTCAACATTACCAATTATATGTCCCACAAGTATCTCAAATTCAAAATTTCCAAATTTTACTAATCAACTCCCTTTACAAGCTTAGCTTATCCCTGTTTTTTCCTTCTCTCAAATCAAATGAAATATTATTTTAAAGGGCTTGACATAATGTCTGGTATTAGCTTTAAAATCCTTGTGCATTTCACATGTTCTTTTTTGCTGATGTGTGTTACACCAACCTTATTGATATCAAAGATCAAACTTGGAGTCATCTTTTTTCCTTCACTCATGTTCATGCCTCACATTTAATCACATCAAATTTATTGTTTCTATCTCAAAAGAATTTCTTACATCTATCACCTCCTCTCCAGCCACATAGATACCAATATAGTTCAGGTACTCATTATTGATCATATGGAACATTTCAAAGTTTCCTACTTAGTCTCTCTGCCTCTAGTCTCTATTCTTTGTAACCCATCTTCCACATAGCTTCCAAATTTATATTCCTAAGACCATGTTCCTTAGTTTAAGTTGTAGGAGTTTACTCTTATAGAAAGAATACTATAAAATATGTGATTATTTCACATTTTAAACATTTTACATTCTAGATAAAGCAACCTACTTCCTTTTCCCCATCCATGGTATTTTATTTCCCATCTTCATGCTTTTGTGTAGTCTGTTAATTCATTAAATTGTCAATGTATTAATATTCATTTTGCGCCTTAGTCTGTGGAAGTAGAAGCAATTCATTTCCCTCTTGGACATACTTTCTTGTTGGTCATGTCATATAGAAATCCAGAGAAATTATACAGATCAGAAAATGTCAGATAATATAGACAAGAGTTGGGTTCTAGTCCCAGAAATAACCTCTTTCCTCAATTGAAAAGTCACTAATCTACCCAAAAAGAAAATTTAAGACTGTAGTATTATAAGCTGGAAAATAGGAATATGTTCATAGCACTGACTCCTTTATATGTTAGCTTCTCCTTCATGCTTTTGCCATTCCTCTAGTGATCTCTCCCAGAAAAGAGATATAACCACATTTTTCTTCTCTTCAAGTATCTTACCTTTCTGTCCTCATGTGTACAAGTGTGATGGAAATAGTTTAAAACCCAAATTGATATACATATATGTATATGTGTATATAAATCTGCATCTCAATACACACATATGCCTTTCCTCTCCTATACCCTGGGACATCTGTTGTACAGAATTAAAATAAAGAGAAAAATAGCAATTCAGAAAAACTAAGCTATATATCATTCAAATTCGGCAATGCATCCACAAAATTCCGTCAAGTTACACAACCAATTCTCACATCATTGAAAAGAATGAAGGACCTTCTTTTGGATCAGAGTTTGGTAATTAGAATTAGATGGTGTTCACTTCTGATTTGAAAAAAAAAGTTAATTTAACCATGATGAGTATAATTGTCCTGCTTCGGTTTAATTAATTTTATAACAGTTTATATGTCTTTCTTTTTTTTTTTTAATTTGTATTCTTCATATGCATCACCTCTTCAGGCACAGAATTTTTGTTATATTCATGTACTAAGGTTTTTCTCTTCCACATCTCAGAAGTTAGAGATACAGGGGGCAGCTGGGTGGCTCAGTGGATTGAGAATCAGGCCTGGAGATAGGAGGTCCTAGGTTCAAATCTGGCCTCAGACATGTCCTAGCTATGTGACCCTGGGCAAGTCACTTAACCCCCATTGCCTAGCACTTACCACTCTTCTGCCTCGGAGCCAATACAGAGTATTGACTCCAAGATGGAAGGTAATGGTTTTAAAAAAAAAGTTAAAGATATAGCACCATGGTGATCTGTAAAATTTGTATACAATTTTATGCCTCTCCTTTCATATAAAAAAAAATCAATTTTTTTAAATTGTATTTTATATTATGGGGTGATTCTAGTACCTTATCTGGATTAAGTTTGATCATAGTCTACATAGTTTATAAAATTGTTCTGTGTCAGCTTTTGGCCTTAGCATGTCATCTGTGGCTTCTGCAAAATTCCTCCAAATTACCATTTAATTTGCTGACCTGCAATATATCAAAACCATGATGGGGAAAGTCTTGATGTGGAAGATATACTTGTACTTGTTTTTCTCTCATAGTTCTTTGCTACTATATAAATGATGGTATCAAAATTTTTGGTTTGTATGGGACCCTTATTTCTGTCTTTTAAACTTAAAATCTCTGGGTAAAAAGGTGTTTAATATTTTCATTATTTTTAATATAATTTTTAATTAATTCCCAGAATTGTTAAACCAATTCACACCTCCATAATAGTAAATTAGTGTCTGTTTTCCCACAATCTCTCCAATGTTATTATTTTTGTCTATTTTGTCATTTTGCTAGGAGAGGAAATTGCATCTCAGAATTATTTGTATTTGCATTGCCTTAATTATTAAGGGATTAGAACACCCTTTCATACAGTTATAATAGTTTACAATTATTTTCTTAATTATTGTTCATACCCTTTGATCACTTTTCCATTGAGAAATGAACCTTGATCCTTTATATCTCTTGAATTTCAGATCCCTATCAGAGATGTTTGATACAAATATTATTTTTCCCAATTGACTATTTCCTTACTTATCCTTAAATGAATTCATTTTATTTGAGTAAAATAAATTGGGTTTTTTTTTCATTTTCAATGAATCCTTAGATTTACAAAGAAATAAAAATAGGGAATGAATTGTGACAATGAAGTCTTTAATCAAGGGTCAAAAAATCTTATGAGTAAAATGGAAGGATTGTCATTGCTGGCTGTGGTTTTCTTGCTATTAGTAAGCCTGTTTGTTGTTGTTGTTCTGTTATTCAGTCACATGTGATTCTTTGTGACCCATGGACTATAGCATGCTAGGTCCTTCTATCCTCCACTCTCCCCCAAAAATCTATCCAAGCTCATGTTCATTGCTTCCATGACACTCTTCAAAGATTTCATCCTCTACCATCCCCTTCTCCTTTTTCCTTAAATCTTTCCCAACAGTAGAATCTTTTCCAATGAGTCTCCTATCTTCCCCTTATATGGACAAAATACTTAAGCTTTAGTTCCAGTATTTGACCTTCCAATGGTCTGAACTAATTTCTTTAAAGACTGACTGATTTTATCTCCTTGCTGTTCAAAGGACTCTCTGAAGTCTTCTCCACTACCATTATTGGAAAATATTGATTTTGTGGCGCTAGACTTTTCCTTTAGTCAAACTCTTACAGCCATATATTTTTACTAGAAAAACCATAGCTTTGACAATAAAGAATTTTGTAAAGATGATGTCTTTATTTTTAGTATGCTGACCAGATTTGCCATAGCATTTCTTGAAAGGAGCAAGTATCTTTTCATTATGTGACTGCAGTCACCATCTGCAATGATCTTGATTCTAGGAATATAATATCTGTCACTGCCATTTCTTCTGTCTCAATTTGCCAGGAAGAAATGGAACCAATTGTCATTGTTTTAGGAGTTTTTATGTTAATTTTCAAGCCAGATTTTTCCTCTCCTCTTTCATACACTTCAAGAAGTTTCTTAATACTTCTTCACTTTCTGCCATCAGAACAGTTTTGTCTGTATAGTTGAGATTGTTGATGTCGCCCAGAAATTTTAATTTTGGCTTTTGATTCTTCCAGCCTGGCATCTTGTCTGATGTCCTCAGAATACAAGTTAAATAAATAATGGAACAAAATAAACCCTATTGTTATTCCTCTCCAATCTTAAACAAATAAGTTGTTCCATGTTCTGTTCTAATTTTTGCTTTTTAACCCAATAGGAAAGATGATCTGATAATCTCATTTCTGGGGACTTGCCACATTTTGTTGTGAGTCACATTATCTAAGGCTTTAATATAGTCAGAGAAGCAGAAATAGATTCTTTTTCTATAACTCCTTTTCTTTCTCCATAATCCAGTGAATATTGATAATTTGAGCTCTAGTCCCTATATCTTTTCAAAAACCAATCTGCTCTAGTAAGTCTCAGTTCATATATTGCTGAAGCCTATCTTTAAGAGTCTTAATATGAATTGAGTACAATTGCTCAATAATTTGAACTTTGGCATTGTCCTTCTTTATGTTTGGTATGTAACTTATCTTTCACAATCCATTGGCCACTGTCAAGTTTTCCAAATTTGCTAGTGCAGAAGATTATCTTTTGGATTTTAAACAGCTCAACTCCAGTAGTCTTTTTGTTAGCAATGCTTTTTTAAGGCCCATTTGACTATTCTTTAGGATATCTGGCCACAGATCAGTAACCACACTATTATAGCTATCACTGAATTTAAGATATTTCTTATACAGTTCTGTATGTTCTTGTAACCTCTTAATCTCTTTTGTTTCTGTTAAATCTCTACCATTTTAATATTTTATCATTTTTTTGTATGAAATGTTCCCTTGGCATCTCTAATTTTCTTGATAGGATCTCCTATCTTTACTATTTTGTTATTTTCTTTTATTTCTTTGCATCACTTATTTAAGAAAACCTTAGGCGGGCAGCTGGGTGGTTCAGTGGATTGAGAGCCAGGCCTAGAGATGGGAGATTCTAGGTTCATATTTGGTCTCAGACTTCTTAGCTGTGTGACCCTGGGCAAGTCACTTAATCCCCATTGCCCATCCTTACCCCTCTTCTGCCTTAGAACTGATACAAACTATTGACTTTAAGATGGAAGTTAAGGGTTTAAAAAAAAAGCTTATCAGACCTTGCTATTCTCGAATTCTGCATTCTGTTGGGTGTGTTTTTTCTCTTTATAGTCTGTTTTCACTTTCCTTCTTTCTCCAGGTATTTGTAATATCTCATAAGTCAGCCTTTTGCTTTCTTTCTCTTCTTTTTCTTCTATGGGGTTTGGGATTGGTGTTTTGCTGGGGCTTAGCGAAATGCTTGGCCCCCTAGATGTCCCTTCTGAATACAGCTCCTGTCAGGGAGACAGTAATGGCGGATGGCTTTGGGTTTTGCATAACTGAAGCCTGTTAGAACTGCCTCCCCAATTTTCCCCTTTCACCCTCAACCTTCCCAGATATGTCCCCAAAATTTTATCTGGCTGGGTTTAGTTAACAATCAAAGGAATGGTTTAATGAAACAGGATCAAGAAAGGGTTTGGAGTGTGGGAACAGGAAGCAGTACTTAGGGAGAAGATAGTCATCAGCAAAATTATGTGACTATATCATAACCCTTTACACAAATGGTGGGATTATAACATATCTATAAATGCTTTCTATAATTTTTTGATCTGATGACAAAATTTGAAGCAATTCAACTATATGTTTCATAGATGCTTATTTCATTTCTCATTAGAATATGATTAAAGCTCACAAAATTTATTAAGACAAAGTTAAAAGAATACTTTTGAAAAGAATCTATACTTTCTCCAAATTCTTTGGGTTAGTAGGTAAATTTAAGCAAAGTTAATTCAGAGAAACTATCACATTCTGTCTACCAAATGTTTAAGTAATCTGGGTAATTTTTCAAACTTATCTGTCATGTAAATTTTTATTAGCATAAGAAAAAAGAATTTAATGCTAAAACATGTCCATATTTTAGTAGCTCAGAAATTTTTGCAGCTGGAAGTTAGAAAAAATGTGATATATCACAATAAAAACAGATTCATTTAACCTTAGACAACAAAAGGTCAGTCTTAGTGAGTGAAAGTCTTTGAGTTAAAATGAAAAGAACTTGTTTGAAATCTGTAAGGTGAGATAAATGTTTTCCCTATGCAAAATTCTTAATAAAAACATAGGTATGGCAGCTGATACAAATGTAGTGAAAGTTTTAAAAATGTAATAGAGCACTATTGAAAAATAGTGCTCATTTGCAACATATATAGTAATATGTTCAATATTCTAATTCATGTGGAAGTTGTTGTAAAAATGTTATTTTTTAATATATATAGTAGATATGGTGACTATAATTCCTAATGTCAAATTCTTTCTTGTGTAAGTTGCAGATTGAAATAGAAGATCTTTGAGGTGCCTTCTGATTTTGAGATTCTAGGATTCAATGACAATATGTCCCAGGAGAACCTCTATTAATTAGGTAACTGAGTTGAAATAAGATGAATGTCTCTATCACTATAAGTTCATTTTTATCAATGGAAAAGTATCCTATATATTCAGTTAAAATACCTTAAATGAGAGGATAGTTTTGGACTTATATGATACTGATAATACTTTTCAAAGATGCTCTTTTCAAATGGATTGGAAAATATACCAATAAACCAAAATTGATAACTGAATTTTGAAAAATGTCTAAGAAAGTAATAGAATCACAGAAGAAAACAATTTTATTGTGATTTTGATTCCTGGCACAACAGGAATTTCAGGGTTCCTATATTTTTTCAATTACAAATGTTGTAGGGGAGCAAATTGGTGAACCCCTGGGTTCGGGAAGGAAACCATTCTCAAGAATGAGAGGACTCCAAACTTAGCTTAAAAGTAAAAAAGAAAGATTTATTAGTAAGATAGGATTAATGGCCAGCAAGACAGCATGAGTGGAGCAGCCATGGGCCGCTCTCCCTGGGTCCTCCAGTTCTTGCCCTTTTGTATCCTTTCCCTTAGTGTGTAAGTGACTCCCTGCACTCAGGCACTCAGTTGGTGCAGGGTCAGTCCTAGACCCTCAGGGCCTAGACTGTCCAGGTGTGTCCTGGAGGTGTATCTCTTTGCCTATCTCAACTCAAAGGAATTCCAAGGACAATGGTCCTTGCCTTGGGGGTCTCAAGGGCAGGAAGGGGGAAGGGAATTCCCCTGCTCACAGCCTGCCAGAGTCAAGGGGTACAGGGTCCCTGCCATCTCTGCACAATGCCCATGTCACCAAGACTAAAGAATGTCAGCATTGTTGTTTCTTATCAATTATCATGAATGCTGGAAGAAAAGAAGCCCTCAACAAGATGACTGGAAAAAGATAAGCCCTCTTTCTGAAAGTACTCTAGTATATCAAATGTTGGAGGAAAAAAAAATGTGTATTTGCTCCTTTTCTAACTTTTTATGATTTCATAGGTTTTAATCACATCCCTTTTTAGTCTTATTTTTCCAGACTATAGAGTCTGTCAGCTGAGACATCTTTTTTTTTTCAGTTCCATAAATCTATGTTTAACATAAAGAAAGAGTATACATCCAAGCAATGTAATCTTCTCGTGTCATGAGCATTCTGTTCTTGAAAACAGAAAAGCTAAATTCCATTTGATGGTGAAAGTATAGTCTTTCAGTTGGTCCCTATTCAATTTTTAAAACAAATCATAGAAGCAGTGTGATGATGTGGGCTAGCTTTGTCATATCCCTTCATTTAACCAAAAAAAAATATTTTGAAAGCCATATACCTTCGAACTTGAATCAAGTCTCAATTTAATCAAAAGCTTTCTTGGCATGTACTGCTAGGATTAATGTAAGATTTTTCTTAGATCTCTGGGAAAAATAAATTAGAATAAGTCATCTATGGACAGTGTTGGCTGCGCTCTAGTTTTTAATAAAGCCTGTCTGGTCTCTGTGAATAATGAGTGGTAAGTGCATCAGAAGATTAAGAGACATTGCATTGGGCCAGATTTTACTATCCATGTTGACAAGTGATATTGGCTTGTAAGAGACACATGAGTGTAGGTTTTTTCCTGTGTTATGAATCAAAACTAGGACCATTTCTTTTATTATGTCTGAGACTGTACCTTTCCTAAAGAGCCATTATATAAGTCAGATAGAGATTGGGTCAACATTTTCATGAAATGTTTATTGCTTTCTTTTTGCTGTGTAACCATCCCATCAAAAGGATTGATGGCATTGTAATTAAGAAATAGCTTTTTGAATTTCCTCTAATGAAGAAACAGAATTCTTCCACTACCTGAGAGGGAAGGTTACACACAGCATGAACTCATTTTTAAAAGCATAATCTGTCACCAGATTTGAATCTGTGTCCTTTGACATTTAGATGTTTAATAGCTCTGGCTATTATCAGACAATTTTCTATCTGAACACTGCCCCAGATTCTAGTAATGGAAACATTAAAACTTCCAAAAGGAAGATCTAAAGCTAAATCCAGGGTGTAGGCGGTAGGGAAAGGAGGTTTAAATTGGACCTGAGCCAGGAGATTACATGTCACTGCTCTTGGTGTCTTCTTGAAGATAAAAATCTTTGTGATTTAGAAAGTTTGTCATAGATGTGAGAAGAAACTTATGAGTTTAGTATTACCTAAAAACTTGGAGGCCCAAATAAATGTAGTGGAAAATTTTTTGATTAACACATTGAAAAGGCCATCAAAAATCAGTGTCTACTTCTCTCATTCTCTTCTAAATTTTGTAGTCTGTCTGGCAGCCTCATCATTCACTTAAACCAGTTCTCTCCAAATTGAATCAACAAGCACTTAAAGTGTATATTATATTCTAGGAATTATGCTAAATACTGAGGATGAAAGAAAGGCAAAAAAAAAATTCCAAATGGTTCATGCTCTCCAGGAGCTTCAGTCTCTGAGGGGGATCCAACATACATACCATAGTGGTCAAAAATCATCATCTTTTCTTTGATATTCTCTTCTCTCTAGATTTTTGACTGCTCTTCTTTTATTCTCTTCTTTCATTCATTCATTTCATTTTTCTTTCTTTCTTTTCTCATTCTCAGGTGTTTGTTTCTGGATCTTCATGCAAATGAATTCCTTTTTATAATAGGTGTTTCCCAAGACTTAGTGCTAGACCTGCTTTCCCCTATACACTCTTGGTCATTTCATCAGCTTCCATAGATTCAGTTATCATCTATATGCAGATAATTCCTAGACATATTTAATCAGCTTTAACCTCTCTCTTGACCTCATGGTTCACAGTGGACATGTCCTTTCACAGTATCTCTTGTTTCATATTCTCTTCTCTGACACTGACACTCCCTGGGACTATTGCAGTAACCTGCTTGTGGTTCTCTTTGCTTCATATCTCTGCTCATTCCAATCCATTCTCTACTCATCTGGAAAATGATCTTATGAATTTCAGGTCAGTCCATGTCTCCTCACCTTCTCAATAAGCTCAGATGGCTCCCTTTTATCTCCAAAATCAAGTAGAAAATTTCTCATACTTTTAAAACCCTTTACAGCATGGTTCCTTTCTATCATTTCATTTTTCTTTCTTTTTACTCTAGTCCATGTACTCTGTGGCCTAATATTACTGACTTCCTCACTATTACTTTTATAAGACATTCCATCTCCTATCTTTCTGAATTTTCATTGGCTTACTCCAATGCCTGAAATACTCTTCTACCTTGCTTCAATCTTTTGAATTTAATGGTTTTCTTCATATTCTGCAAGAAGACTTTTCAGGTGTTGTTGTTGTTGTTGTAGATAATTATTTTCATACTGTCCCCACATGTGAATAAGACCCCCTTCAGTCCAGAGACAAGTTTCTGTTTTCTTTTTTTTAACCCTTAGTTTAGCACAGTGCCTCATGCATATTAAGTAATTAGCAAATGAGTGTTTACTTGATTTGGATCACAAGCATTTCTGTGCTTGTGAATGACCTCTTTATGTTTATTTTCTCCTTCACTAAAAATAAGAACTTATCTTTCCTATAGTGAACCAGGAAGAATATTTCATGATTTAACTATTATAATAACTATTAGTCAAACTCCACTTTTAGGTTGAATAGAAACTTGAGAGATATGTTTTTAAAAAACTCTTAAAATAATGACTCATTCTGAGCCAATTCTACAGTATGATTTGGAGAGACACAGAGATAGAGAGACAGACAGAAAGACAGACAGACAGAAAGAAAGAAATGTACATTAGAGTTTTTGTGAAAAGACCTGGATTCTAGCCCAGGTTCTTCCATTTATCCATAAGCTTTGTTATACTAATACTTCAGGGATGAATCAAATACACTTCAGAAATCTAGGTTTACTCACATTTAATACTATTGACCAACCTTAAACAACACTCCTTTCTCTATCTCAATCAATAGTCTAGCCTCTCTGAGTTTTCATGTCCTTATTCCATCTTAGTTCTCTTCCTAGTTGCCTGATGGCTCCTTCTTGATATTTGTTTGGCTTTTATGCCCTACTTAATTTGTATATTCCCCAAGGTTTTGCTCTGAGTCTCCTATCTTCTCTTTTTATGATGACATGAGCTTGAATCTCAGATCTCCTAAATAATATTGTGTACCTTTAAACCCTGTTTAAGATAAAGGCCATTAAGATAAATGACATGTAAAATGCTTTCCAGGAATTAGAACTAAGTAGTTTTGGTATGATTTGCCAAAGTAAAGACAAAAGAAGACCACTTGTTTCCTTGGCATTATAGAGGGAAGAGGGAGGCAAAGAATTCTGTTTTCTAGATGATTGCTTTGGATGAACTTTAAATGGCACCTTAGAGAAGGGACCTATTTTCAGGGAAATTCTCTTACTTTCAACATCTACATTAATTGATAAATTAGCTTAGAAGACACATTGTGAAACTGCTTCAGAGTTAAGAGCTACAGTGTGAACTCCATGGATATACAGGTGGCATTTTCCTGTTGCATATCATGGTTTCTCTTGAGACTTGCATTGGAAATATTGCCTTTCTAATCTAATTATCAGTTAAATGTATATTACTATCATTGATATTCAAAGCCAGGGCTATTCAGGCACTGCAAATGATTTCCTTGTGCTTGACTTCCCATTAAAGGCTGCATTTACACTTAGATAACTTATGCTTCATACTATTCCCTCTCCAAATCATGACCCCTTGGTACAATGGCATACATAAGTGAGACATCTGGCTGGTGTGTGTGTGTTTGTGTGTGTGTGTGTGTGTGTGTGTGTGTGTGTGTGTGTGTGTGTGTATTCTTTGAGGGCTGATAAAGATTTCTTTGGATATCCTACTAGAGCAGTTAAGCAATGAAACATTTTCAGGCAAATCTTGAGAAAAAAAAAATCCCAGCAAATAAGCTACATTTTAAAAATGTTTGGCATTTTAAAAATTCATAATGAAATTCACCATGTCCCTTTTGATAAAGAAAAAGACAAAACCTCCATTTGTCATTTCTTGACACTCAGGGCATGTCTGTGCTTGTGAAAGCCAGCATTTGGGGAGTACCTCCGTATGCTTCCTTTATTCTTCAATCAAACCGAAAATTCTCTTTCCATATAGTGAATCAGAAAGAATATTACATGACTTAAATATTATGAAAGACAATTATCCAGCCTCCATTTTTAGTAGCATAGGTAGAAACTTTAAAAAGAGATATTAAAAGAATGATGAATGCAGTCATTTTGAGGTGACTTTACAGGAAGATTTGGAAAAAGAGAGAGAGAGAGAGAGAGAGAGAGAGAGAGAGAGAGAGAGAGAGAGAGAGAGAGAGAGAGAGAGAGGGAGGGAGAGAGAGAGTAATAGGATGAGACAGAGACAGAAACAGAGAGAGGGAGGGAAAAAGAGAGAAAGGTAGGAAAATAGGAAGGGAGGGAGGGAGGAAGGGAGAGAGAGAGATAT
>NC_058130.1:625380426-625426466 GCF_016433145.1 Gracilinanus agilis
AGAGAGAGAGAGAGAGAGAGAGAGAGAGAGAGAGAGAGAGAGAGAGAGAGAGAGAGAGAGGGAGAGAGAGAGTAATAGGATGAGACAGAGACAGAAACAGAGAGAGGGAGGGAAAAAGAGAGAAAGGTAGGAAAATAGGAAGGGAGGGAGGGAGGAAGGGAGAGAGAGAGATATTCATTGGCCTTTTTGTCAAAAGACCTGGATTCTGATCCAGATTCATCTATTTATCCATAAGCTTTTTGACACTGGAAAAAAATATATATATATATGAACATGCTTCAGAAATCTAGTTTACCTGCATTTAAAACTGTTGACTACCTTTCTCCTATTCTACCCTCTCTCCTCTCTAGGTTTTTATAGCATTTCTCCATCCTAGTTTTCTTTATACATGTCTGAAAGCTTCTTAATCTTTTTTCTGTCTTCATGCATTTCATGCACCTCTTAATTAGGTGGGCTTTTTTTTTTGCCCCGGGCCCTGCCTTCTCTTCTCTTTTTATACTACTTCTTGGTGACCTCATAAGTTTCAATGAGTTTAATTATCACTACTCTGTAAATGACTTCCAGATCTATATATTTATCTCCAGTCTTTGCCTTGAGCTTCTGTCCTGAAACAACTAATGCCTATTGAACATTTTCAAACTGGATGCCAGGAAGATGTCTTATGCTCACCATATCCAAGTTGAACTTAATATATTCCTCTACAATCCTTTCTCTTTGAAAATTTGCTATTTTTCTTAAACGTATAATTATTTTTCTACTCTGTTCCATAATCTGACTAATATCCATATATCCTTACTGTCCCTCACCACACATGTCTTATCAGTCATAAAATCATTCCTTTTCTACCCCTCCAACTTTTCTCGAATCACAGCATTTCTCCCCACTCACATAGCTATCACTTTAGTTTAGTCTTATCATCTTTCACATCTTTCACTTCATAATTTTCTTAATTGTTCTTCATAGTTCTTTCTGTCTAACCTTTGCTCCACTCAAATGGAAACTGATGTTCATAAAATACAAATATGACCATGTCACTTCTCTTCTCAATTAAAGCTAGTGGTTTTCTACTGACACTGGGAACAAATGAAAATATATCTACTTATCTCATAAAGTCTTTCATAACCTTTAACCTATTCTGTCATTCCAGTCTTATTCTGTATTGACAACTTCTTTGAAATTCAATCAATCTGGCCTTTCTTATTTCAATAACCCAGATATTGGGGTTTGGAACTAAGCCTTTGAACTTTCCCTCTCTGAATTTATCATGTGTGGCAAGATTAACAAGCCCAATATTATCTTCTTCAAGTAACTTCAGCCAAACATGAGTTTCATGTCACTAAGGAGGAACTAATCACTTCCTTAGCATTTGTGAGGACCTGTTTCTTTTCTTCTTTGCTAAATTTATAGTACATTGAAAGAATGGCAGAATTTTCTGAAGTGGATGGAAATTCAATGGCCATCAAGTTGAATACATACACAAAAAGAATTCAGGATGACATATCCAACAAGTGTATATCCATTCCACTTCTGGACAATTCCAATTGTTAGGAACATATTTTTTAAACTCCCATAACAGCCTAAATTTGATTTTTTTTAACTCAAATCCATTATTCCTGGTTCAAAGAGGATAAATTAAATATTTCTTCTATGTGATAGCCCTTTTGATATTTGAAGACATATATCATATCTCCTCATCCCTATACTTTTGTTTTTCTCTTCTACTAGCTAAACAACCAGAGTTCATGCAACCTTTCCTCAAACTAGATAGACTAAAGTCCTTTACAAACCTAGTTGCCTTCTTTTGACACTCTAATTTGTCACTGTCTTTCTTGCCACAGTACTACAGATGAGGTCTGAAAAGAATAATGTTGAATAAGACTTATCACCTTCTTATTTCTAGAAACTATATCTCTCTTAATGCTGCCTATAATCTCTTTAACTTTTCTGGCTGCAGTATCAAGACTGCTGACTCATACTGAGATTGCAGACTACTCAAAAAGCCAGATGCTGTTAAAAATTATTTTTTAACCATACCTCCTTGGCTTTGTACATATGAATTTTATTTTTTGCGCCCAAATGTAAAACTTGACGTCTATTGAGTTCTATTTTATTAGATTCAATCCAGTAGTCTATGTTTTCCAAATTTTTTTGGATTCTGACTCTGTATTTCAATATATTAACTATTGTTCTTTGCTTTGCAAACATCTTCTGTCAAGCACAAACTTATGTATGGGTCACACTGGAGATTTCCAACTGAATTCAAATAGAATAACTAATAAATAGCATTCTAATTTGGCTGGCCAACCAATTCTGAATCCATCTGTCCTATTACTGTCTAATTCATGTCTTCTAATTCATTTCCCCAGAGGCAGAATATTGGGTCTGGAATTAAGAAGATGTAAGTTTAAATTCAGTCTCAGATACTTACTAGCTATGTGACCTCGTCAAGTCATTGAACTCCATCTGCTTCAATTTCTCCAACTATAAATTGGGGATGATAATTGTACCTACCTCCCAGACTTGTAAGGATCAAGAACGTTATGTTTGAAAGGAGCTTATCACAGTACCTAGCCTAGAGTAGATGCTTAAAAAAACTGCTTCTCTTCCCTTAACAAGAAGGGGCAAATGCATTTTTTGAAAGCTTACTAAAACCTAGATAAAATCTCTGCATCATTTCCTCATCATCTAATAATCCATTAAGAAAGTATAAATGAGGCTATTTTGGTATGTCTTGTTCTTGAAGCCATTATGTGTTTTTTGTATTCAGTCTTTCCACCTGGTAACCAATGATCTCTTCATTTTTCCTTTCAAGAATTTTCCTAAGAATCAGAGTCAAGTAAAAAAAAATTATATATATATATTCCCATCTTTCCCCTCCTCCTTTCTTAAAAATAAATCAAACTTTGTCTTTCTCTAATTTTGTGCCCTCTTCCATTTCAGTACTTTAATATGTTATCTAGGATAAATGACCTTAATTCATCAAAGACAACTAGATGCTATCTTACTCTTACTTATTTTGGCTATCAATTCCCTATTAGTCATTTTGCTTTACATTGCTAATTTAAGACACCCTCTATAACATCCATGATCTAAAGTGGGGTGAAACCGCCTCACAGAATTCCATAGGACCCCCCAGAACTCCAGGAGAGGGGGCAGTTGGGGCAGTTAAGAATGTGGCTATTAAAGGCAGGACTCTCAGCTTGCAAACTCACTCTTTTGGGGGATTTCATAGGTGGCTGAGAAGGAGGGTAGGATTGCTCTTTTTGTTAGCTCATCTCTGACCTCAGGGAGCAGGGAGTTACTTTGCTGTTTACTCCATACAGACTAAGCCAGGCTGTGTGCACTGGGAAAAATACCTCACATGCAATAGCTCAACTAATTTCTAATTTAAATAGATCTTCAATCAAGATTACCTTCACCATCTTAAACTTAACATTAAGTTAAGAGAAAAGTTAATTTCTGAGGGAGATAGAAGTTAGTTACACAAAACAAGTGTCCTGAAGATAGTAGGTAGCTTACCTCACCCTCAACCCTAAAATTTACCTCCTCTTTCCCTGTTTTCACAAAATTAATAATTCCCTTCCCTTGTTAAGTTTGAGAGCCTGTGTGAAGTTATACTTGGGTTATACCAACCAATAGCATACATTACCTAAGCAAAATCTTCATCCAGGCAAGCACTGGAATAGCTGTTAACCAGAGAGTAAGCCTGCTGTATTTAGAAGGCATCCTGAAACTTTATCTATCTTAGGGTTCAGGGAAATGATCTTTTAACAGTGGAAGTTGCTAATCTCAGTGGGATTATTGCCTATCTGCCAACCAATTTAGTCCTGAATTAGCCAAGCCTAAACAGCCTCCATTTCTTGATCTAAAGGGGATTCAGTTAAAACTGTTACCCCTTCTGCTTCAACTGCCTCTGTGGGGGGGAGGGAGAAAGAATTCTATTGACTCTCACCCCTCCTCCTTGCTAGGATAGGCAGCTTGAGCCTTTGCTCTGACTCCATTACCAATCATTACCAATCTGAATCAGTCTTACACCTCATATAGAGGGGGGTGGGGGAAACCAAATTAAAAATAATAATCAAACAATTGTCTTCTCTTTTTTATCAGTTATCATTATTTTACCCATCTCCAGAAAATATCTATCCATTCTTTAATCTTTCTTTTTCTCCCAATATAAGTTTTCAACTAATTCTGAACTTCAGCATTTTGAACATTCTTTTATCGAGTTTGATACTTTTATCTTTATTTCTGTTTCTTGCTTTTTTGTCTTCTATACTTTCTATCATAGATTTTATTTTTTTGCTTGTCAGTACAGGTCAATAGAATTTCTTACTATTTGTTTTCTCTTATTCTGCAATCCATGTTCTCTCTTTTGAAGAGAATGAGAATCCATGACCCCCTTACAAGAGCCCTCAGATGGCAGAATTAATCAATATTTAGCCAAAATAAGTGATTAGTTTGGAACCGTGATTAACAGAATTATGGTAAGATTAATATAATTCTAGTAATTATATTTTATAAAGAAAACTTAAAAATATATAGCAAATGTAGCTACTTCCTTTTCTGTAGTAACTCTATATTATCTACATTAGGCATGTCCTCAGTGATAAGTGGAGGGGCCTTGAACTTTTGCTGACTATTGAGTCATGACCATATAAGTCATATCCCCAGAGGAGTGATTGAACCTCTCATTAATATGAGGTCATGGCATTGTATATCAGCTTGGATGTCATCCCAAACTACCAAGACTCAATAAGAAGCTGAAATACCTCCTCATGAAGATAGCATCCAATAATTGCTGGAAAATATATCTTTGAGCCCATTGTCCCAGAATAGACATTCATTGTCACAAAATGTACCATGACATCATGAGCAACTATTCTAGGATCAGTGGTTGATTTTTGGGTCAGGATAGTGAATATAATATAATTTTTGTGTAAAAAAAAGAGGAGAAAAGCTCTTAATCAATTATCTGTGTTTGGGAGGAAATCCTAATGACCCAGCTTTACTGAGACATTGGTCTCTCTCAATAAGCTTGTTATTTTGTCTTGGAGCTTTGTCTCATTGTTTTCTTCCAGATTGGTGGAAAAATATTTATCATACTCTCCATCCTACCTCTCCTCCTTTCCCAAGAAGGTAGATAATATGATATGTCATAGATTTATTATCATGTAATATATATTTCCACAATCATCCTATAGTGGTTGGAGACACATATTGCCTACAATAGACAAAATTCATGGAAGAAATAAAGTAATTCTATACATTTTTAAAAATCTAAATTGCTTGATATGTTTCGTGTTTTTTATAATTGTCTCTTCAGAAAACTCTCATTTTTCTCCTCTTTGTAATTTTTTCCCCTTGTGTCTTCAGAATATCATTCTTAAACATATCACAAATCTTTCTCAGTTTATTTCCTTGCAGTCCTATTAGTTTTGGGATACTGTTTATCTTTCATATGTTTCTGAGACTATGTCCAGATTTCCTCTTTTCTATCAATATCTCAATGATGGAAAAGTCACTTTCCCACCAATGTTATCATTTCCACCTCACCAGTCATTCCTTCTCTGTTAGTGAAAATCACAACTGAAATCAATGTTTTCTTTGTCATTCCCTCTATCTGGTAAGGGATGAAATTAGCCTTATGCCATCCTGAGGAGGTAGTAGCTATTTTGTTTTTGTCAGAGAGAGAGAAAGAGATAATTCCAAAAGAATCTGCATAATTTAACTTCCTCATCACTATAATACTATGACTCCCCAGACTTTCATTCTCTCTGCTAGACTCCTCATCTTTCTATCGAGATAGCCTATTGAATATGGTTAAAAAATCATTTCTGATTCTCTTCCCTTTTACCTTTGAATAGCATTCTCCATGATCTTTCTCTTCTGAGGCCCACATTCTTTGTGAGTATACATTGTCACTATGCAATGCTACCCCACCCTGAATTTTAATTACTCTGTTTTAGAATAAGTCATGTCTATCTAGAGCTATTTTCTAGTGATGGGTTTTCCCCTATCCTGCTTTGATTATATGTGTGTTTATGTGTGTGTGTGTATGTGTGTGTATTTGTATATATGATAAAATTTTCCTCTATGCATTACGATGTATTTTTCCCATTTTTCCTTTTTTTGTGTACTAGTTTCACATCACTAACTACATTTTGGAAATGTCATACTCAATGAAATCTATCACTCAACATGTTCAAAACAGTTCTATCTGTCCCAAAAAACTTCCTCTCTTCCAAACTTTCCTTTTATCATGAAGGGTCATAACCACTCAGGCACCTAACTCATCAATATCAGTGTCATGGTGTCATGCTCAAACCCTCTGCCACACTCACTTCACACATCCAATCTGATGCCATCTTGTCATTTCCAGATTCAGAATATCTTTTGTATATATTCCCATCTCTTCACTCATATAGCTAACAGCTTGGTGCAAGCTCTCATCACTACACCACATTAAAAGCATTTTAATTATTCTTCCTGCCCCAGGTCTCTTCTCCACTCCAATCAGTTTTCCACTCTGTGGTCAAAGTGATTTTTCTAAAATGAAATCTAATCATGTCATTCAGTAAACTCCAGTGGCACCCTATTACTTCTAGCATCAAATATAAAATCTTCTCTTTGCCTTTTGAAGTCCTTGAAAGTCTGGCTTTCCCCCCCCTTTTTAAAGCTTCTTACATTTTACTCCCTTCTATGTACTATCTGGTTCATTAGCCTTCTTACTCTTCCTTGCAAATACTATTACCATCTCCTGCTTCCATGTCTTTTCACTGGTTATATACCCCATGCCTAAATTTCTATCCTTCATCTTTTTTTGTCTATTGCATTCCTTGTTCTCCTTCAAGATTCAGCTGAAATCCCTCCTGATACAAGAGGTCTTTCCCAGTCATTTCTCTCTTACTCCCTGCCCCAAAACCTCTGTATTTTGCTAATAATTGGAATATTCTAAGTTATGTCTTTAGATACATGCCCCAAGAAAGCAACAGATCTTTCTATTTTTATGAGGTTGATGAATAACCCATCACAATTCAACTGAATACAAAATTAAAAAAAGAAAAACTATTACTAGTCTCTTCATTTCCTATTATTTCATACCTGATATGACAGTGATCTGACATACACTTTAGGAAAATGGCTTTGTTTCTTGTACAGAGGATGAATGGGGATTGGGAGACATTTGAGACTAGCGAAATAAATTTCTCATGGAATATAGAGTGATAAACTTGGAATCAAGGAAACTTGGGTTCAAATTGTACCTCAGAATTAATCAGCTTACCACCTTTGGTACCCTGACCTAGTCATTCAGCCTTGGTTTCTCATTTGTAAAATGTGATTAATTATAGCACTGTACTAATAAGAGTTGGATATATCAGGGTTTATATCTTTAAGTGATATATAAATGTCAGTTATCTTTATTGGATTCTCAATGAATTTCTGTTCAATTTAATCAAATAAAATTTATCTGAAAATGCACACATTTCAGCCCACAGCTATTGTGTTTTTCTGTGCTATTGGCAAATCAAAGGTCACCACACAATTTATTCTTACTAATTCAATATATCCAAATTTTGAAGCAAGCAGAGGAATAAGTACTGATTAAATCTATGACAAGACATTAAAATAGTAAATCACTTTAGCCAAATTTAATAATAATATATCTGCTTCTTAGTGGTTATTGAAACAAAACTTTAATGGAGACCTTGCTATTTCCTTTCTCTTATAAATGATTGAGTTTAATTATGATTTTGAAATTTGACTCCTTTATAGAGTGAAATGAAGAAGAGGGTGTTGTGTAAAGTTTTCTGGGGACTAATAACATTAAAACATACATAAGTTCAAGATGAATTGAACATTAGGAAAGGGTTTCTTCTGGTTAATTACTAAACAAGAAAGGAAGTAAAGGAAATAAATCAAAATGTTATTTACCTCATTCTGATTTGTAAAGGATAAATTTCTTCTATGACCTTTGATTCCTCATTTTACATTTTGTTCATTCTACTTTACATGAAACTCTTTTCATCATTGGATTTTTATGCTTTTTTTTTCAATTGACCAATCATGCTTTTTAAGCTATTATTGTCTTCTAGTATTACTTTCATTTTCCCCCATTTTCCCATTTTCGTTTGACCTATTGTCAGATTTTTAAATTCCTTTTTGAGTTCTTCTAGTGCTTTAGATCAAGTTCCATCTTTCTTTGAAGTTTTGCATCTGGTTGCTTGGATCTCACAGTCCTCTTTAAACTCTGCATTTTTCTCTGTTTCCATAAAATGTTTCTAGGGTTAAATATTTCTTTTGCTGTTTGCTCATTTTCCCAACCTTTTTCTGCCTGCGGATTGGAAATTCTCAAAGTTGATGATTCTGTCTCCTCTGATGATGGCTTACAAGTCTCAGCACAGTAAGCTGTTTTGCCCTAGGGCTAGCTCTTGACCTTAGCACAGACTTGAAAGGGCCAAGCACTATGGACTTTCATACCTCACTGCAGGCTAGTGCCAGGGCCTGGGACTTCAAGGATTTGGTCTGTGGTGCTCTGTTGTTGATATAAACCAGATCCTAGGATCCTGAAGTTGGCTTATTACAAGGCTCAGAACCTGAAGCAGTAGGTGATAGGGTGGCGGGCCATCACTCCTCTTTGTGCAGTTTTGCTTCTGGTTCCCTCTTATCCCATGAAAATCAATTTTCTCTCTACCTACCTTTCAAATTATATTCAGTGCAAGAGTTCCCTCACTTCATCTTGTTCTTGATTTTTGAATCCTATTATTTTGAGGCTCTTTTAAAAATTGGTTTGGAAGCATTGTCAGAAAGGTTTCAGCTTTTGCTACTACTAATCTGCCATCTTCTAAATCAAAGCATTAAGACCATTCTACCCAAATTAATTTACTTACTTAGTGCCATACCTATCAAACTACCAAAAAACCTTTTTACTGAATTAGAAAAAAACTATAACAAAGTTTATTTGGAAGAACAAAAGATCAAGAATATCAAGGGAAATAATGAAAAAAAGCATGAAGGAAGATGGCCTAGCAGTACCGATATTAAACTATACTATAAAGCAGCAGTCATCAAAACAATATAGTACTGGCTAAGAGACAGAAGGGAGGATCAGTGGAATAGATTAGGGGTAAGTGATGTCAGCAAGACAGTGTATGATAAACCCAAAGAGCCCAACTTTTGGGACAAAAATCCACTATATGACAAAAACTGTTGGAGAAATTAGAAAACAATATTGGAAGGATTAGGTTTAGATCAACATCTCACACCCTATACCAAGATAAATTCAGAATGGGTGAATGACTTGGATATAAAGAAAGAAACTATAAGTAAATTAAGTGAACACAGAGTAGTATACTTGTCAAATCTGTGGGAAATGAAAAATTTTAAAACCAAACAAGAGTTAGAAATAATTACAAAATATAAAATGAATAATTTTGATTATATTAAATTTAAAAGTTTTTATACAAACAAAAACAATGCAACCAAAATCAGAAGGGAAATAACAAACTGGGAAAAATATTTATAACAAAAAACTCTGAGAGAGGTCTAATTACTCAAATATACAAGGAACTAAATATATAAAATATATATGAAATATAAAGTATAAAAAATCAAGCCATTCCTCAATTGATAAATGGGCAAGGGACATGAATAGGCAATTTTCAGATAAAGAAATCAAAACTATCAAGAAGAACATGAGAAAGTGTTCAAAATCTCTAATAATTAGAGAAATGCAAATCAAAATGACTTTGGGGTACCCCATCACACCTAGCAGATTGGCTAAAATGATAGCAATTGAGAGTAATAAATGTTGGAGGGGATGTGGCAAAATTGGGATATTAATGCATTGCTGGTGGAATTGTGAACTGATGCATCCATTCCGGATGGCAATCTGGAACTATGCCCAAAGAGCTCTAAAAGATTGTCTGCCCTTTGATCCAACCATACTATTGCTGGATTTGTACCCCAAGAGATCATAGATAAAAAGACTTGTATAAAAATATTTATAGCAGCACTTTTTGTGGTGGCAAAAAACTGGAAAATGAGGGTATGCCCTTCATTTGGGGAATGCCTGAACAAATTGTGGTATATGCTTGTGATGGAATACTATCGTGCTCAAAGGAATATTAAACTGGAGGAATTCCATGTGAACTGGAAAGACCTCCAGGAATTGATGCAGAGTAGAGCCAGAAGAACATTGTACACAGAGAATGATACACTGTGATAAAATTGAATGTAATGGACTTCTATACTAGCAGCAACTCAATGACTCAGGATAATTCTGAGGGATTTATGGAAAAGAACGCTACCCACATTCTGAGGAAGAACTATAGGAGTGGAAACACAGAAGAAAAACAACCATTTGAACAAATGGGTTGATGCGGACATGATTGGGGATGTACACTCTAAATCAGTGGTTCCCAAACTTTTTTGGCCTACCACCCCCTTTCCAGAAAAAAATATAACTTAGCCCCCTGGAAATTAATTTTTTTTTAATTTAATAGCAATTAATAGGAAAAGTAAATGCATCTGTGGCAATCACTGTCCCCCTGGATCACTGTAGCACCCACCAGGGAGCAGTAGCTCCCACTTTGGGAATCACTGCTCTAAATGATCACACCAATGCAACTATCAATAATATAGAAATAAGTCTTGATTAAGTACACGTTAAAACCAGTCAAAATGTGTGTCGGCTATGGAGGGGGGGGGTGAAGGAGGGTGAAGAGGAAAGTAAAAACATGAATCATGTAACCATGGAAAAATTTTCTAAAAAATAAAATATGAATAAATAAATAAACAAATAAATAAATCAAAGCATTAAAAAAATCCTACGGAGCATTGAGTTAGATTAGAAGTCAAGACAATTTACTTATAAATCTGACTTCAAAAACTTGTTGACTCTATGATACTGGGCAAATCATTTATTCTTACTGATCCTCACTTTACTAATCTATAAAAGGGGAATAATAAAGAATATCTACCTAACAAGAGTTTAGTGTAATTATCAGATAAGGTAACATATATATATGTATTTACATATATATATAGCTTTCTAACATTTGAAGTACTTTATAACTTTTAAAACTGTGACATATAGTCAACCAGAAATTGAGAAATGTGGAGTAGTTAAGCAATGAAATGAAGAAGCTAGAATGAACCAAAGGTGGCTTCCCATAAGGAGATTATGGAACTTCCAGGCCTGGACCTCTAACCTAAATATCAGTTGATATGGAATTCCCAAGGATCAAAAAATGGGTCACTCTACCTTTGCTCCTCAACTTCTCAATTGACAGAAGCTTAAAATTCATGTAGGAAGTCCCTACCTAAAGTTATGGTCTCTTCCCAGAGGAAAGAGAAAAAAATGCAGGAAGCAATGAGGCCACTTAATTAAATAAATGGTATTATATCCATGTGGAGGTTATGAGATATGGAAAGCTGAAAGTATTTACTGATTTTTTTTCTGACCATTTTTCTTTTAAGGGCTGGAAAGCTATACAAATATAATTTAAGGTAAAATTATAAGATAAACACACATCTTGTTAATGAGAGTTTTGAAAAAGACATTAAACTTTGAGTGATACAATGGAGTTCTCTGTTAAAAATAATAACCACTACTATCTTTATGAGATGATCTATAAATGCACCCTGTATGTATCCAACTCCTTCTTGAATAATACATTCACATTCTATCCTCTCTTCAAGTACATCTATGCTTAAAATTATTAGGTTAGACCGATTATTATTATCATTATAGATATGTCTCTATATTATCATATTTTAAAGTCAAATAGAATCTTTTTTATTAAATAGAGTGATTTCTGCGTCCAACATTCCAGAAACGGATTTTTACTATATGGTTATTTATCAATAAGCATTCAACTCTTTCATTTAGAAATATCAGCCCATATTAAAAGAAAGAGAGAGAGAGAGAGAGAGAGAGAGAGAGAGAGAGAGAGAGAGAGAGAGAGAGAGAGAAAGAGAGAGATTATTCAGTGGTAAGATGTGAAGGAAATTAGAAAAAAAAAGATTAAAAAAGAAACATACTTCTCTATCTATGACAGTAGTTGAAGGGAAAAATTCTGATTTTAGTTAAAAAGAAACAATCTCAGTTAATATGTATTATTAGAGTTGAGAACCATAGGATTCAAATATGAGAAAGAACCTTAGAGTTTTTCTAGTCTAACCCCTTCATTTTTCAGGTAATTGACTTGTTGCCTAGAAATACTCATCAAGTTTAAACACTAGTCAGTGAAAGAACCAGAATTCAAAGCAAGGTCCTTTCTTTGATCATTGAAAAAGTATTCCTTCTACTATGTTATATGGCACCCTCAAATCCAAAATGAGTTTCACAAAAAAAGAAAGAAAAAATAGATTTAGTGAAATGTACCCTACCCTCCACAAGTTATTAATGCATCTATAAGGCTCATCAAAATGATATGATGGTTTTGGTTAAGCTTCTGTGATCATCAAAAGTGAGAAAATAGCTATTGAAATGAAGTATACCTGATAATCTCTACTTATGATGAAACTGAGACTGGAGGACAACCTGAACTGTGGGATAATCAACTGGGAATCCACACTAGGTTTAGCACCAGTATGATGATGATTCCTTGAAACAAAGAGGAAGGCACCTAGCTGCCCAAATTGGAGGAACTCAGCACAGGTCAGAAGCATAGCATTCCAAAGCTTCCATTTTCCTCAGCAGTAGATTGAGCCTGTCCATAGTAGCTACAGTTCTGGCCTGGGAAGATAGGAGAAAAAAAGAGGGGAGGAAAGGAGGAAGGAAGGAAGGAAGGAAGGAAGGAAGGAAGGAAGGAAGGAAGGAAGGAAGGAAGGAAGCAAGGAAGCAAGGAAGGAAGGAAGGAAGGAAGGAAAGAAGGAAAGAAGGAAGGAAGGAAGGAACTGACAAGTATTTATTTTAAATTAAAGAAATTTTTTTCTATTGATACTAAGAAAGTTTTAAGAATGAGAGTACTTAATGTCTGTAAAGTTCTAAAAAAAGCTTTACATAGATTTTCTTCTTTGATTTTCTCAATAATCATTAAAATAGATAAAGCAATGCATTGTTGTTGATCAATCCTGTCTACTCATTTTTACCCAATTTGGATTTTTCTTGGCAAAAATACTGGTGTGGCTTGTGATTTTCTTTCTCCAGCTCATTTTACATATGAGGAAACTGAAATAAATAAGGTTAAATGATTTGCTCCATGCAGAGGGCCTAGGGATAGCAACTATATGGCTCAATGGATTGAGAACGAGTCCTGGATACTAGAGGTCCTGAGTTCAAATATGCCTAAGACACTAGCTCTGGATGAATCATTTAACCACACTTGCCTCAGTTTCCTCATTAATAAAATGATCTGGAGAAGGAAAAAGCAAAACACTCCAGTGTCTCTGCCAAGAAAACCTCAAATGTGGTCAGGAAAAGTCAGCAAATAACTGAATAACAAAAAAAATTGAATATTTGAAAATGGCAAAGAGATATTTTTATGCTTTTGGTGTATGTGGTACTTCTAGTGATTTATACTAAGAAGAGAATTTAAAAATATTCGAACTAGTCTGCCTTCTTCTGTGAAGGTCACTATACCATCAGGCCTACTTCCCCCTTTCCAGAAAAAATATTACTTAGCTCCCTGGAAATTATTTTTTAAATTTTAATAGCAATTAATAGGAAAGATAATTGCACCTGTGGCCATCACCGCTTACCTGGATCACTGCAGCACCCACCAGGGGACGGTAGTGTCCACTTTGGGAATCACTGCTTTAAAGGAACCAAAAATTCATTGATAAGGGGTCTCCCTCAAATTACACAGTTCATAAACTTTCTATTTCTTAGAAGTTTATTATGATGAATTATTATGATGGAAAATAGATCAAATATGGGCCAAACTTTATTTCCAAATCTTTTCTAAACCCAGGTAAACTAGTTCGTGGACAATGTCCATAGAGGCATATTTGAAGCCTTCTAAGATCATACCAGAAATTTCTCCCAAAGCCTGGGAAGATTTAATTTGGCTCAATTCAACAGCAGTCCCTTTGCTCTGGCTGGGTATGCAAAGACAAAAATAAAAGCAATTCCTTAACTAAAGGAGCTTATGTTCTATTGCAAAGGAAGGAGTATGTACATGCATAAGTAAATACCAATTAAATGCAAAGGAATTTGGGATTTCTGGATAAGGTGGTTATGTAAGACTTATAAAATATTCCAGTTCTCCATCCTATACTCAACAACAACAACAACAACAATAAAATAAAAGTCACATAATCCAGAAAAAAAGCATCAGATAAAAAAATTGATCAAGGAATCCAGAAAACAACATAGAGTACTTTCTACAAAATCAGAATCATATATAAATATAACCCAAAGCCAAAGAACATTGGGAGAATCATTCTACCAAAGAAGCCAGCCCAAACTCAGATAAACTAGTCAAAATCTTGCCAATCAATATCCTGATCAGAGATGCTCCAAGAGCACCTGAAGCTAGTAGTATACTAGTAGTACTAGTATAACCAAGAATCACAGAGGCGAATTAATTCTACAGTTTTCTGATATGAAAATGGGGAATGGGAACCTGGAAATATGGTGACAGTTTGCCTCAAGGAAACCTCACAGTTTTCTGATCCATTGTAAAGTAGAAGGGAACAGCAAGTTCTCAGAGCTCTGAGCATAAATCTAGCACTGGAAGTGGAACTCAGGAGCAGAGGCAAACATGGTCTGAATACTTCAATTAAAAAGAGAGGGAGGGACTTCGATCTGGTACAGAGTCCTGAAATAGTTTCTAAGGCTGTCGATAGAAGTAAATAAAGAACAGACAAAATGGTGAATAAATAATATAGGTTAAAAGATACACACAAGAAATACATTGAAAATGATTTTTGAAAAAGAAAATTAAAGTAACTCCACAATAACTAGCAGCGCAATCTCAAAAAAAAAAAAAAAAAAAAAAAAAAAAAAAAAAAAAAGAAAAAAAAGAAAAGAAAAGAAAAGAAAAAGATACTTTCTTTCCTTTCTCTTCTAGGACATCCTCATCCCTTCCCTCCAAAACCTTAGATTGTACACTTACATGAGTTTTAACCTTATCTTACCTTAGCTCAGGTTTCCACATCCTCCTTCTATATGTTTTCTTCCTTTATTGGAATGTGATATTCTTGGGAACAGAGACTGCTTTATTTGTATTTACATTTCTACGATATAACACAGTGCTTCTGTTACATTATATAAGCACTGAGCAAATGATGTATGGATACATGTATATATGTATGTGTCTACAAAGCTCTTCACTTGTCCATCTGTCCATCTATCTGTCCTCCTCGTCTTTATCTATATTAAAGAGAAAATTTTGCAATACAATATTCCAAAAAGGCAAAAAGTAAAAGCTTGCCACCAAGAATAACTTACCTTTTAAAATTGTGAATAATTTTATGGAAAAAATAATGGATTTAAACAGAAAATAGGAAATTCAAATATTTCTGATTAAATGACTAGAGATAATTAAAAACTTTGAAATGCAAACACAAGTGTCAAAAGAAACCTACAAAAGTAAATGTATTTGAGCCACTGGAAAAGATAAGAGATGATGTTCTTACATTCTAATGGGGAAGAAAAGTGTCCCTTTAGAATCTTAAGAACATCAAGAATAACAAAGGAAATTAAATGAGTCAAATACTGCATTTGGAGGGTACTTTTGTTCTCTTGTTATAGCCTTAATGCATGAAAGAAAAGAGAGGAAGAGAATATGCTATGGGAGGGAGTAAAGATGAAGGAGAGAAAGTTGGTATTTCACCAAATAGATTGTGTGAAAGAAAGAATATGCAAACATGAAGGAAAGGCAATGGGAGTGGACATCACATGAATCTTATTTTTATATCAGTTATATAGGAGAACATTAAACAAGCATACAAATATACATAATTTAGTATAGAAAAAGATTATACGGTAATAAATTTAGAGATGGAAAGGATAGTGGAGACCATTAGTTAAAACCTCATTCATGTGGCAGATAAGGAAAAGACAGAAAAGGCTTTGCCTAAGTGATATACCTGGGATTCACAGTCACAAGAGCGTACAAAGCTTCAGAACTAGTCAAAACCTAAGAGGACATAAGGTCTAACCCATCCTTGAATGAGATTTCTTTTTGAAATATCCCAAACAAGAAATCATCTAGTTTTTTGTTAAAAGTAACAATTAAAGGAAATCATCTCTCTATATAGACTCCTACTTCATTCAGAGGCCAATATTAATCCTTCTAAATTATATGTCTTCACATACTTAATGATATTTCAACAATAATCTTGACCCCCAAATCCAAGACTTTTAAAAAAAAAATTATTTTTCCAGACAAAACAGTTTGAACTGTCTAAACAGATGCTTGGTTATATAAAGTAAACTTTTGAGTCCTTTTAGCATTCTAGTAAGATTCTTGGGTTCAGCTCAGTATAGTACCCTCTATTATGCATTGGCCTGGGTCATGGGATATTCTCCAAAGAACATTAAGACTTAGGAAGCATTTTAAAATAATCATATTAAAGAACTAGAGCTATCAGAACATGAGGTCATTTATTGACAAGTATTCATTTTTTACAGATGAGTAAAAAGTTTTAGGAGTTTAGGTTGTCTAAGTTGACCTAGCTAGTAAGCATTTGAGGTAAGACTTGAAATTCAGTCTTATGATTCCTGAGACAACACATTAAAACTATTAAGCTATTTACTGGTCAGATTGTTTTCAGTGAAACAATTTCTTTTGGTAGTTAAATCATTTGTGAATTACTCCTTCCCTCAGATAAAAAGGATGCTTTCAACTAATGAAAAAACATGTGAAGCATGGTGGCCTAGAAATACTAGATCTTAAACTGTACTATAAAGCAGTAATCATCAAAACAATCTGTCAATGGCTAAGAAATAGAAAGGTGGATCAATGGAATACACTAGGGAAAAATGACCTGAGCAATCTAGTATTTAATAAATCCAAAGATCCCAGCTTTGGGGATAATAACTCACTATGTGACAAAAATTGCTGGGAAAATTGGAAAACACTATGGCAAAAATTAGCTTTAAATAAATATCTCATATTCCTATATCAAGATAAGGTCAAACTTATATATGATTGAAACATAAAGAGTTATATTATGAGTAAATTAAGGGAACGCATAATAGTTTACTTGTCAGATCTATGGAGAAGGGAAGAATTTATGACCAAACAAGAAATAGAGAACATTAGAAGATGTAAAAAAACTGTAAAAGGACTGAATGCCTGCATACTGTGTGCAGCCATTTTACTGCATCATTGCCTTTTACCCAGTTTCAGGTCATAGTTCCATGGTAGAGAAGTAGTTCTAGTTGGGAGGAAGCAGAAAGCCTATTTGGGTAAGGAATGAAGCACAGATCAGGAGGGCAGTTACCAGAACTTTCCACAGGCCACCCATTTTGGAAGAACCAAAAAGTTATGGGACTCCTTAAACTACTTGTGAAAGCAGAGGAAATAAAATTTGAATCAGACCAGGCATCCTCCCATCCCTATATATGAGAAAGATCCAACTAGACTATGAAGTCCAAAGTCAAGAAATAAGCCAAACATTAAATAAAGAACAACAAAAGAATCTTAGAAAAAAAGCAACTATGGTGACAGGAAAACACGACACAAACTTTGAAAAAGATGATGATTTTTAAAAATTTACAAACAAATCCTCGAGGAAAATTATGAATTGAATTCAGGTCCAGCAAGAAGTCCTAGATGAGCTAAATGAAGAGAAAAAAAGAGTAAAAAAGTTAAAATCAAATAATAATTAAAGAGGAAAGTTTGGAAGAATAAATGAGAGTAAGGAAACAATATGAAAAGATAATTAAGAGCTTATTAAAAGAGAAACAAAAGAAATTCAGAAGAAAAAAAGCCCTTAAAATTCTTAATTGACCAAGGGTAAAAAGGTAGAAACTCACTGAAGGAAATAAATCATTTAAATTAGAATTAGTCAAATGGAAGATAATTAAATTACTCCATGAGACATCAAGAACCAATATCACAAAATGAAAGGATGGAAAAAAAAATAAATGTGAATGTGAAATGTCACAGAAGAGGAAAAAAAAAGACTTGTTAAGGATAGGTCATTTTAGAATTACTATAATTCCTGAAAGTCACAATTTAAAAAAAAAAATAGATGCATTTCAATGTATTGCTTATAAGTGACACATTTTAAACAGAAAAAAGAAACACAGTTAAAAAACAAGCTATTGAGGCTACATCAAAGTGGCAAAGAAAAGGCAAGGACTGTGATAATGAGATTAAACCTACCCTGCCCATTTTTAGATTTAATCACTAAAAATGTAAATGGCACCACAATTCTCAAGTAAAAGAAGACTGTGACCCATGTATGCAAGAGTGGGTGACAAATCAGAATTGACTGCTCCCTGGGCATCTGTTGTAATTGGACATGTAAACTAGAAAGAAGGCACAGGAAGTGGCACAAATCAAGAACCTTTAAAAGGAAGTGGCAACTTTCTGTGAGGCAATTCTTCACTTCTTTGCCTTGAAGTGGACCTGGAGGAGAGCTGGCTGAGACCCTGGACTGCTTTAAACCTCTCCCTTAGAACTACACACGTTGAGTGAAAAAGGCTAATTCTCTTAGCTTCCGTGGAGGTACTAGCCTCCAGAGGGGCCCTTGATTAGGAGGAGACCTCATGGCTATAACCCTTGTTAATTGACTTTTAAGCTCTCCAGATGGGGCCTCTGGAGCCCTGTTGGAGTAAAGCCAAGACTTGAACACATACTCTAATTCATTAAGCTAGATCTCTTACTCTGCCCTCTTCTCATTTCTCTACTTTCACTCTCTCCTATATTTTATACATAAATTGCTAAAAATCAATTTAGAATTGATATTTATTCAGTTCTTGGTGATCACCCCTTTCAATATTCGGTCCAACCAAAAACCATAATTTTCCCCTTTACAGGATCAATGTCATTTCTCACAAATTCTCTTCCCAAATATGGTTAAAATAATACCTCAAAATGAATTCTATAGCTTCTGAACAAAAGGATGGATTGAAACAATTTACTAGCTCCATAAAACTTAAAAGGTCAACAAATAAGTCTCTTTCACTAGGGTGAATGTACAACACAATCCAACTCAGATTGAAGCAGCACATTCCATGCCCCTGCAAGACAGCAGCAGGCCTTGGAGGGAGAATGAATTGGCAGCAGTGATTTCTAAGTCCTCAACCAAAGAAGGAAGTTAAGTCACATAACTTGCCAGAATAATATGGAGCCTATTTAATGGCACAGGAAGCAGGACTCTGTGGCATAGTTACAATGTGGTTCATGGTCACAATCCCAGAATAAAGAGGAGCAATAACACACTAGAGCATGTGACTGCATAGAGAAAAGGGATCTAGGTCATAGTTTGAGGCCACTAAAGAGTGCTTGTGGTTACTTACAGACAAGAAAACTATAAAGGACACCAGCAACCTCATCTCTCTTTAGATCATACTATTTAGCAATAATTCAAAACATACAGAACCATAGAACTACCTCCGAAAACAGCAGCACACACACACAAACACGTACTGAGCCCCTCTACCCTGAAAGCAGAGTCCAACTTTAATATAAAGTAAAAGTCAAGGAATAGGCTGGAGTAATGAGCAGAAAACAAACCAAAAACAAAACAAAACAAAAAAAGCCTGATTATAAAAAGATACTATGATGACACAAAGATCAAAACAAAAATATAAAAGATAACCATTTCAAAAAAACTACACTCAGAACCTCAAAGAAAATTTTACCTTGGTCTCAGGGCCAAAAAATAATTCTTGGAAGAACTAAAATATATTTAAAAATTGAATGAGAGGTAGAAGAAAAATTGGAAAAAGAAATTTGCCAGTAAATTATAGAAAAAAAATCTCCATCCAAAATGGTACCATTACTTATATAACTTACATTACAGGAGAATTTTTCAACTCTTAAAGATAGTGCCTCATATTACTATTTAACAATAATTTTACTCTATTGAAATCTTCATAATTAATTATTTCTTCACTAAGATGATCATATTTACATTTCATTTTAAGATTATAATGAATCTATATCTACATCACATTTGATGTGTGTAAAGTAGGTGTTTATGAAAGCAGAGCTGTGTGCATCATAGCTGAATTATATTTGTTAATGTGATTAATTTCATAAATCAATTTCAATCTCCAAAAAGTATCGAAAATTTAGATTATGAAAATTATAGTTCAAATTATGTACATGCCATCTTTAACTTTATTGAACCTACATCTCTGTCCATGAAGAAGTAAACATTGAGTATTTCATTGAACTTACTTGAAATCATTAGATAATGCTTCTCTAAGAATCATAATCATGACCCAAGTAAGAGACTCTGATATCACTAGAAGAGGGCTGGTGTTTTTTCTTTGTTCTTGTCAATGAGTATCTTGCTTAGTCTTCACAATCTGAATATTGAATATAAATTCAGGCTGAGCAGCTTTTCCATTTTAGATGACCTTCGAATATGATTACGGTATTACAGAGATCTTATGAAATTATATTTATTTTCTAGTATCATCATGATCCTACAAATTAAACAATTACTAGTTGGAATTAAAAACTAGAATATAAGTTAATGTTGAAAAAGTACTTTACCCCACAAAAGTACTGTGAAGGAGGGGATGTTACAGATTAGGAAACTAAGTTCAGATTTAGGGTTTGGCCAAGAACTCTCAATAGAAGTGAAAACATTGGGATCTAGGTCTTTTGGTTACAAATCCGGTGCTCTATCTATGAAATCACATGAACATTTTTCTGTTCCTAAGAGAATTACAGCTGAGGATTCTAAGGCAGAAATCAGGTACAACTCATCCACACCGTCCCTTCCATTTATCTTTCTTCCTCTCCACTGTACTAGAAAAGAAGCAAAATAGAATTAGTTTTGTCTTATTGAAGTAGTATATGGATTTACACAAACACAATTTCATAAGCTTTCAGGCAACCTAAAGTCCCATTTTTTATGGAGAGCTAACAAAGCCATTTGTGTTTCACAAATGAAATGCAAAGCAAATTATTACTGCTTACATGTCAATTCTTAAAACTTGCTCCTTTAAGAACAGATGTTCCAGGATGTTCTCCAATAGACTTCTGTCTCCCAGGAGCTTTGATGGATGCCTTCCCAAAGCCTTGGGCTATGCTCTGCCCAGCTGAACAAATCCATCCTATCCCCTAGACCAGCCTTTTCCCCTGCTTCTTCATCCTTGGATCCACTTGTCCAAGATGCCCCTGGTCCCTCCACTAATCTTTTGTGACCCACACCCCAGTCTAGGGGAATAAAATGGAACAGAGCCAGTCCAAGAATCCATGGACCAGGACACAAGTCTCTCAGGAACATTTTCAAAGTGTCCAAATACCTCCACCCAGAGAAAGAGCATGAATTGACTGAAATGTTTGGGCTAAACTACAAACCAGTTTAAGTTTCACAACTAAGTATAAAGACTTGATTCCACAAGCAAAGACTGAAGGCAGAGATCACAGATAGACGCTATCTATCTCCCTCCCATGACCAGGACCACAGGCTGCCTTAGCTTGGACCAGCAGTTCAACCAGAAGGCTTCAGCCTCCCCTCTTCATTTCTTGTGGACCTTATGAAAAATCCTCTTAAAAACTATTTGCTACTAGATTTCAGAGGACTATCTCCAGGATTTTAGAGAGGTGCCCTATCCTTCCCAGATGGCACCACAAGTCCCCCCTACCCTGTCAACACCTCAGACACCACCATGGGGCATACTGGCTAGAGCTATCCCATGAGACCACAAACCAGGGAAGCCTCTTGTGCCCCACCTGCTACACTGGGACCCCTGCTCCACCTCCCCAACAGCATGCTGGGAAGCTCAGTCCAAATGAGCAGAGCAGTGGTGGTTCAGAGGCCATTTCTGCTCCCCAGCCATCCTCAAAGGGCATTTATGTTTCCTGGGAGCAATTGTCTTCCTACCCTTGATTGGTCCAGGGTTGTTTGCCCTTTCTTCTCCATGTGCTTTTCTCTTCTGGATTTCTCCTACTTTCTGAGGGTACTTTTGTGTGGGCATGTGCTTTCTGTGGATGAGTAGAGAGTTCTTCCCTCTGAGCTGCTCCTGAAGGACTTACAAAGTTTGGTACAAAATGTCTGTGATTTTCCAAATTCAGATAGAAATGACCAACCTGGATGGCAGGTGGTAACCAAGGAGCAAAGCAGTAGAGAAGGAACATATAAGGCTAGGTTTGGAGTTTTCTGTCTTTGAACTCTCTGTGGTTACTTTAATGATTTTTTTTGTAGGGAAGGGGTATATAGGGTAATGTATAGTAATCATCGTCATCCTGTTAATTTTCCCTTGAATCAAGGCTGGATAGAATCACAAGATGTTTTTATCTTTCTAGTACTAGAGGGTTGAGTATAAAGCAGCCTTTCATTAAAACCTAGACATGATTCATTAAAATATGTTTTATTTTTTCTTTAACACAGTGTTTGTTTATTGGAAAAATCATATTACAAAGCTATTTGAACATGTTACACTTTCAAATAAACAAAAAATAAGTAAATAAAATATCAAATAAATTAATAATATTAAATAATAATAAAAGCCCAATGATATGAATTATGGAGTCAGGTTATTATTATCCCAGTTTTATAGATCTGGGAACTAAATCCATGAAGAGTAAAATAATTTACTTACAACACATAACTAAAAATTATCTATAGAAGACTTTCAACCCACATTACCAGACTCCAAATCCAAATACTCATTATATCACATTACTTTACTTTTAAGATAGAACCACAGAGCAGTCATTGAAAGGGAACTCAGGCTAGCATTTAGCCCTAACATATGCACAAAAGGAATTTATCACAACTGAAAAGTTGTCAACCATCCCTTTGCCACCTGGCTCCAGCCTACCTGTCCAGGTTGATTATATTACTCTCCTTTATATACCACTTATTCTGCCCTTCTTTATCGTTTTTGCATACACTTCCCATATCTGTGTCTGCACTAGCTGTCCTGCATACCTGGAATATGCTCTCCAACTCTGCTTTTTTGGAATCCCAGTTTTCCTTCAAAACTCAATTTAAATACCCCTTCTTATTCGATGCATCCTTGATTCCTCCACCTTCTAGTTAGTACCTTACCTCTTTGTTGCCTTGCATTTATTTATTTAATTAATTTAAAAACCTTTCCTTCTGTCTTAGAATCTATATAAGACAGGAGAATATTAAGGTCTAGGAAATTCAGGTTAAGTGACTTGCCCAGGGCCCCATAGTTAGGAAATGGCTGAGGCCAGATTTGAACCAAGATCCTTCCAGCTCCAGGGATGACACTATGTCCACTGAATCATCTAGCTGTCCCAAGTGTTTATTGTTTTTGTGTGTGTGTGTGTGTTATCATGTGTATATATTGTTTCTCCTCATAGAATGTACATTTTCTGAAGGCAGAGACTTTTACTTCTTGGAGTTTGCATACCCAACACCTAGGATAGTACCTGAGATCTAGTATGTACTTAGTAAATTCTTTTTAACTGATTGATTGATAGATCCAGTCTCTGCTTTAAAATCCTCCAGTGACAGAGCATCTGGTTTTGAAATAGCAAATTCTGTGGTACATCTAATTGTGAGTAAGTTGTTTCCTGAATTAGCCAAAATTTGCCTCTTTGCAACTTCCACATTCAGCTCCTGGTTCTGTTTTCTGACTGCAAAGAGAGCAAATCCAATCATCTTTCCACTTGATAGCTCTTGGAATATTTGAAGAAAACTATCTTATCTTCCTGGAGTCTTTTTTGTTCCCTAGGAGCAATAGGACCTTCACTTCCTTCAATGACCTTTATATGATAGGATCTCAAGACCCTTCACCATTCTAATTACTCTTCTTTGTATTTTCACTAGGCAACCATGGTGCCCCAAACTAAATAAATCTTGAAGAGAAGCATGGAGCATAATTTAATAAAGCATTATTAAGTGCCCACTATGTGCCAAGCACTGTGCTATTTTCAAGTAACTTCCATTTGAAAGAACCAGCATGATAGGAAGTCATTAACTCTAATTAAGCTTTTGAAAGAAACTATCTTTCCAATTAGGAAATGAAGATAACTGTCCAAAGGGAAAATCATTAAGTAGTAGCTAGTTCATTAATGTACATGCTCTCATTAGGCACCTTGGGTTAGGCAGAGTTTCTATCAGTGTCAGCATTTAGAGAACTGATGATCAGATCTTTTAATCTAATGAGAAAAAATGAAAGACTAATCTTCCAGCTTCCTGAGAAACTGGAGCCAATGGTATGACTGCTATTGTATAGACTACATGGGACTTTCAAATTAATTTCTCAAGTCAGAGTCATTTCCCAGAATTGAGAAAACGTTGTCAAGCTTTTCATCCACTCTGGATGAAGGAAGAGAAGAAATGCTGATATTTCTGGTAACCTTTCAGCTTAACCACCATGAAAGCTCCCCTTTTAGTTTTATAAGCAGGGTTTGCTGATACGCATATTAGGAAGATTTTAGCATATAATTGTTGGTGACAGTTTAAATAACCTTGGCATTAGGCAACTAACAGCCTTAAATGATAAACTATTTCTCTAAGTGAAGGACAGGCTGTTATTGGTGAATATGTATAACTTTATGGCATAATTGCAACAAAAATACTTTTCATTAAAGGCCATCTATCTAATCAGTTGAATCCTCACTCTAAATTCAAGAAGAAGATCATAGATTATAATTCCCCATCTGCATGGGAATAAACCAAATTTAACCCTTGGATGTCAGATCAATGACTTGAGGAAACAATTTACCTGGGATCTACATCCTATTAAGTATTTTTGAGGAAGTATGTAGGAAATTCTCACTCGTGCTCTAAAAAGTCTTACTCTAAGTGATATTTTTAATGGAGAGAGTTTTATTATTATAATTATACATATTTTTAAAGTTTTAAAAACTCTGAAACTTCTGACCCTAATGACAGTGTATCTTGTCCCTGCTCTTATTCAATCATCAAAAAAAACCATATGTACTCATTATATCTCTCTCCTTGAAAACACAAATATATATTTATTTCCTGCACAGGATTTATATGCATATGTATATCTGTATAGTCATATACATATATGTATATATATGCACAAATTTGTTCTTAGACACATATATACACACATATGTATATGCAGATATGTAAATATGAATTCAGGTGTATATGTATGCATGCATACATTGTATTTCAAAAGTCTTAGTGTAATCCTAAACTTTTTACAGCTTAGGTATACAGTAACTTTTAGGGTATCCTGCATATGGCAAGCATCTGGAAGCACAATGCGTAAAGTTCTGGACCTATATTCCAGAAAGACCTGTATTCAAATATGACCTTTTCAGGGGAACTGATTTCTCATCAATCTTAATCTACCCTAAAAGTCATATAATGTAGTCAAGACAAGAACATTTTAAGAGTATCTACACCTTTCCTTACTATGCCTAAAGAAAAATGGTTGGGAGATGACATCACTGAAATCTCAATGAAACAAAAGAAAAAAGGAGAAAGAAAATAGAAAGAAGGAAAAGGGGTTGGGGAAGAAGGTTCAATAGGAGGGAGGAGAAAAGTGAAAAATAAAAACCAACAACTCCTAAATGTGGTAAAGTTGGATAGGCATAGACAGGTATTGAGATGAATTTAAGCAATCTTTATTAAGCACCCACTATGTCTTGGCTTAGGCACTAAGCATATAAATACAAAAAATCCCTGTTGTCAAGGAATTTCCATTTATAAGAATCAAATATGAGGAAAGAGTCAAGCAGCCAAGAATACTACTTATTTCTTCTTCAGTTTCCTTTTGATTCCTACTACCAGATTCTTCTTTCTAGCTAGAGATCTTGACCTGTTTAGAAAGATAGGATGATTAATGTCCTGTAGACTTGTGAGGTTGCCTAAGAGGATGGGGTAGGATAAAGGCTTTCTTCATCACTTCATCTGAGAGATTACATTGCAAATATGCTGACAGATCTCTTCACCAATGTAATTACACTTTTCTAGTGGCTACAATTTTTTAGTAGTCAATTATTTTCCTTTAAATTTCTGTGTGTTCATATGTGTATATGTATTTTTAATACTTTTTGGAGTCTCTATGAGAAAACTGTATTGAGTTGACAAAGAGAAGGAAGTAGAATAAAATGATTTTCCTCCTGTCTTTATTAAGGAACAAGAGAATCAAAGGCTTGGAAAAGACACCAGAAGTAGTCTAGTTTAAGCCATATATGAACCTTATACCATTATAATGTTATTGACAAATGGTCATTCATATTCTTATAGATTTCTATAAATGAAAAATCACTACCTCTCAAAGAAGTCCTGTCTGTTTTTGAAAATCACTGATCACATGCATTTTTTTCTTTATAGAAAACCAAAATCTATATATCTTCAACATTCAACAAATACTAGAGGATATATCTGTTAGAGACAAAAAAAGCATATATAATCTTTTACTATATATCCCTTTACATATATGAAGTTAATTATGAGGTACCTTTTTAATGATCTCTTTTTTTAAAGCTAAACATAGCTAATGCTTTCAGATGATCCTTACATATCATGGTCCCCATTTCTTTTACTATACTGTTTGACCTAGAATTTAATGTCAAAGGACCTGTATTCAAATCCTAGCTATGGCATTGCAATCTAATCACACTATTCTTTACATATAGTGCTCCATCTCCAGTCTCCATGCCTTTGCATCATGACTGTCCTGTATGTCTAAAAAACTGACCCTCCTAATTTCTGACTTAAAATCCTTGGCTTTCTTTAAAATTCAGGTCAAGTTCCACACCAGGTTGGAGATATTTCTTGGTTAAACAGCAAATGTCTTTCTAAAACAACCTGTCAAGTAGCCTGATTTAAACTTGTATCTACTAATTTATGTACACAAGGTATTTTTCATTAGAATGTAAGCTTCCTTTGAACAGGAACTATTTAATTGTATTCTCTGGATCCTCAACACTTAGCAGAGAATCTGGCATTTAATATGGCCATAATAATGGCATGTAGAATGACTTATTCTGTAAATTAACATTTTAAATATTATTTATAATGTTGAATTATCTGCAAATTCAACAAACATTACTTCCTTGGTTTCAATAAAGACATTAACTAAAATGTTGAAAAGCACAGGGTCAAATATGGACTGGACATTCTGCTAAAGACCACCCTCCAAATTGGTATTGACCTATTAATGATTTAGTTTGATTCCAGTCATTCAAACAATTTTAAATTCACATGAATGATGCCTTATCACTTACTTTAAGTTTCATCTATTACACGAAGACAGCATCACAGACTTAAAAAGTAAAACTTGGCCAAAATCTAAACATATTATACCTACAACTTGCCTTTACCAATCAATTTATTTATTGTATAAAAAATAAAATAAGATTAGTATGGCATGACATGTTCTGGATGAAGTTCTATTGCCTTTCCTTTATCATTGTTTTCTTCTTTAATTGTATATACCTTTTTTATCATTTACAACCTTTAGCTATTATTGAAACTCTGATCTGGCATGGATCCAAATGTATGCAATGGAAGTTTTTCTGTGACATCCATGACTTATGTTGCCTCATGCTCAGAATTGCTCTGATAAAATCAGAGGCTTCTTTATTTTAATTCTCTTCTAGAGTTATTAAATGTAATTACTATATGAAAGAAATTTGAAGTTCACTCAAATTTATTATAATCTATGATTAAAAAAGACAGGAGATGCTCCTTATTCTGGATTTAAGGAAACTTTTATTTTCTTTTTCCTTCTAAATTTCAATTTCTAACTTCCCTAGAGTAAACAATAGTTCAATATCAGTCTTTTAAAAAAACACAGAGTTCCAATACAACGAGTTCTACTAGCCAGTATAGACTATTATCATATATGTTAAGTCCAATGTTATAGCAGCAGCTGCTGTATCTCCTCTCTGCTATAATTTCTCTGAATTTTAGTACCTGGTATCTTAGTTCCCATTTGCAGATCCATTGACCAATGAATGAAATCTTAATAGAATTAAATCATAATAATTGCTTGATTTTTTCTTATTATAATGAAAGCAGAAGAAAACGAGAAAGAGCTTAAGTTCAAGGCCAGAAGCAAAGAAAGGAATCAATTGATGGACTCAGTTTTAGAGTACAACCAAATGCAAAAAGAAACATCATTTTATGGGAAAATTACTATTATTATATCATAGTATTCATGATAAGCATTTTCAAAAGCAAGAGTACATTAAGAAATTTTTGGAAGATGGTGATATTTTTAAATACAGAGGAGATGATGTAACCCTAAAAGTCTTCAGTAAAAGATCTAAATGCTCCAAAAGAACAATAATAAAGAAATTAAGAATTCCATGGAATTTCTGAGCCAAAATAATGCAGATTAGCTATAAGAAGCATACAAACAGCTTAGTTCCAAAGGAGGAGAAAGGGCCAAAGAAACACCAAAAATAGCATAATTCTGATGTCTTAGACATAGCACAAAACAGTTCCAGACAAACACCCAGGCAAACCAGGTCTGTCCAAGAATCCAGGCAGGGTGTCCTTGAAACAACAGGGAGGAGCCAAGTTTGACCTGAGACTGAATATATGAGTTAACAGCAAACATAATAAAGAAATAAAGTATACTGACAGAAGCTCAAGAGTTTAAGCAGAATAAAAGAAAAATTCAACAACAGATTTAATTGGAACCCAGAGAAAATAATTTTCTAATCATAAGAATGGCAAGAATATCTGAAAATAATGAAATGAGGAATAGACAATTCATTGTTTACCTTAAATGGAAGACAGGGAAAAATTAGAAGCCTAGCACGAATGGTACTAAGCCTTATCCAAGAATTGAACTCTAAAAATTAATGACTTGGGGTGGAGCCAAGATGGAGGAATGAACCAGAGCTGCTCCATGTCACCACAAGAATCCTCTCTCACTAAGATTAAAATATCACCACAAAATGAATAAAGGAGTAGAAGAACCAACAAGGAGATAGAATAAAACAACTTTCAAGAAAAGAAAAATGCAAAAGGTAGACATAGATCATCTGGGGTACTGGGGTGAGAGGAGAGCAGAGCCAGAAAAAGACTGTAGCAAGGAGGGAAGATCAAGCCAAGAGCAAGTAGCACACCCAAAACCCACTCCATATTGTTGCCCAGTTTTGGAACTTGAGCCCAAGCCAACATTCAGAATCTGAGATCCTGCTTGGGCAAATAGTGGTATAAGCCAACCCATACCCCTTGAAATTTCAGACCTTTGGGAACTCTGGAATCCAGGCTCAGGGCAGTCAGGGCTAAAGTGGGCTGATCTATGTGGGTCCAGTGTGAAGACAGAATTTCCAGTCTGGTCTTGGGATAAGAACATAGTATACAATTTGGTGTGGCTGATTGTACTAAGTACTAAATACTAAGTACTTATCTTTCTGTCTAAAGTTTAGGGAGGATCTCTAGTACTGGGCAATCAAGAGTATGCCTGATTGGATCAAGTACAGAGCAAGACCAAAAACTAGAACCTAAGCCTGGGGTTAGAATTTGATCAACCAATAACCTGATAAAGGTCAGAGTGAAATCAAAAGCTTACCCACAAACTTGAGGAAAGCCATTAAGCCATCAGCATCTCAAGGGAACAAGGAGAAAGGGCAGTCAGCCCTCAGACCCAGAAAATAAGCTGATAATAACATTAAGTAAGGACTGAAATTTAAGTGCCCAAACTTCCAAGAAAACAGAGCCTGCCTATAATTAGATAGGAAAAATGAGCAAACACCAAAAAAGCACTTAAATCTAAATAATTTTATGGACACAAAGAAGAAGGTACAGATACAGAAGGTGACAGTGAAAGCAAAGCAAACACATGCAAAGTCCAAAAGAAAAATATGGATTTGACATAAATTCTCAAAGAGCTCAAAAAAGACTTCAAAAACTGATTAAGCGAGGCAGAGAAAAAAGAAGAGAAATTAAAGTGATGCAAGGAGAAATGGGCCAATTAAAAAAAAGAAGAAACAAAGACTGACAGAGGAAAATCAGGTCTTAAAAATAAGAACTAACCATCTAGAAATTAATGCTTTCATGAGAAATCAAGAAACAATAAAGCAGAATCAAAGGAATGAAAAAAAACACAGAGGAAAACAGCAAATATCTCATTGAAAAAACAAGTGACTTAGAAAATTGATCCAGGACAGACAATTTGAGAATTTTTAGACTACCTGAAAGCCATGATCAAGAAAACGCCTTGAATATCATATTACAAGAAATGATCAAAGATAACTGCCCAGAGATAATCAATCAAGAAAATAAAATTGAAATTGAAAGAATCCACAAATCCCTTACAGAAACAAATCCTCAAATTACAACTTCCAGGAATATAATATAATTCAAGAGCCACCAATCTAAGGAAAAATTCTTCAAGCATTCAGAAAGAAACAATTCAAATACTATGGAGCTACCATCAGGATCACACAGGACCTAGGTGCTTCTATATTAAAGGATTGAAAAGAATGGAATATGATATTCAGGAAGACAAGAGACTTTGGTTTACAACCCAGAGTCACCTATCCAACAAAACAGAGTATACTTTCTCAGGGGGGAAATAGTCATTCAGTAAGATAGAAGATTTCCAAGCATTCCTGAGGAATAAGTCAGAACTAAACAAAAAAAAAATTGAAGGCCAAAAACAAGACACAAGAGAAGCCCAGAAAGATAAATAAGAAAGAGAAAATTTAATGAACTCATTAAAGTAAAAATGTTTATATGTCTACATGGAAAGAGGATTTCTATAATTCTCACAATTTTTCAGTTGTAGAGAAGATAGAAAGAATTTACTCAGAAAAGGGTGGAAAATTAAGCTGATCATGATAATATGATGTGTATGATTATATATGATGATATGATGTATATGTATATGTAAATGTGATGATATATATGTATGATATGATATGTATGCATATGAATGACATGTCAAAAATCAATGAAAGAGAGGGTTGAACTGAGAGACAAGGGAAGGGAGAGAAAGAATGGGGTAAATTATTTAACATAAAGATGTGAGAAAAATCAATACTGAGAGAGGGTGATAAGAGTGGTGATGGGCAATTCTTAAACTTTGCTCTCTTTTTAACTGGCTCAGAAAGGAAAAAATAAGTATACTCCATGGGGAATTCCATTTAACCTTACAGAGAAATAAAAAAAGAACAAGACAAGAAAAGTGGGGGGTAATAGAAGGAAGGGGAAACTTCAGAGGGATGTTGACAAAAAGTAAAATACTGGTGAGGAGGAACAGAGAGAAAGGGAATAAAGCAGGATCTAAAGAGGATAATAGGATGAAGAGCAATGTACAGGTAGTAATCATAATACTGAATATAAATGGGATGAACTCATCCATTAAACTGAAGCAGATAGCAGATTGGATTAAAAAACAGGATCCTACTATATGTTGTTTACAAGAAATACCTTTGAGGCAGAGTGACACACACAGATTCAAGGTAAAAGACTGGAGCAGAATTTATTACGTTTCATCTAAAGTAAAAAAAAAAAAAAGCAGGAGTAGCAATCATGATACCAGACAAAGCCAAAGTAGAAATTGATCTAATTAAAATGGATAAGAAAGGAAATTACATTTTGCTAAAAGGTACTATAAACAATGAAATAATATAATTGCTAAACATATATGCACCAAATGGTATAGCATCTAGATTTATAAAGGAATTCAAGGAGGAAATAAATTGTAAGACCACATTAATAAGTGATCTCAACTTTTCCCTTTCAGAACTAGATAAATTGAACCAAAACTTAAATAAGAAAGAAGTGAGGAAAGTAAATGAAATGCTAGAAAAATTAGAGTTAGAAAAATTATCTGGGGAAAATTGAACAGGGATAAAAAGAAATATACCTCCTTCTCAGCAGTACAGGGTATATACACGAAGATCAACTTTGTATTAGGGCATAGAAACATTGCAAACAAATACAGAAAAGCAGATATAATAAATCCAACTTTTTTAGATCATAATGCAATAAAAATAATAATTAACAAGGGTCTATGGAAAGGTGTATTTAAAATTAATTGGAAACTAAATAATCTAATTCTTCAAAACTGATGGGTCAAAGAAGAAATCATAGAAACAATTTAAGATTTCATTAAAGAGAATGACAATGAGGAGACATCATATCAAAATCCATGGGATACAGCTAAAGCAGTACTCAGTGGAAAATTTATATCTATGAGTGTCTATACCAATAAAATATAGTGGCAGGAGATTAATGAATTGGGATTACAATTTAAAAAGTAAGAAAAAGAACAAATTTAAAATTCCCAGATAAAAATTAAATTGGAAAACCTAAAAATCAAAGGAAAAATTAATCAAATTGAAAGTAAAAGAACTATTGAACTTATAAATAAAACTAGGAGCTGGTACTTTGAAAAAACAAGTAAAATAGATAAAGTAGTGGTTAATCTAATAAAAAAAGAAAGAAGAGAATAAAATTAATTGTATCAAAGATGGAAAGGGTGATCTCACCTCTAATGAAGAGGAAATTAAGGTAAATATTAAGAACTATTTTGCCCAGTTTTATGGCAATAAATATAACAATCTAGGTGAAATGGGTGAATATCTGCAAAAATATAAATTGCCAAGATGAATAAAAAAGGAAATAGAATTCTTAAATAAAACTATTGCAGGAAAAGAAATTGAACAAGCCATCAAGTAACTTCCTAAGAAAAAGTGCCCAGGACTAGATGGATTGACAAGTGAATTCTATTAAACATTTAAGCAACAACTAATCCCAAAATTATATAAATTATTTTAAAAATAAGCAAAGAAGGAATTTTATCAAATTATTTTCATGACACAAACATGGTACTGATTCCAAAGTCAGGCAGACCAAAAAAGAGAAAGAAAACTACAATCCAATCTCCTTAATGAAGGTAGATGCAAAAGTCTTTTTGCAAGCCCAATTCATTGATCCCTACCCTCTCAATTTTGTTGCTATAGGCATTGAGAGATGTAAATTTTCCCTTGAGTTCTGCTTTGGCAGTATCCCATAGATTTTGATATGATGTCTCCTCATAGTCATTATCTTTAATTAAGTCTATATTTGTTTCTATGATGTCTTGTTGACCCACTAGTTTTGAAGAATTAGATTATTTAATTTCCAATTAAATTTAAATTTACTTTTCATGGATCTTTGTTAAGTAAAATTTTTATTACATTATGATCTGAAAAACTTGTATTAATTATTTTTGCTTTTCTGCATTTGTTTGCAATATTTCTAAAATATTTAATAAAATACTAGCAAAAAGACTTCAGCAAGTTATCACAAGGATTATTCATCATGACCAGGTTGGATTTATACCAGGAATGCAAGGATGGTTTAATATTAGGAAAACCATCCACATAATTGATCACATCAATAATCAAATCAACAAAAATCACATGATTATCTCAATAGATGCAGAGAAAGACTTTGATTAAATACAACACCCATTCCTATTGAAAACACTAGAGAGTATAAGAATAGAATGACCTTTCCCCAAAATAATAAACAGAACATATCTATAGCCATCAACAAGTATCATCTGCACTGGGGACAAGTTAGAAACCTTCCCAATAAGATCAGGAGTGAAGCAAGGATGCCGATTATCACCTCTAATATTTAATAATGAACTGGAAACACTAATGGTAGCAATTAGAGAAGAAAAAGAAATTGAAGGGATTAATTTGGGCAATGAGGAAACTAAATTAATACTCTTTACAGATGGTATGATACATTCTTAAAGAATCCTAGAAAAACAACCAAAAGAATAGTGGAAATAATTAACAACTTTATCAAAATTTCTGGATACACAATAAAGGTTTTGTATCAATGCAACCAAAATAAGAAGGAAAGCAACAAACTGGTAGAAACGTTTATAACTAAACTCTCTGACAAATGTTTAATTCCCCAAACATATAAAAAATTAAGTCATATTTATAAAAAAAATCAAGCCATTCCCCAAACCACAAATGTTCAAGGGATAAGAATAGGCAGTTTTCATATAAAGAAGTCAAAACTATCAATAATCAGATGAAAAATTGTTATAAATCCCTCCTAATTAGAAAAATGCAAATAAAAATAACTCTGAGGTACTACCTTACACCTAGCAAATTTGCCAATATAGCAGCAAGGGAAAGTAACACATGTTGTTGGGGAAGTGGCAAAATTGGGACACTAATACATTGATGGTGGAGCTGTAAATTAATCCAACCATTCTGGAGGCAAATTTGGAATTATATCCAAAGAGCTTTTAAAAATTATCTGCGGGGGCAGCTGGGTAGCTCAGTGGAGTGAGAGTCAGGCCTAGAGACAGGAGGTCCTAGGTTCAAAACCGGCCTCAGCCACTTCCCAGCTGTGTGACCCTAGGCAAGTCACTTGACCCCCATTGCCTACCCTTACCAATCTTCCACCTATGAGACAATACACTGAAGTACAAGGGTAAAAAAAAATTATCTGCCCTTTGATCCAGCCATACTACTACTGGGTTTGTACCACAAAGAGATCAGGAAAAATATTTGTACAAAAATATTTATAGCTGTTGCTTTTTGTGGAGTCAAAAAATGGGGAAATGAGGGGGTATCCCTTGATTTTGGAATGGCTGAAAAAATTGTGGTATCTGATGATGATGAAATACTATTGTGCTGAAAGGAATAATGAACTGGAGGATTTCTCTTTGAAATGGCAAGACCTCCAGGAGCTGATGCAGAGTGAAAGGAGCAGAACCAAGAGAACCTTGTACACAGAGATTGATATATGTGGCACAATTGAATGTAATAGTCTTTTCTACAGTTCAATGATCCAGGACAATTCAGAGGAACTTATGAGAAAGAACACCATCCAAATCCAGAGAAAGAATTATGGGAGTAGAAATGCAGAAGAAAAACATCATCAATGGCATGGTTTGATGGCAATATGATTTGTTTATTGGCTTTAAAAGATCACTCTACTAAAATATGAATAATATGGAAATCGTTTTTTGAACAATGATACATGTATATCTCAGTGGAATTGCTTATAAGCTCTGGGAGGTGGGATGGAAGAGGGTGGGAAAAATCATGGATCATGTGACCATAGAAAACTATTCTAAATATATGGATTATCAAATGAAAAATAAATTAATGACTTAAGCAAAAAATATTGAAACAATTTTTAATTAAATTAAAACACAAACAAACAGGAAATGTACTGTATATACCCAGGATTTTGTTTGTTTGTTTGTTTGTTTGTTTGTGTTTTTTTTTAATCAGAGAGTAAAGTAAAAATTAAAAGAAACCATTCCTCAGCTTTTCAAAGAAAGTGCAAAATGAAAACTCCTAAGACCATCATAGCCAAAATTGTAGTCTTCCTGGTCAAAGTGGGGAAAATGTTATGAGTACACAAAGAGAAAAACCTCTTATATGTGTTAATGAATCCCTCTCTCACTCTTTATTTTCCTTTATATTATGCTTTGAGTTCCTTCTTCTAAAGCCATAAAAACGGAACAAAACAACACGTACATTTTCTGCTTATCTTTTTAAACTTTCTCTATGAAACTTTGAAGGCATAAGCATTCTATAATTACATTGAATTATTAAATTTTATTAACATGTCAACCGTTTGTTATCAAAAGATCAAATGCATGTAACTTTCATTGTTCTTTCTTGATTCTTGAATTTGTATTTCATAACTATTTAGCTCTTACTTTTTCCTTAGGAATTTTGGATGTCCTGCATTTCATTAAAAGTCCAGTTCCCCTTTCCATCTTATAAGAATTTTCAAATTTTATAGACAATTATTCTTCATTATTAACCTTTTATGTTTTCCTTTTCTGGAGTATATTCCACTAAGTTTTCATGTCCTTTAGTACATTAATTGCCAAGTATTGTATAATCCTGACTGTGGCTATTGATATTTTTTTTTCCTTTGGAACTCATAACATTTTTCCCCCTTTGACTAAGAAGGCTACAATTTTGGCTATGATGGTTTTAGGAGTTTTCATTTTGCATTTTCTTTGAAATAATAAATATAAAAACATTAGAAGTTGGGGTTAACTGGAGCCCCATGGCATTAATTTTTGTTTGGTCTAGACAAATAAATGAGGAACACACTAACATACATAGACACAGATACATACACCACATTAAACTCAACAGGGAAAAGGAAAAGACAAAAGAACATGAGAAAATAGTTTGAGAGTGAGAGCAAAATATATAAATCAAAAATAAAAACAAAATGACATTCCAACAATGGCTGGGAAGGGAAATGTAAAAATAAACTGGAAAAAGTAATATCTTATAATGGTTCAGGCAAGAGCAAAATAAATGGCAAAATACCAGAAATAAGCTTCTTCAACTATCGATAATAACTGTTGGGGCAAAACACTCTTTTTAAAAGAGGAATTGGGGGAGGCGTGGAACAGGGGGAAATGGAAGATTAAAGGATGAAGTAAAATTATAACTATAAATGTAACCAGGTGAAACTAATCCATGAAATGAAAGATGTCAGAATTCATTAAATAATAGACTCCAACAATGTTTTGATTATAAGAAAGATGCTTGAAATTAATGAGCCACATGGTTACATGAAAGACTGAAGTAGAGTTTATAATGATAAAAAATCAGGTATAGATCTTATATAAGGCCAAGATAAAATGAATATGATAAGAATAGACAAGGAGAAAAATGTATTATGCTTAAAGGCATGCATCATAGACAATAAAGTTCAATAATAAATTTATAGAGACATAAATACGCACACAAAGGGAATATGATCTAAATATCTAGAGGAGAGGGCAGCTGGGTAGCTCAGTGGATTGAGAGCCAGGCCTAGAGATGGGAGGTCCTGGGTTCGAATTTGACCTCAGATACTTCCCAGCTATGTGACCATGGGCAAGTCACTTGACCCCCATTGCCTAGCCCTTACCACTCTTCTGCCTTGGAGCCAATAAACAGTATTGACTCTAAGACGGAGTAAGGGTTTTTTTTGTTTTTTTTTTTTTTTTAATAAGGAAAAGTAAATAAATAAATAAATATCTAGAGGGAAAAGATAATTAAATTGAGTCGAGAAGTAGACAGTAAAAATATAGTAGTGAGGACTTAAATGTGTATACCTTACAGAATTATGAAAATGTGACAAAAATATAATTAAGAAATAGAACTTTAAAAAAAGATAAGATAAATGATTGTTGGTTATTGTCAATAAAATGCAACTTTAGTATTCATTCCTCTCTGCTCTTTGGAGACTTTTATCTTCCAAAGATAAGTTTTTTAAAAGGTGGGTGAATGGCTGAGAAATCATATATTTGACCTTAGTACAATGAAATGTATATTTGCAAGTGGTCTTCAAAAAATACTGAAAATTAATGGGAAAAGAATAATTTAATCCTAAAAATGATGGTCAAAGAAAAAAATTTTTGAAAAAATAGAAAAATTTCATTAAGTAAAATGACAACAACATATGAAAACTTTGAGAGTCTGTTAAATCAGTACTTAGAGGAAAAAAGACATCAATGAATTGTACATGAAACTTTTTTAAAAAAATACAAAAGAAACAAATCTTAAAAAAACCCAAACAAAACAGCAAATTGTAAATGTTGAATAAAAATTTATCTATTCAATGAACTAAAATGAAAAGGACAACATTGAATTGATAAATAAAAAGTTTTTTAAATAACTAACAAAATGGATAAACAACTAGAATCTCTGACTCAGCATAAATTATACGAAAATGTGAAAAGAATTTGTAACCTTTAAATTATTAGAAAAATTTCCAATTTTATGCAAAAAACTGATGACCTAGGAAAATGGATTAATATTTATTAAAAATGAAATACAGTCATTGCTAAAAGAAATATTTCATTAATCTAATGTTAGAAGAGATAAAAGATTTTATAAATGACTTGTGGGGATAGGGTGAGGTACAATTAAAAAATAAATAAACCCAATACCAAATTAAAATTTCAAAAGAGGGGGAAAGCATCAAACATTATATTATAAAAATGACTATCAAGCCTAATCCAAGGAGACTTAAAACAAAGAAAAAAACTATCCTATAAACTTGAAAACCTTGATGCAAAACTATTGAATAAAGTATTGTCAAAGAAGCAACAAGATATTTGGATAACTATTTAATAAGACTAACTTGAATTTAACCTTAAGGCCAGTATTTCATTCTATTTTAATGGAACAATAAAAATATTTGACTATATTGAAAATAGCATTTAATGAAAAATATATTATTTACTAATAGAAGCTGGAAATGCTATTTAGAACACCTAATAGTCCTTTTAAAAACTCTAAAAATGTTATGAATAAATGGACTTAATATGAAAAGTAGTATCTATTAAGAAAACAAAGTAAAAATTTTATGTAATGGATAAATAAAGATATCAATTATCATCAGTGTTCTTTATTATAATATCTAAAACAATAACTATAGCAACTCAACAAAAAATAAAACATTTGAACAATAAAATCATCACAGAGGAAACAAAACTTTCACTTTTAGCAGAAGAGATGATATTTTCCAAATAACCTAGTTGTGTCAACTAAAATTAATTAAAACTTTAAAATTTTTTCTTAAAGTTTTAAAATATAAAATATCATCTGCATGACATGATTTCTTGACACATCTTTAGGCTACCATCAAATCCCTGCATTAAGATGTAGAAAAAGAAATTCCACTCAAATTCATCAGAGAATGTGTAAAATAATTGGAAAGGGCAGTTAGGTAGTGTAGTGTATAATGCTGGGTCTGGAGTCAAGAAGTCTCATCTTCATAAGTTCAAATCTGACTGCTACATTTACTACCAGTGTGATCCAGGTCAAGTCATTTATAACCCTGTTTACGTTGGTTTCTCACTTGTAAAATGAGATGGGGAAGGAAATAGCAAACTACTCCAGTGTCATTGCCAAGAAAATCCCAAATAGGTTCATGAAGAGTCAGACAAAACTGAGACTAATGACAACAACAAAAATGCTAAGAAATTTATTGGATAAATATCAGCTGATAATGACTAGGCCTTATCAATATAATAAAAGTAATAACATCATTTGAGTTTATTGAGTTATTAATGTCATACCAATAAGGCTATCAATGAAGCTATTAGGTAGTAGATAGAACACAAGGCCTGGAGTGGAAAAAACCAAATAAACCAAACTGAATCCAAATAATTATAATCTCAGATATTAACTATGTTGCTTTTAATGTCATGAAACCTCAGTTTCCCTCAATTCCTTCAACTATAAAATGAGAATAAAAAATAGCACCTACCTCCTGGGGATAAAATAATATAATTTTTGTAAAGTGAATACTGCAATGCCTGGTACATAGTAGGTGTTTGTATACATATATTATTATCTCCATCTCTCATGATTATTTTGTAAAGTTAGAAAAATGGAATTTAAATAGATTGGATAAAAGTTCAAGAATCTTATGGAAAATAATATACAATAACAAACTAAAGTACATGATTGTAATCATCAAAATGGCTTCGTATGGTTAAGAAATAGGGATATTGAACAGAAGAGCAGATTAGTTATATAGTATATGAGAAGCTGTTGAAGAAGAAAAGACCATGGATAACAGAGCAGTACTTAATTCACCATTTTATTACAAGCAGGAAAGAAGTTTTTATTGTAGTGCTCAAACACTCCATCCTAGTCCCTTATCTGTCCAACATTTTTATCAGTGACTTGAATGATCATGTACATATCATACTTATGAAGACTATGGGTAATATGAAGATGATGACCTAAAGTCTGAAGACATAACGGGGATCCAAAAGATCTTGAGAGTCTAGGAAAAAAATCTAATAAGATCTGATTTATTGAGGCTAAATATAAACTGCCTCCTACCCAGAACATGATGCAGGAATGACCTTGTTGAGAAGGCTTAGGATAATACGGTAAGAATCTGTTGAACAAATTAAGAATATGTAGGCTCGATAATAAAAGACCTAGTGGGAATATGATATCTTTTTTTTCAAATATACCCATATCTGTTGGGGTGAAGAGGGATTAAACGTATTTACTTAGCTTCAGAAGGTAAAACAAGATCAGTGGGTTTAAGTTACAGTCAGAGAGATGGCAGCTTAATCTAAACAAAATCAAATCTCCCTAAAGATGGAATAAGATTCCTCAAGAGGTAATATAATCCTCATTTCTAGAGTTCTTCAAGCTGAAACTAAATGAGCAAGTGTCAAACTCTACTAACATAGGTATATGTTGGACCACATGATCATTAAGGTCATTTGTCATACTGATAGTCTGATTCTATTAAGACTGCTCTGTGTAAGACATTGTCTTAGGCATTGGGAAGAAAAAATAAAAAATAAATAAACAAAGTCCTTTTTCTCAAAACTTTATAACATAGAAGTCCTATTTATAAGCTTAATATAATAATCAGAATCATAATGAAACATTAAAAATTAAGCATTAAAAATTTGGTTAAAAGATGTTATCAACTTCCTAATGACTGAAAAATGTGAAGTGGACATTTCAAACTTTTGTGGAAAAGATTCAATCTGTATTTGGTCTGTGTTCTAAAGAGATTAAAAAAGGGAAAATAATCTATTGGTAAAAATAGTTTAGTTCTTTTTGAGGTAGCTATGAGTTAAAAATTGAGGGACTATCCATCATTTTGGTGAACAAGTTGTCGTATAAGATTACGATGGAATACTATTCTGTTATTAGAAAAGAAAAGCAGGATGATTTCAGAAAAATCTGGAAAGATTTACATGAACTTATGTAAAGTGAAATGAGCAGAATCAAAATGAACATTGTACATAGTGACAGTAGTAGTCCTCGAATAATTGTGAATGACCATGTTATTCTCAGCAATGCAGTGCTCCAAGAAAATCTCATAGACTCACGATGAAAAATGTCATCTGTCCTCTGAAAAAGAACTGATGATGTCTGGATGCAGACTGAAACATATTAGTATTTCATTTCCTTTCTTCTTTTTCTTTCACTTGAGATCTCTTCCACAAAAATGACTAATATGGAAAAATGTTTTACATGATTACACATTAAAATCTATGTCAAATTGCATACTGTCTCAAGGAGGACAGCAAGGGAGGGTCAGAAGAAGGAAGAGAATTTGGAACTCAAAACTAAAAAAAGAGAATGTTAAAATTTGTTGTTATATATAATAGAGGAAAATATTTTATAAAAGAAAAAAACACAATCGGACTCATTTTATACCTTCCCATAGTGACAATGACTCTTTAATTGTAGTGCTCATAATAGTAGGAAGAAATTCTGTTAATGGTAAGACTTCTTTATGTTAATGTAATTTAAGCAAGTTGGCAATATTCCTTGAATGCCTTTCATGTGCAGAGTACTGTAATAAGCACTAGGGAAAACATTTTAAAAAGTGAAAACAAGCTTATTATTGGTCTGATGGCTGCTGTCTTCTTTAAGTTGTGTTAGCACATCCAAATCATGATGTGAATTTAGAATGGTGATTATTATACTGATTGTTTACTTTTGTTCCCTAGACATTAATAGCCAATTAAATGATTATATGGCAAAAATGTCAACACAAGCATGATCTACTAATTTCCCAATTTTGGACATGAATTAGCACAGTAACATATCACAGTGCCTTACAGTTTACAAAGCCTTTTCAAAAACAACTCACTTAATCTCTATAATCCTCAAAGACTAGAATTTGGATATCATATTCAAATGCATATAGATGTTAAGAGTGAGGAATTTATGTTTTGAAGACAATATCAGTATGCTTGGGGAGTCTATAAACTGGAAGATACTGGTTATCTTAGTATAGCATCCTAAAATTCCTCTCCAGTTTTTCACTCACAGGTTAAGTACCCAAAGAGCAGCAACTACTGTTAAAGATCTGAGATATACTTTACATGTTCCCACTTCCAGACATTACTCTTCATAAGTCCCCATCTATGTGTTTTCCACCTAAGATTAGCCAATAGCTAACCATAGCAAAAATTTTTCCTGAGATAAAATACTAAGAGCAGTTACCTACAAACATTACTATTATAAAGTGGAAGCATACTCTGCCACTAATTAGAAAAGTAGAGATACAAATAGGATACAAATAGATTATAATGATGGAAGTTTGTAAATGCAGGGAGCATTTATAGTCAAAATCGCCTGCTCCTTTGTCATTTAAGAGTCCTTTTTTGTGAAGTTCTCCCAAAACTCTGCCTTTGATTGCTTTTTCTCCAGTAGACAGATAACCTAACTGTATAACCAGCATCTTTTCCTCTCAGCAGTTCAAATCTTAATTGCCAGGGATAGCTCTTGTTTGAATCCATGACTTGCTCTGTTCTTTGCTGCTAGAAACCACATTATTTAATATTGCCTCCAGCTTCTATTGGGTATATCTTTGTATCATTACCACGAAGTGTTTCTGTTCCTTTAATTGTGTTTCCTTCTAAATATCTATCTAGGATTTCTCCTTTTGAGGAATTAGATCCATAGATAGATGTCATGACTGATTCAAGGAATCGGTTTTAAAGGTGTCTTCTCTCTCAAAATAAAGGGTCTCCTCCAGAGTCAGTTTCTGATCTGCATTTAAGTGAAATGATGACCTCTTAAACTTTGGTTATATTTAGAATTTATCTAGTTAAGGCACTGCCCCCATGAACATGTCAATTTTTATCCCAGACCTTCTTTATGATCAGAAGGTGTCCGTAAATTTAAAAGTCAAGATGTAGAAGATATGCAAAACAAAATCAAAACCAAAAATGCAGTTTTAGACTATATTAATAGATAGTTCACAGATGATAGAAGACAATAAGAAAATGGAGTGTGTTGAGAGTTGAGCAAATAAAATGGTGAGATAAATGGGAGCCATGTTATCCAGGGTAAGTTATGAGAAATGGTGCCATTTAACCTGAAGAAGAGAAGACTTAGGGAGTGACATAATCTACATTTTTAAAAAAAATATTGAAGGTCTACCTCATAGAAGAAGGATTATATTTGTTCTGTTTAGCCTTAGAGGGCACAACTAGCAGCAATGATTGCAAACTGTAGCCTGGCAGAGTTAAAAACTAGCTAGTAGATAATTTTTCCTCATTCTAAGACCTATCTAAAAATGAACTGAGGTGACTTAAGAAGTAGCAGCTTTCCATTGCTGAAGGTCTTTAATCAGATACAGGGTGATTACTGTCATAGATGTTGTAACAAAAAATTCTTGTTTAAACAAGGTTTGAACTAGACGCATTGGCATAAACTCTATTCTTGGACATGTCCCTTCTAACTCTGAAGGTCTGTGATTCAGTAGCCCTAGAAGAGTCACAAATTTTAAGGAACCTAGAGCATCGTTCTTGTTTCTAGTGACCTGATTTAGTTTTTTGTGCTTTGTACTTAATCAGCTTGATACTGAAAAAGAAATGAAAGAAGTCGTAAAGGATTGCTATTTTCTATTTAATTTTTCAAATGTAAAACCATTGTTTCTTTTCTTTTAGGAAAGCTCTAGTTTTTTTTTTTTTTTTTTTTTTTTTTTTTTTTTTTTTTTTTACTAAAGTAAACCTAGGCATTTCCTTTGGATTTTTGAAGGCTGCCAAACTCAGTGCTACAATCTTTATTTCACATGACATTTGGAGGATGCTCCCTGGAGGTCTTTGACAGAAATCACAGAGTTCAGAATGCTGCTTGTACCAAGGCATGAAAGGTACAACTCACTATGAAATGTAAGGAAGTTGCTAAGAACAAATCATTTGGGGAAGTATGGGAAGGGAAGGGAAAAGAGTCCTAGCCCATTTAGCTTTTATTTAAAGGGACCATATGAAGTTCAACATATTACAAGATCATGAAATATTCAGAAAGTTTTCAGGATGCAGACTTATTTTCTAAGTATTATATTTATTTTTCTGTTGGTTTTTCTCAGCTAATGCTATCATGTAGCAGAAGCTTTTATATTTTATTTTCCATATATACCAAACTGAAAACTACATAAACTTCCAAAAGATTAAAGCAATTTTGTTTGGTTTTAGATTTAAGACCTGGGTTCAAAGTCCTCCCCTGATTTCAGTTATATGTCCATGGGCAAGTCACTTAACCTTGTTGATACCAAGTTTCTTCTGTAAAACAAGAATAATAATATTTGGGGTACTTGTTATGAAACTCAAAGCATATAAGTTATTCAAAGCATTTTCAAAGTTTACTACATTATATAAATTATAGATTACTCTGCTTTTGTTATTGTCCTGGTTATTGTTGACTCTGTTGTCATTATCTAACAAAAAAAGTGAAAAGGAAGGATTTTTAAGTGTTTTGTGAATAAGGGAACTATGCCAGAAACCAATAAAAATGATTGAGAGAAGAGACCTTTTCTAATTATTCAAGAAGATGTCTAGTAGGGGCAATTGGAAGGTTAGGTATTAGAGATGAGGTTCATAAAATCATTCTGTAACACATAAGGTACAACTCCCTAATTCATCTGTGAGCTTGAAGTCTGAGGTTCTAGGTCTGATGTACTACAGGACTCTGTATTCATTCAAAAGCAAAATTCACAAGTCACCACCAATTTTTAATTTTTATAGTCAGCTAGAGCATTTAATTGTCATAGCAAGGTAATTTATTGAAACACTATTATTATGGTTTGCATGACTTCACATATATAATCAATGTCAAATTGCTTATCTTGTTAAGGAAATGGGAAGAATAACAGGGAAAGAGAGAAGTGGAACTCAAAAATTTTTAAATTATTGCAAAATTTTTGATGTGTAATTAGGGAATATTTAATGAAAAAATTTTTAAGAAACAACATTATTCCTAATTTTTTAACTTTACTAACAATGTCATTGCTAAGGATATTGTTCAGTAATTTCTATTGTGTCTGAATCTTCCTGACTCCATTTCTTGGAAAAGATACTGAACTAGTTTAGTATTTCCTTCTCCTGTTCAATTTACAGATGAAGAGCCATGGCAAACAGGGTTAAGTAACTTGCCCAGGATCACACAGCTAGTAAGTGTCTGAGGCCAGATTTGAACTCATGAGGGTGAGAGCCAGGCCTTGCACTCTATCCACTGCACCTCTTAGCTGTCTTCCCTCATCACCCATTGAAAAGGATAATGGTGAAAATGCTAAAAAAACATTTGTCATAGGAAAGATGTTCTTGGGATTTCCAGTAAATAAAATTCTTATTATCTTTCTCCTCATCTATGCCACTAGATATATTCATGTCCACTCTGCTGATGCCAAAGTTGTTTTTGAAACTGAATGCTATAAGATAAGACACTCTTTAGAAACAAATTAAGTAGATGGTCCCAAATTAAGAAGAAGATGCTTATGCTTTGAGAGTTATGGGAAGAATCTTATTTCAAAAAATCTCTCTGACATTTCTGCTATAGTGCCTGAAATCCTACCATTGAAGATTTATTTCTTTGAATTGAGAAAAATTATTTAAAATTTACTTTCTGCTTTGTTTTCTGTATCCATGGCTTATTTTTTTTCTCTATACAATAGATATATTTTTAAAACCAAAGTTGGTTGGTGAATTTCCTGGGAATCTTCATTCCTTTCTTTTGAAAACATAAGGAGGTATCAAGTTACAAATTAAAAAGTTGTTTTGGAAATGGTCTTGGCATACTATTGTGCAATAAGAAATAATGAAAAGGATGATTCTTGAAAAAGCTGGAAAGACTTACATGAACTGATGAAGAGTGAAATAAGAAGAAAAAGAAGAGCATTGTGCACAGTAACAGCAATATTGTATGATGATCAACTGTGATAGACTTAGCTACTCTCACTAGTATCATGATGTAAAACAGTTCTAAAAGACTTATGACAAAGAATGCTTCTCACTTCCAGAGAAAAAACTGTTGGCATTGGAATTTATACTATTTTTTACTTTAGTTTATTTTTGTTTTTATTTTAGGGTTTGGGTTTTATGTAAATATTCTCTTACAACAATGTACAGCATGGAAATATGTTTTTCAGGATAACACATATAACCTAGAAAAATTCATTTTGGATGTCAGAACTTATGAGTTCAAATCCTATCTGGTATACTTATTACATATATATTACATATATATATGTATATATATATA
>NC_058130.1:625446330-625505565 GCF_016433145.1 Gracilinanus agilis
ACAAATATATATATATATATATATATATATATATATATATATATATGCAGGCTAGTATCTTCAGCACTATGGATACAGTTAATAAAAGGATTTCCCATCTTCAAAGGATATACCTTTTACAGAGATCAGAGTTGCATTAGATCATAAAATTATTGATAGAAGAAAACTTATAGATCATCTATTCCAGTGATCCCAAAGTGGGCGCTACCACCCCCTGGTGGGTGCTGCAGCGATCCAGGGGAGTGGTGATGGCCACAGGTGCATTTATCTTTCCTATTAATTGTTATTAATATTTTAAAAAATTAATTTCCAGGGGGCTAAGTAATATTTTTTCTGGAAAGGGGGCGGTAGGCCAAAAAAGTTTGGGAACCACTGGTCTAGACAATCAACAAAATAATCATTCAAGACAGGATTTGTGATATTTTTGGATTTCTCAGGTATAAAAGTTCACACTATAAATTTAATACTCAATTTTCTTGTTAGAGCTGATACAAACCCTTGCTTAGTGGTCGTGTAGTCTAGTCTTTTCTTTATATGAATAACAAAATTAAAATTCTTAGAAGTTAGATGATTTGTGTGAAGCACCACCTGGAAGCCAGGACCTGAAGGACCTGAAGACCACTGCTCCCTGGTGGGTGCTGCAGGGATCCAGGGAGGCGGTGATGGCCACGCTTTTTTTGTATTATGTTCTATTCTGAGTTCAATAAATAGTTTCATAATTTTCAGGGAGCCCTAAGTAATATTTTTTTCTGGAAAGGGGGTGGTAGGCCAAAAAAGTTTGGGAACCACTGATCTATTCCATCACTCTGATTTTCCAAATAAGAGGACTAGGACTGAGACTTAGGGTATTGTTCAGTCAAACAGGTTATAAATAGCAGAAGTGAGATCTCAGCCTGGGTTCTCTGATTCTAAATCTATGTACTCTTTTTACTAGTTCCATTACATAGATAACGGGCAGAATTTTAACATTTTAAGGAATCTGGAAAGATTTTATTTACCTAAGATGTAATAACTCCATTGAACAATTTGAAGAAAGCTATTTCTTAGAGTATTATTGCATAGGAGTAGAGCAAGTTTTGTGGGAGTCAGGTTGCAGTCAGTCTTCCCTTAACTCAATACTAAATTGAGTTACTAAATATTTTACCCTAGAGGCAATGAAAAGCAACTTTAGGCTTTTGAGCTTGGAAAAGACCTGGCCAGAGCTGTGCTTTAGGAATATTAGTACAGCAGCTGTGCAGAAGATAGAGCGAAGAGATGAGAAACTGGAAGCATGGAAACTAGTTAGGAGACTGGCAAAAGTTCAGTTAAGAAATAATGAAAATCAGAAAAGGGATGAGGGGCTGCTGTGAGAGCAAAGTAAGAAGTCAGGTACACAGACACCAAGTCCAAGGCCAACTCGGTCTAGTTCTTTGTATTAGGTAGGATTGAAGAATCCAAACACTTAATAAACCATGATATAGAACAACAAGAAGATCAGTATCCCAACAATTTTAAAGGAATATGATTCAGATTTGCCTACATATAAGCTTTTACCATTAAAGATGTTATTTAAACAGTGTAGAATATAGAGGCAAATTTTTGCACAAAATCCCTCTCCAAATATCATCTGCCTAACATGTGTAAAGATTACTTCAAAAATTCCCTCACCCAAGATAGTGAGTAAAATTAATTTCCACACTGGTCAACAAAAAACTTCCCCATTTTCCCCCTGGAGTCCTGTGACTTGGTGTCTGCCAGCCTGGATAATGTGTTCTTATCCCCTTTTCCAAATCAAACTCATGTGAAAAATATAGCTCAATCTCAGGCACTTGGAGTATGTTCACATTTCTACCAGGGGCCCAAAGAATTAATCATGGGTTGTCCTGAGATAATCATCCTAACCTTCTTTTCGGTATTCCATTCCAGGCCTTTTTTCCATCTTAAATCCCTCTCTGGATTTCAAAAAGCTAAGAAAGCTTAGTTAAGAAAAGATCCTAGGAGAATCAGATAGTCTATTGTATGCTAAAGCCTGGCACCTTTATCTCATAAATGTGACTCAAGAAGTTAAGCTTTCTTTCTCCTGAGTGTGATTAAGACTATGCAGTAGATACAATTATTAGAGAGCAATGTGCTTTAAGGCATAGTCATATAATTCCCTCAAAGCACTTTTTCCTCTGTAGCATCTAATTTACTTTTAAAAAGCCATTCTGGAATATTGAAGTGTCTCAGGACCTGCATTCACAATTTTGCGGTGACCCTAAATCTGTTAATTTCCTGCACAAGGAAATTGAAAGTGTTAAAATGATAATTATAAGATGTAGATTTCAATTCACACTCTTCTGAGATTTTGCATTAATTTGTAAGTTCCTGATTAGCATTAAGCCATTTCAACAATACTGTTGTCTACTACAGTTAATTTCTTTTACTTTTATCATGTTAAAATATTTTCATTATCTAGAAAGGATCATTTTAAAATATAAACACTAAATCTAATATATCTTACTCCCCTCATGCTTTTAAAAAGAGAACGTGAATATTTCAGGTTCTGTGAGACAACTTGTTTTATATGTGTCCCTGCTGCAGTATGGCACCAAAGAAGTATTGAATTTGGAATCCTTAGACCTGTATTCAAATTCTGATACTGTGGCTTTGAGAAAATCACTTAACCTTTCTAAGACTTCATTTCCTCTTCCATGAAAGGTGTGATAGTGTGGTGGACACCAGGGTCCCCCATTTCCCCCCAAATTCCTAGAGACACTACAAGTCAGCAATTACATGAGGAATTCATCTTGCAGGGTTGGATGGTGAACAAACATAGGATGTTCTAACTCAAAGCTTTGGATGTATTTTCACTAGCCTTAAGATAAGTCTGAGCACAAGGGGATACTTCATGTTTACATCCCTAACACATTAGGTTTTTCGAAATAACTTACCCACCTTTATAATCTTTATGTCTCAAACATCACTTATGATCCCAAACATCCTCAAGTTTCTCAAGATGGGTAGCATGATCAGAATGTCATTAAGGATATACACTTGTACTATGCACCCAAGACCCACTTTTATGATCAGGATGTCATAAATGATGTATAATTATGTTTAAGCCCCCAGAGCCAAAGGCACCTATTCTGTTACCTATTTTCCCCTGATTGCCCCCCCCTTGTTTTTTCTCATTGTTCATCCCCCTCCCCATCCTTCCTTTACAAGTCACTTAGATTCTCTCTCTTTAGGATATAAAAATCCTGAACTTTTCTCTGTTCAAGCAGGCAGTTGGCCCTACATGCTGCCTCCCAGCCATTGAACCTAAATAAATCTATCTTTAAAGTATTTTTTACTGGAATCTGTCATTCTTGTAAGGGCATCCTCTCCTCGGATTGGGGAATGACTGAATAAATAATGGCATATGATGGTGATGGAATCCTATTGTGCTCAAAGGAATAAAGAACTGGAGGAATTCCATGTGAACTGGAATCACCTCCAGGAATTGATGCAGAGTGAAAGGAGCAGAGCCAGGAGAATATTGTACACAGAGACAGATACACTGTGGCACAATTGAATGTAATGGACCTCTCTACTAGCAGCAATGCAATGATCCAGGACAATTCTGAGGGACTTATGAGAAAGAAGGTATCCACACTCAGAGAAAGAACTGTGGGAGCAGAAACACAAAAGAAAAACAATTGCTTGACCACATGGTTCAGTGGGGACATAATTGGAGATGTAGACTATAAAAGATCATCCTAGGCCTAGTGCAAATATCAATAATATGGAAATAGGTCTTGATCAATGACACATGTAAAACCCAGTGGAATTGCATTTTGGCTACAGGAAGTGGGTGGGAGGAGGGGAAGGAAAGAACATGAATCTTGTAACCATGGAAAAATGTTCTAAATTAATTAATTAAATAAAAATTACCCCTCTCCAAAAAGTCCTTCACAAACTCTGCCCCCCCAAAAAAGAAAGGGCTCCCTCCCTGGACCAAGGGTTAATCTCCAGACCCCCCACACCCCACAACAATAGATGAAATTTGAAATAAATGAGGAAACAAAGGTTTGATATTCCAAGCATATCGCTTTATTAAACAATGCATGCCAACTGCAAAATAAATTAGGACTAGGACTCTTGATCTTGGCACTGGACTCCAAATAACAGAGGGACACAGATTTTTATGCATTAAAAGAAAAGAATTAGTAGGAGAAAAACTAGGATATGACTACTTAAGTGATTTCTAATTGAAGGAAATTTTATTTTAAATTTAAATTAAATTTAAATTAAAAATTAAAACTTTTCAATTTAGAGGATGAAGAATGAATAGATATGATTTTCCAAAATTAGAAAAATATGTGTCCTACTCTCCCCCAGTACCTGAATTCAATCAAACAATCAAGGAAACAGTAATTGATGGGCCAGTTAAGGGGACAGTTTTCATATAAGTCATATGAGTTGCTTGAGATATATAATTGTGAAAAAACTCTTTGCATCAATCTTGAATGTGATTGGGTTTCTGGTCGGCATAACCTAGGTCCTAAGTTAAGCATCTCTAAGCAATAGACAGAGGATGTCCAGCTTCCAAGCCACCCAATACTAGGTTCAAACACTGCAATAACGTTTTCTCACAATTCCTCTAGCTGAATAAAGTTTTCTTACAAGATGAAAATTGGACTGTACCCACAATAGAACAGAAAAAGAACTGAGCTAGATCCAGAATTGAGAAACAAGACAGTCAGTGTGGTCCGATCAATTCCCACAAAAGCACAAATTAGATAACCTATAAGGTTACTTCCAGCAGTAAATCAAGGATCTCATTAAAATCTAAACTTCTTAAGAGTAGGAATTTTATTCTTTCAGTTTTTACCCCTAATTCCTAGTACAGTACATGGAAAATAATAGACATCAATAGATGCTTGTTAGTTGATTGCTTGACAGTTGTTCCTATGACCCTATGATTTCTGTTCCTTTCACTCACCCAGATTCATAACTTCTAAATCATTCTTGACTCTTCTCTCTCCCTCGGCCCTTTCTCTCTTCTATCAAAGTTTGCCGATGCTACAGTTAGGACTTTTCTGGCATTCACTCAATTCTGTTCATTCACACTGTCTTCAACTTATGGTTCAGCCACCTATTGCCTCTTTCTAAGCCTATATTAATGGCTTCCTGGTCTTTCTGACTTTTTTTCAAATTTCTTTCCATTTCAAATGAAAAAGAATAGTAATATGACAGATGGTCCACAGAACTATTCTACTCAAAAATTTTTACACCATTTCCCAATCTATATAGAACTTCTCTGTAGTCTGACATTTAAGTCATTCTACAATGTGGCTCCTACCTAACTTTTTAGTCTAACTTCATTCTTTTCCTCTTCATGAGGATTGTATTCTTATCAAACTAGACTACTATTTCCTAAAACTCAGTGGACTTGCCTGAAAGTAATTTCATAGTCTGCCTCACCTCCTATGCCAGAAATGTATTCCCACATTATCTCTTTCTCTCAGAAATTTTGTTTTTCAAGATTTAGATCAGGTACCACATCCTCAACTTAGTGCTCCTAGATTTCCCCCCACTCCCACTTACTAATGTACTCTCTTTCATGTATCTTGATTTATACTTGGATATTTGCCCATGTTGTTTACCCTCCCTTTCCCCCATTCAGTAGATTGTAAGCTTCTTTACTGAGGAATTGTTTGGTTTGTCTTTATTTTCAGAGGGATAGATGACAGTAAATTTTTTGTTGAATTGAATGTACTTTAATATTATAGTGAGTCTTTTAATGCTTAACTTAGAAGTCTGGTAGGGAAATATTGCATATAAGGAATGTGCTAGAGTCAGTGTTTGTCAAAATCTACAAGTATGAGTAGAGCTCCTAGTCAGGTTCCTGACCTTTCTTTATTTTATCAAACTTTGTGTTTTTTTCAGTTAACAAGCTTATTATTTGCCTCTCTTTTCCACCTGAAAAATAAAATAGAAAAAAACTCTTCTAAGAAATATATATGTATATATATATATGTATGTATATATATATATATATATATATAGTCAAGCAAAACAAATTCCCATATTTTTCATGTGCCAAAATATGTTTCATTCCACACATTTAGTCCATCACCTCTATCTCTGTCAGGATATGTTTATCTTTCTTTAGCACTAGTTTTCTGGAATCATTGTTGGCCATTGGATTGGTTAGAATTCTTATTTTTCACAGTTCATTTATTCATTTTTTAATATATAAGTTATTTTTCTAGTTCCATTTACCATTGTCTTTTCTTTGCACCTTTTTCCTTTTCACCATTTGGCCTATGAAGTAGAATGTCAAATTTCATCCTACTATAAGATTTGGGTAACAGGTAGCAAATTCTTTGGATAGGCAAAGCACTTTCTTAGCTGTATGGTTTGTTTGCATGACTCTTTTCCTGCCAGCAAACATAAAATATGTTAATTCATTAAAGTATAGCAATTTAAGTTTGGCAAAGCATTTACAATAAATCAAAGAGTCAGGCAAATATGTTCACCTTTAATTATAGATATGAGGAAAATAAGTGTCAGGGACTAGAAAACTTGCTGATTATTACATTATTAGTGAATGTATAGATTTAGAGCTGAAAAGACTCTAGAGATCATCTTAACTTAAACCTGGTAGCTATGAAAGATAGATAGGTAGATAGATAGACAGATAGATAGATAGATAGATAGAGAGAGAGAGAGAGAGAGAAATATATTGAATTATATAGAATTAAATAAAATTTATATTTCTATGTCTATATATTAAAATAGATAAGTATAGATAAATTCATGCTAGATAAAATTTATGTATAGTCACCTGTGTGAATATACATATATGTGCACATAGACATTTTATGTACATGCATGTATATCTATATTTGATATATTTGGATATAATTAGCTTCCTTTGTAACTTTATGCATTTTATTATGCTTATTTAAAAAAATTGTAAGAAGGATCAATGTACTTCACCAGATTGCCAAAGGGATCTATAAAATAAACAAAAATGTTAAGAACTACTGATATAGTACAATTCCTTCATTTCAAAAATAATTAAAAAGAACTAGAGGGATGAGGTCACTTGCCCCAAATCCTGCAGGCTTTGAAGCTTTTTTTTACTCAAATTCAGTGATGCTTCCAGCACACTATGCTGCCTTCCTTAATTCATTATCCTCTTTGAAGTAGGATGATAATAACTAGTATTTTATAGCGCCTTAAGCAACATATTTTCCTCACAGCATTCTTTAAATATTGCTAGTACAAAATTAAAACAAGTCTTAGATGCTAGCTCATGCCTATCAGATTGGCTAAAAAGACACAAAAAGGAAAATGATAAATGTTGGTGTGGATGTGAGAAAATTGAGAAACTAATACACTGTTGGTGGAACTGTGAACTGAGGCAATCATTCTGGAAAACAATATGATACTATGCCTAAAGGGCCATAAAACTATGCATACCTTTTGAACCAGCAGTACCACTACTGAGTCTATATACCAAAGAGATCAGAGGTAGGGGAAAAGAACCAATTATACAAAACTCTTTTAGCAACTCTTTTTTTAGTGACAAATAACTGGAAACTGGAGGGGGGTCTCTATCAATTGGGGAATTGCTGAACAAGTTATGGTACATGGTTTTAGTGGAATATTATCACACCATAAGAAATGACAAACAAGTTGAGTTCAGAAAATATGGAAAGACTTATATGCAAGTGAAGTGAGCAGAACCAAGAGAAGAATGTTTTCGGTAACAGAAATGGTATACAATGATCAACTATGAAGGACTTAACTATCATCAGCAAAACTGGATTCCAAGAGAACACCAAAGGACTTATGATAAAAATGCCCTCACAACTAAAGACGGAACTATTGGAGTCTGATTTCAGCTTGAAGCATGACATCTTTCACTATTTTTCCTTAATGAGATTTTTATTATGCATGAGATATATGTTTTCTGTCACAACATGAAGAATATGGAAATATGTATTGCACAAAAGCACTGGTATAGTCTTTATTAAACTATTTACTACCTTAAGGAGGAGGAGGAGGAGGAAAGAGAAAGGAAGAGAATCTGAATTGTAAAATGTCAGAAATCAATTGTCAAAAATTGTTTCCATAAGTAATTAAATTAAAAAAAAACTTTTAAAAGGTAAAAATAAAAAAGAATGTTAGTGCAAAGTAATATTATCCCCATTTTGCAGAGGATGAAAAAATGCCAACTGATGCTCAGCAAAGGTTAATAAGCTACTTGCCCATGACCAAGTATCTGAAACAGTAATCAAACCCAGATCTTTAGATTCTAAATATAGTAGTGGTCTTTCTATTAGGCCATAATGTGATAAAAGAGAAATCAAAGAAGAGAGGTAAGCCTCTCTGCAAATAATTTCCATGGCAGACTTAAAATTTTTAGGCAGCAATTTTGAACCAGTGAACAGATACATACAAAATGCACAAACACACTTCCGTTTCTGTCTCCCCAGAAATTCTAGTAATAGCTTTTCTATGGCTGCCTTTCATGTTAGAAGCACCTTTTGGAATTATTATCTTTACTATCAAACTTTTTCTCCTTTATAGAGGCAATCAAGTACCATGTATCCTTTCATTTCCCCTCCAAAGCTTATCCATCCCTAGTCTATATGCCAGGTGTGGCATGCAGCTGGGGTTTAATGTCATTCACAGGCACAGAGGATATGGTGATTTTAGCAAAAAGAATTTTCCAAATGAGGACTGCTTTGTGTACTAAAGAAAAGTACTAAAAGATGTAGGCAGATAGACAAATAGATGACTGATAAATGATGCAAATATGAAAGAGAGATGAATGATACAGATGGATGGATGGATGGATGAAGAGAGAGACAGACAGAGAGAGAGATGTGGATGAACAGATGGTCAATTAGACAGACAGACAGATAGATTGACAGATAATCAGTAGATAGATAAAAAAGATATTAAGAGGATAAAGGTAACACATAAAGGTTAGTCATAGAAAAGGAGGAGAGAAGAAAAGTCCAGAGAATTATCAAAACATAAATGAGATGAAATATAACTGAGGGTGCTCTTGAACAAGGGAGTCAAGAAAAAAGTATTCAGGGCAGAGTTTTTTCCAGTGTGATGACAAAGAGAAGGGCTAATGCTTTTGTGATACAGTAGAAAACACACTGGCTTTGGAGTTTAAGTCCTGCTTGTCACTTACTACCTCACAAACTCTAACTTATACAACCTCTATATCTCAATATCTCATCTGTAAAAATAAGGAGGCAAGACTAAATGACCATCTAGATTTGTGATTCTAAAATAATTCCCTATCCATTTGTATTCAGTAGTCATCATTTCTAATTAGGAATTTTCTCAGCCATCTAATATGTTGTTGGGGGTGGTAATGTTTTTGTGTATGTGTTTGTTTAATATTTAAATAATGCAGTTAAAAAGGGAAGAAAGCATAACAAAACTGTTATGCTCATTAATATTTATGTCTGGTTATGTTATCAGTTTTGATGTAAGGAATATATTTAGTATACCTTAAAGCACAATACCTGTTTACAGAGTCATTGACTTTTCCCTTTTCCTCTGCTCATCCCCATATCCAATTAGGAAGGAAAATGACCCATAACTACAAAACTATTTATAGCAGTTCCTTTTTGTGGAGGCAAATGGGGAGAGGGATATAGGGAGAGAATTCAGAACGCATTTTTAAATGAATGCTAAAAATAAATAAATAGTAAATTTGGGAAATGAAAAGAAAATACCTTGCTTCCTGTAAGGCTCTGTTCAAATACCATCTCTTATATAAGCCTAATTTTGATATTACAAATTCTTGGAAATTAGCATGAATTATACCCCTTTTTACTTTGGGGAAGAAAAAGTTTTGAAATGGTCCCATCCTTTTACTGGGCACTCATGTGTAATATGGGAGGATCCCAGAGGCCTCCTGGATTCCTGGAGTTTTGAAAGATGCTTGCCTTTTGGAAGATGCAATGTCCCCCATTAACTCCTGGCTTCCTGGAAAACTGACTTCTGACACAGACTGAGGTCAAGACTTTCCAAAAAAGGAAACCAGAAGCAATGATGTCACTGGCATTATAAGAGAAAATTGAGGAAGCTAAAGGAAAAATTTTTTTTTGCTCTTCAGCTCTTGGGGCTTGATCTGGGGATTTGGTTGGAGTGCCTGGGGTTTGAGCTAGGAAGCAACAGGCATCCCTTTTGACTCTTCCTGATGAAGCCTCTCTTGGCTAACAAATGGAGATAAGAGGGGAGCAGAGAATGTGGCTAACTCAAATTAACTAAGTCACTCTCCAACTCCAACTTTTATTATTTAATAAATAATTACAAGTGAATATAACTCTCCAGAGAATGTTAATACTAACAACATTCTTAGTGACTTGTCCCTCCCCCAAATTGTTCTTGTGTTATCTTTACCTATCTATATGCATGTATTTCACCTAACATAATTTGAGTTCCTTGCTGACAAGATAGTTTTGTTGTTGTATTTATCTTTGCATCCTTGGTATCTAGCACAGTGCTTAGTGTAGTAGATAATACATAGTATATAGCTGATAGCAAGTAAGTGTTTGTTGAATGAATACAGAAATGCATTATACACACAGGCACACACACTGATCCTATCCATCTGCAAGCCACAGTTCTTTACCCTGAGTTTGGTGTAAGTAGCTACAGTTCCAATCTTATCCCTGATAACTATCTGTGGGATCTCAGAGAAATCACTTGACTTCCTTGAATCTTGCTTTCCTTAGCTATAAAATAAAGAGGTTGGACTAAATGGCCTTTGAGGTTCCCCCAGGTTTGGAAATTTGATCCTAGGAGCTAAGGGTAAAATTTTTAATGCTAACTTATTATCAATAGCAACAATGAATAGATAGATAGATAGATAGATAGATAGATACATAGATAGATACATAGATAGATACATAGATAGATACATAGATAGATAGATTGATAATCAGTAGGTAGATAAAATTAGTCAATCTTAGTTCTTTTTCTGTGATCAAGTATCTTTTAATTCTGCTTAGACTTTAAAACTGTCAGCTTCAGTAGAGTAGATAAAGGTGGAATAGATCAGAGAATCTTAAGGAAATCTGGTCTAAACTTCAGTATGCAACTCCCTGACAAATGGTCATTTAGCCACCACTAATTCTTTCCAGTGGCACTATTGCACAAGTCAGTTCAATCCATTGGTGAGCATCTCTAATTATTTAAAAGCCTCTCCCTCATACTAAGATAAAATCTCTTCTTTTGAATTTTCTTCTTTCCCCCCCCAGAAATAAATAAACGAGACAATCTATTTCCTCTTTTACTTATATCAAAGGAGAAACACATAGCACTAGAAAAAAAACTATGTATGTTGCTGTTATTATTATTTTTTCCTTCTACACATAATAACTAACAAAATGTCCTCTCTTTGTGGACAAAAGTATGTTGGTCAACATTGTGGTAAACCTGCTTGACATTTCAAATATACTGGAACTCTATTTTTTCTAGATCATGAAGGAAAAGAAAGTATAAAATGCATATATATTTCATATCTTATAATGAATTAATCATTTGCCCCGAAAAATAAACTGCTTCCTTTAAAAGTGTCAAACTCATAATCCATCTGTGACTTTTACACTAACCTAGTGCATTTCTCAACTGAGGATGTACCACCACTGCTTTGATATCATAAATATCCCTAGTACATTTGTTCATTAAATATTATGAAGAAGCCACATGGAAATTATGAAATTATTGTCCCTGGCCTATTATTGTTATCCACTGTACAACTAAATGATCTAGATGTTGATATTAGTCTGGAATTTGAAAATGACACAGGTGTGATTAAAAGGAACAAAAGGCTTTGCTTCAAAGTGATTAAAGTACCAAATCTTTGATTCTGCCTTAATTCCTCTTCTCTAACAGATAAGTGGTATCATCTGATACCTAGTATAAACAGAAGTTCCTGCTGGGAAGGAGCCATAGAGATTTGCCTGGCTTCAATAACTCAGTACCTTCTGAGTAAGAGGTTGTTCTGAGTAAGGAGGGTCCAAGATATGCCCTCAAACAGGGAATAACTCTTGTAACTTTATTCCTATTGTCTACTCAGGCACCAGGGGGAAGAGAAAATGAGTGCACACTGACCACTTTGTGTCTCCAATTTTTATACATCACATATAGCTTTAAATGCCATTCTCATGCATATTCAGGTATCACTTCTTCCTGTTACTCAAAGTTACCTTGAGTTCTATAATATACCTTATTCAGCATTTCTTTGCTTATCTATTTCACTACTCTCATGCCATTCAACTATGCATTACTTAAATTTTTTTATTTAACTTTATTTTTTGGTCTTATTCTTTTCTGCCTTTTTGCATTTTTTTTTGTTTTGGTTAGCTATTGTTTGTACATAAAGAGAGGTACCATCTGATGACAACACTAATAAAGGAATATAGATATAGAACTGACATGGAGAAAAATGTCATTCCCCTACAAGGACAATTCATCCTCAATTTCCCCTTACACATCCTGAAATTCTGATTTCTTTCAATTCTTCCTATATCCAGACAACTTCTTTTTCCCTCATAAAAGATACTTAAACTTCTAAATGCAGAAATGGAATGACATAAGCAGACACTAACATCATCCCAAATCAAATCTCCATGGTAGTTTCACAGTTTTATTTTGTTTTTCCATTTGACACTTTATGAGGTATAAACACTTCCTAAAGGGAGTAGCTCATTACCCAAATTGTTTTTTTTTTCCTAACATTTTGATGTTTAGAAAGTGCCTTACATATATTCCCATTCAATCCTCACAACATCTTGGTGAAGTAGATATATGATCATTTCCATTTGACAGATGGAGAAACTAAAGTTTGGAAAGACTAAGTGATCCTGGTCACATACTTCTTAATAGTATGAAAAGAGACTCAAACATAGATATTTCTGATTCTATGCCCACTGACCTAAACTGTACCACACTACTACTTGAATATTAGTGTTTAGAAATATTTATTAGAATTAATCCTGCCCCTCACAGTTGTGTAATACCGGAAAGTGTTAAAAATTGAGGATGAGTAATAAAGATAACCAAAGCTGGTAGCATACCAGAGGCTTTTCTTATTTAAGAGAAAAAAGAATCAATGGAAAAATTGGGGACTAGAGTTGGAAATGATGAAAGTAAATGATGAATAATATGTAATTCATTTTCTGCTGGAGTAGTGAAACAACTTCAATATCATTTGTCAATGTCATCACCATCAGCTTCATCAATATATCTTGAGAGGTCTTTGGAAACCTGAGACTATACACAGCTCTGACAAAGACATATTTCTTGTTTGTGAGAGCATGTAATCTCCCTTCATTAGATTTTTGAATGGATTCTGAGAAATGCTCAGATATACCAACCCAAACACCTCCATTTACTTATGGGATAGAACATAAAGTAAAACTGAGGAAGCCCAATAAAAGCTTATTCCTCTCTAGGGAAAATTATTTCTCTCATTAAAGTGTTGTTTTTTATTCTTTACATAAGAGTATTTAGGTGTTGGTTTTTTAAATCTATTACTTTTTAAAAGAGCAGCCAAAAAGATCAGATAATATTACCTGATTATGATGAAGTGATTAATAAATGAATGAATTATTTATTAAGAACTTACTATATGCAAAGAACTGGGGATACAATGTAAAACAATTCCTACTCTCAAGGATTTCACATTCTAATGGGGGAGACAACATGTAGTAAAGGTTTCAGGTGTAATTAGGGTAGGACAGCAAAACGTGGTTATGCCTTTTCATTAATGTAATTTTCAATGATAAAATCAAATAATCAAGTTTTGTGACATTTAACCATTTGATAGCATGCTAAAGGCATTAGTGGCAAGAATTTCCTTTTCTGGTGCTTTATAGTTATAACTATGGCACATGAAATAATTGTCAGGCAGAATTTCTTTTCTTTCAAGTTAATTAATTTCATTTTTGTTTTTTTATATTAAAATTAATCTTCTTTTTCTCCCCTCCTGGCAATAGATGAGGCATAATTTAACAAAAAGATATACCAAGATGTAAAACTATGACTTGCTTGTTTCTTTTTATCAGTTCGTTCTCTGGAGGTGGACATAGACAAGTCTAAACAATATCTCTGTGGATTTAAACAGTGTTCTCTTGGTTCTACTTATTTCACTCTTCATACTTTCATGTAGGTCTTCCCAGGTTTTTCTAGAATCATCCTTCTCATCATTTCACATAGTATAATAGTATTCCACAATATTCATATGTTATTATTTGCTTAGCCATTCCCCAGTGGATGGACATCTCCTCAATTTCCAGTTTTTGCCACCACAAAAAAGATCTCTTCTAAATATTTTAGGATATATAAGTTCCTTTCCTTTCTCTTGATCACCTTAGCAAGAAAACCAAATAGTGGTATTGCTGGGTCAAAAGGTATACCCAGGTTTATAACTCTTTGGACATAATTACAGATTGCTCTCTAAAATGGTTGCATCAGTTCACAATTCCACCAACAGTTAATTAGTGTTCCTACTTTTCTAAATCTCCTCCAATATTTGGCTTTGTGCTCTTTTATCATTTTTAGACAATCTGATAAGTGCAAAATGATATCAGAATTGTTTTGATTTTCATTTCTCTAGTTGATAATGATTTAGTACTTTTTTTAAAACCGTTATTTATAGCTTTGTTTTCTGCATCCAAATATCTTTTGACCATTTGTCAATTGGGCAGAATTTCCATTGGATGCTTCCCAGGATAATGGCGGTGGCCACTGTACTGTGAATATGACTATTACAAAAGCTCTTGCCTTCCGTGGCATGACGTCTCTCCATAAGGATTTGAGGGGATATGGTGGTGAAAGTGGCAGTGGTGGTTTGACTTGCATGACACCAGATGCTTCTGTCTCTCCTTTACCGTCCTTTGCTCCTTTAGCTTAGCTCGTTTGCCTGCTCTGTGTATGACAATTAGATGACAATTGTTGTAGATGGATGGATGGCTCTTCTCCACTGGATTGCTGTCCAAGATGATGGTTCTAAGGGCTGAAATGGAAGGAAGGCTTGAAGTTTCATGAGAGTGCTTTCATTCCCAGGACTCTTAATCTTGTCTTTTGGTGGCAATTGGTCAGCAGTTATTGTTCATAGTGCTGGGGAAAGTGAATTGCTTCTCTACAATGATTTCTCCCTTCAACCATGGCTGTGAGGGTGGTTTACAGGTGAACCAATACTATCTCCGACGTTTTTGGATTCAGTGTCCTGGTATGCTTTCCCTCTCTTCAGATGAGTGGTTGACTAATTGCTTATATATCTTTAGTAATCTTTGTTGTAATTCCAGTCCTATGGATTGATTTGAGCTGACAGAATTCTTATGAACCAAAAGTGTTCTGCATCCTCACAGTGGATATTTTCCATATTCCAGATGTTCAGTTGTGAGAAAGTGAATAATAGATAAAGAATGCCATGATTCATTAAGAAGAGATTGTTCAGAGGAATGAGTTATTCACCATTTTTATCAGACCAGGAAACTAATACTGTTGCTTCTCAGCCATATTCAAATCATACTACAACAAGTGGTTGTCAACCGCCCATCTGTGGTACCTTCACATACATACATGCACACACACACATGCATGAACAGAAGCACAATTTATTCCTATGTCATGGGACAAATATGTCAATCAAATCTTAAGTCATTGCACTAACCATCCCTCTCACTTTCATGGAAGAAAAGCACCTTTCTAGCACCCATTCTCTCTCTCTCTGTCTCTGTCTCTGTCTCTCTCTCTCTGTCTCTGTCTCTCTCTCTCTCTGTCTCTTTCTGTCTCTGTCTCTGTCTCTCTCTCTCTCTCTCTCTCTCTCTTTATATATATATATATATATATACATAGATATACACACATGCACACACATATAGAAATATATGTATGCATGTGTGTATGGATATGCATTTCTATATATTTATAGTCTTTCACTATTAAGATGTAAGTTCTTTATGGCCAATGACTGGCTTGCTTTTTAAAATTCCTATGTACCTTCATTACTTAGCAAAGTGTCAGGTACATAATAAGTAATTAATAAATGATTTTTCTTTTTTCCTCCAGGAATTAGTAATTTTCCTTATTTTAAGTAGTTTTGAGGTAATTTTGTCTTGATCTGTACTGTCCATTTAAATACATTGCTAAGAAAAAAGGAGGAATAGATTTATATGTACAAAAGATATTACAGAGTGAAATGAGATGAAACAGATCATTCTACACAGCAACAGCAATAATGGGAAATAAACAATTATAAATAATTTAGCTATTCTCAACAATACAATGATCCAATACAATCTCTAAAGGTTTATGATGAAAAATTTTTTCAACTTCTAAAAAAAGAATCCTGATAGAGTCTAAATGCAGATCAAGACAGACAACTCTTCACTTTATTTTATTCATGTTTATGTATATGTATCTGTGCATATGTGTGTCTTCTTTTACAATATGACAAATATAAAATTATATATTTATAATAGCACATGGATAAACAATAGAAAATTGTTTACTCTCATGGGGTGGGAGAGAGAGAAGGTGAAAGGAATTGAAAGTAAAATATTAGAAAATAAATGACAAAAATCATTTTATGTGTAAATGGAGAAAAATACATTACTGAAGAAAAAAAATATATACATCACTAAGAGTATGGTGGATAAGCCAGGAATAACACATATTAGAAATAGTGTCCTGGGATATCTTTACTTGCAAAAGTCAATTTGAACACAAAAAAATGACCTACAGTAAGTCAGTGCTTAGCACAGTGGATTATACATATTAAAGGATTATTAAATATTTGGTTAAATTGAAAAGGAGCAAGAGATTATTCAAGGCAACAAATGACAGAGTTGGTAGAAGGAGGTACTGGGAAATAGGACAATTAAGCAATAAATGTACCTGAAGGACTAGGTTGGAAGTCTCCCAGAGAGACAAACTAACAAAGGGTAAGGAATGAATATTGCCTTGCTTTCCATGACAAACTCTAGTGGATATCTGGCCCTATTTCCATTTACATACATCTATAAATCTGGTCTCAGTAAACCTAGAAAATCCAATCAAGAAATATTTTACTTGGTCTACAAAGAGGCTAGAAAGAAATACCTTGGATGATTCCAAAACTTCTGGTATGGCTCCTCATTGAACAAATGAATAAACAAACAAACAAACAAATAAATAAATAGATGACTATATATATATATGTATATATATACACATACATACATAAATACAAAGAGAGAGCTTAATACAGATAGATGTACAAAACATATATAGTTATATATGCATATATTTGTTATATACGGTATGTATGTTGTAAATAGTTATGTACAAAGTTAGAGACTCATTTTGTGGATTATTTGTAAAGTGATTAGAGAATAATGACTGAGTATTTTAGTAAAAGACCATGCCTATTTCTGGTCATAAATTAAAACTCTAGATACTAGTTCTATTAATTATACTTATAGGAGAAATGATAGAAAATTAAATTCTTTAAAAGGAGCTTTGGAATGGCCAAACTATATGAATGACTTAGTGGATACTTATTACCTCCAGGATGACATATACAATCCTTCTGGTCTTCAATGCTTTATAATATATTCCCTCTCCCACTTTTTTGTCTTCTAACACTCTGTGATCTCCTTTCATGCTGTCTCTATGACCCTAGACAAATCATTTTAACACTCTGGGACTCAATGTCATCTCTAAAATGAATTATGAATTTGATGACCTTTGATAAACTTAGCTGCCCTAAAATTTATAATTCTATGATTGTTTGATCAACATGTATATATCAATGTAGGACTTGTATCATAAGGAATTGTACTCTCTAATCTCTAATTTTATTATGTACAAGTAGACCTGATCTATGTTTGCTTATTGGTTTTCTGAAAATAAAATATTGCCTCCATAGAGGCAATTTTTATCCAGGGACCCTGTATAATATAATGTTAGTAATCAAGAAAATGCATAGGATAACTACAATTTTGTAGGTTCCAGAACAAACTTGGCACTGTTCATTTGGTCTATATGACCTTCTGGTAATACAACTTTGAAGTTAGGTTTTGTAATGTTATTTTTAAGGAGAGGGTCTATCAAATCTGTCAAAATGATTCCACTCCACTTAAAATAAGCAATAAAATTCCATCTCCTGATCAATTTTTAATTTATTCACTTGGTATTAACAAGCTATGGAAATATCCTTCTTAACAGTCATTGAGGACTGTCTTAAAGCTTGGAATCAGATCTGAGTTTCTGGTAGTGGAAAGGAGAGAACATTCCAGCTAAGACTCTGAGAAAGTGTTTTATTGCACAGAGAAGGATCTTAAGAACTTTGGAAAACTGAAAGAATTTAAATTTTCTATCTTCTTACGTGTTTCCTTCCACCGTATTTTCCCCCACTCCCTACTCCATGTTAGCAATATCCCAGGAATAACTGAAAAGCTGTTTTTATATTGAAAACTAAAAAAAGAATGGATGCAGTAATAAAAATTAATTCTCATCCCTTGAAAACAACTAGTTTAGGAAGGAGGGAGGAATAATATTGCATCTGAAAAATTAAAAGACTCTTGCAAAAATCATATGTACTTTCTTATTTTGATATCCTTTTCTAAGGACTCTAGGATTTGGGAGGATGTTATGTGTTGATTGTTCTCAGTATATCATTATAGTACATATCTGTTTTTAAAATATTTTATTTTTCTCAATTAAATGTAAAATTAACATTCATTTAAAAAATTTGAGTAAAAAATGCTCTCCCCCCCTCCCTTACCAGGACCCACCTTGAGAAAGCAAACAATTTGATATAGGTAATATTTGTGCAGTCATGTGTAAGTTTTAAAATTAATATTCAATGCCTCCAAAGTATGATATTTATAAGGATTTATTAAAACGCAGGGAAAGAGTCCCAACTAACCCTTCACCAAGCCTCCTCTAGTCCCCAAAGCCAGGTGACCAAGCCAAAAACCCATTTCAATACAGCCCGCGAATTATGGGTATGGTGAAAGGGAGTTTGGGTAATGTAGTTTAAAGAGGTACAAGGTCTTTTCAACTTTACACATGTAAAACATATTTCCATATTAATTGTATTATGAAAGAAAACACACCAAAAATTAAACAAATGAAAGCTAAAGAAAGTTTTTTTTAAAGTATTGTATGATATGCATTCAGAACCAATTCTTTCTTTGCAAATGGATAATTTATGATTTCATCATAAATACTTAAGAGTTGTCCTGGATCTTTGTATTGCTGAAAATACTTGTCATTCATAGTTGATCATCTTAAAATATTGCTTTTACTCTGTACAATGTTCTCCTCTTCTGCTGATTTCACTTAATATCAGTTTAATTAAGTTGTTGTAAGTTTTTCTGAGAGCATCTTCTTTGTCATTTGTTACAACACAATAATTTTCAACCTCAATGATATACCATGACTTGTTCAGCCATCATTCATTTCATTAGAGAAAATTTCATGAAGATAAAATAAAGAATGGTATGTTTAGGCCAATAATTCTTAAATTGTTTCTTATCAATCCATTTTTCAGGCCAATTGTTTTTATAATGAGATATTTTATATTTTCTTCTATTTTTCAATCTTTTGATATTGCTTTATTGTTTCTTGATATTGAGTGGAATTATTAGTTTTCACTTGCTGAATTCTAATTTTTAAATATTTATTTTTAGTGGCCTTTTGTGTAATCTTTTCCACTTGGCCAATTTAACTTTTTGAGGAGTTCTTTTCTTTAGGGAACTTTTGTGCCTCATACTATTTGGTCTATTGTATTTTTTAAATTATTTATTCTTTTCTGCATTATGTTTTGTGCCTTCTTTACCCAGCTTTGACTCTTTTCATGATTTCCTTGTACTCTTATTATTTATTACTTATTACTCTTATTCTCCCCACCCCAATTTTTCCTTTACCTATTATATTTGATTGTTAAAGTCCTTTTTGAACTCTTCCAGGAATTGTTTTTGGGCCTGAGACCAATTCACATTTTCCTTAGAGAATTTTTATGTAGTAAATTTTACTTTGCTCCTTTCTTCTGAGTTTGTGTTTTGATTTTCCTTCTTACCATAGTAACTTTCAATATTTTTAAAATGTTTTTTCTTTTTGGCTGTTCACTCATTTTTCCAGACTATTTCTTGACTTTTACCTTTATGAAAATATTTGACTCTGCTTCTGCTGGGGAGTGGGGAGGGTACTATCTCAATATTTAAATTTTTTTATACTTGCTTTCACAGTTTGTCCTGGATGTGTATGTAAGTTTTTAGTTCCTCCAAGATGATGTGAACTAACGAGAGTTGTGTTTACAGCTTTCTTCGTCTGTGGTCTGTTCTATTAATGGCCTCCAGGACTATTTTCAGCCATTGAAATTGTATCCAAATTCCCTGTTCCCCTGCAGCACAAGCTTAGGTATGTTATTTCTACTCCTTACTCTGGAAATCTGATCTAGATTCCCATATGAGCAATTCAAAATTCACCAAGAGCCCATAAATGGACCTCTGTAATCCTGATTAGTTATCTTGTCCCCTTACTCTCTTTACTGAGAGCTTCAGAAGGCTCTGTTATTGATTCAGTCACCCCAAGTCCTGCTTGCTGGGGTAAGGTCTGCTGGCTTGCACGGGGCTATCTGTGATGAACTATGCTCCACTCTCACCCCAGAGAGACAGACCTTTCCTATTAACTCTCTAAGTTGTCTTACCTAGAAAATTGTTTCAGCCTGACTCTTAGTTAGTTCTGCCACTCTCGAATTCTATTTGAGGTGTTATTTTAAAATTGTTTCAAAGGAAATTTGGAAGAGCACAAGAAAAGTCCTTCCTTTTCTCTGCCATCTTGGTTCCACCCCCATAAATATCTCTTTCTAAAAGCTAATTCAGTTTGAGTAACTAATATGAGCTTATGGTAATGGAGGAAGGACACTGGTGGGAAATCATGAGTTATATGTCTCTAAGAAAGACATGCCTCAAGCCCCTAAGGGCTATTCCTAGATCCTAGATGAGAGACAGAGTAAACATTCTCCAGGGACTCAACTCATAAAGTGTATTGTGCAAATGAGACTCATATTAGGAATTTCCAGCATCTATATTTGACATATTATGATTGAATATGATTTTTACATATTAGTCATGTTATTTCAAAACAGTGTTGGTCATGATAATGTTAAATGGAGTATATGTTTATAAGAAATTATGCAGTGGATTGAGAGTCAGGCATAGAGACGGGAGGTCCTAGGTTCAAATATGGCCTCAGACACTTCCCAGTTGTGTGACCCTGGGCAAGTCACTTGACCCCCATTGCCCACCCTTCTCACACTTCCACCTATGAGCCAATACTAAGAAGTTAAGGGTTTAAAATAAATAATGTGTGCATTATCTATTCTCAAGTCTATTGGTAAAAAATAAAATAAAATCTTTGCATAGACTTTGTCATATCTTTTATAGTATCATAATCTCTCCAGCTGAAGAAAAAAAAAGATATTTTCCACTTCAGATTTTCATAGAACTCATATTTAGATTTTCCTTTCAGAGACAAAATATGACCCCATCCACTTTGATAAAGCTAAAGATTGCCTTATAGATCAAGTTCTATCATGTTTGTTTTTGATAGATCTACCATTGTCAGGCTTGTGGAATATATCTCCTTTTTTCTCTTGCTACCCAACCTATATAAAGGACAGAAGCAAATGCCCTCCTTAGAGTTCTGTTTTATAACACACTGACTTTCTTCCATTTCCCACACAGTACTAAGCAGGTCAATAGTTCTTAGATCAAGAATTCCTCTGCCATATTGGGATAAGGAAAAACTAGTCTTCCCAAAGAATGGACTGAAAATGTCCTTCCCTTATCCTTTTTCTTAAAGCTCTTTCCCCCTCTTTTTAAACCTCTAATGTCTAGAACAAACTTATGTAAATATTTGATCAAAAATTGAGTTCTTGGGTAGGACGAGCTAACATAATAAAAATGACCATTCTACTCAAATTAATTTACCTATTTAATGCCATACCTATCAAACTACCAAAAAAATTTTTTTACTGAATTAGAAAAAATTATAACAAAGTTCATTTGGAAGAACAAAAGATCAAGAATATCAAGGGAAATACTGAAAAAAGTGAAGGAAGGTGGCATAGCAGTACCAGATATTAAACTATACTGTAAAGCAGGAGTCATCAAAACAATATGGTACTGGCTAAGAGACAGAAGGGAGGATCAGTGGAATAGACTTGGGGTAAATGACATCAGCAAGACAGTGTATGATAAACCCAAAGTGATCAACTTTTGGAACAAAAATCCACTATTTGACAAAAAATGTTAGGAAAATTGGAAAACAATATGGGTGAGATTTAGTTTAGATCAACAGCTCATACTGTACACCAAGATAAATTCAGAATAAATTACCTGAATATAAAGAAGAAAACTGTAAGTAAATTAAGTCAAGACAGAATAGTATACTTGTCAGATCTATGGGAAAGGGAAAATTTTAAAACTAAGCAAGAGTTGGAAAAAAAATTACAAAATGTAACCATATCAACAGTCTAACAAACAAAAATCACATGATCATCTCAATAGATGCTGAAAAAGCCTTTGACAAAATACAGCATCCATTCCTATTGAAAACACTGAAAAGTATAGGAATAGAAGGACCTTTCCTAAAAATAATAAACAGTATATACCTAAAACCATCAACAAACATCATATGCAATGGGGATAAATTAGAAGCCTTCCCAATAAGATCAGGAGTAAAACAAGGATGCCCATTATCACCTCTATTATTCAACTTAGTACTAGAAACACTAGCAGTTGCAATTAGAGAAGAAAAAGAAATTGAAGGTATCAAAATAGGCAAGGAGGAGACTAAGCTATCACTCTTTGCAGATGATATGATGGTCTACTTAAAAAATCCTAGAGAATCAACTAAGAAGCTTGGAGAAATAATCAACAACTTTAGCAAAGTTGCAGGATACAAAATAAATGCACATAAATCATCAGCATTTCTATACATTTCCAACACACTAGAGCAGCAAGAAGTAGAAAGAGAAACACCATTTAAAATCACCCTAGACAATATAAAACACTTAGGAATCTATCTACCAAAACAAACACAGCAATTATATGAAAACAACTACAAAACACTTTCCAAAAAAATAAAACTGGATTTAAACAATTGGAAAGCCATGGATTGCTCATGGGTAGGATGAGCTAACATAATAAAAATGACAATTCTACCCAAATTAATTTACCTATTTAGCACCATACCTATTAAGCTACCAAAAAACTTCTTTACTGAATTAGAAAAAACTATAACAAATTTCATTTGGAATAACAAAAGATCAAGAATATCAAGGGAAATAATGAAAAAAATGTGAAGGAAGGGGGCCTAGCAGTACCAGATATTAAACTATACTATAAAGCAGCAGTCATCAAAACAATATGGTACTGGCTAAGAGACAGAAGGGAGGATCAGTGGAATAGACTTGGGGTAAATGACATCAGCAAGACAGTGTATGATAAACCAAAAGAGCCCAACTTTTGGGACATGAATCCACTATTTGACAAAAACTGCTGGGAAATTTAGAAAATAATATGGGAGAGATTAGGTTTAGATCAACATCTCACACCCTACACCAAGATAAATTCAGAATGGGTGAATGACTTGAATATAAAGAGGGAAACTATAAATAAGTTTAGTTAACACAGAATAGTATACTTGTCAGATCTCTGGGAAAAGAAAGACTTTAAAACCAAGCAAGAGTTAGAGAAAATTACAAAATGTAAATTAAATGGTTTTGATTATATTAAACTAAAAAGCTTTTGTACAAACAAAAACAATGTAGTCAAAATCAGAAGGGAAACAACAAATTGGGAAAAAATCTTTATAACGCAAAACTCTGACAGGGGTCTAATTAATCAAATATACAAGGAGTTAAAGCAATTGTATAAAAAATCAAGCCATTCCCCAATTGATAAATGGGCAAGAGACATGAATAGGTAATTTTCAGGTAAAGAAATCAAAAGTATCAATAATTACATGAGAAAGTGTTCCAAATCTCTAATAATTAGAGAAATGCAAATCAAAACAACTCTGAAGTATCACCTCACACCTAGCAGATTGGCTAAAATGAAAGAAGGGGAGAGTAATGAATGTTGGAGGGGATGTGGCAAAATTGGGACATTAATGCATTGCTGGTGGAGCTGTGAACTGATCCAGCCATTCTGGCTGGCAATTTGGAATCATGCTCAAAGGACAATAAAAGAATGCCTGCCCTTTGATCCAGCCATACCATTGTTGGGTTTGTAACTCAAAGAGATCATAGATAAACAGACTTGTACGAAAATATTTATAGCTGCTCTTTTTGTGGTGGCAACAAATTGGAAAAGGAGGGTATGTCCTTCAATTGGGGAATGGCTGAACAAACTGTGGTATATGCAGGTGATGGAATACTATTGTGCTAAAAGGAATAATAAACTGGAGGAGTTCCAGGCGAACTGGAGAGACCTCCAGGAACTGATGCAGAGCGAAAGGAGCAGAACCAGGAGAACATTGTACACAGAGACTGATATACTGTGGTAAAATCGAATGTAATGGGCTTCTGTACCAGCAACAATTCAATGACCCAGGACAGCTCTGAAGGATTTATGGTAAAGAATGCTACCCACATTCAGAGGATGACTGCAGGAGAGGAAACATATAAGCAAAACAACTGCTTGAACGCATGGGTCGGGGTGGACATGGTTGGGGATGTGGACTCGAAACTACCACACCAATGCAACTACCAACAATTTGGAAATAGGTCTTGATCAAGGACACATGACAAAACCAGTGGAAATGTGCGTAGGCCATGGGTGGGGGGAGTGAGGGGGGTGAAGGGGAAAGTAGGAGCATGAATCATGTAACCATGTTAAAAATGATTCTTAATAAATGTTTAAATTAAAAAAAGTTACAAAATGTAAAATAAATAATTCTGATTATATTAAATTAAAAATGTTTCATACAAACAAAAACAATGCAAACAAAATCAGAAGAGAAACAAAAAACTGGGAAAAAATCTTTATAACAAAAAACTCTGACAGAGGTATAATTACTCAAATATACAAGGAGCTAACTCAATTGTATAAAAAGTAAAGTCATTCCCCAATTGATAAATGGGCAAAGGACATGAAGAGGCAATTTTCAGATAAAGATGTCAAAACTATTAGTAAGCACATGAGAAAGTATTTTAAATCTCTAATAATTAGAGAAATGCAAATCAAAACAACTCTGAGGTACCACCTCACACCTAGCAGATTGGCTAAAATGATAGCAGGGGAGAGTAATGAATGTTGGAGCAGATGTGGCAAAATTGGGACATTAATGCATTGCTGGTGGAGTTGGGAACTGATCTAACCATTCTGGATGGCAATTTGGAACTATGCTCAAAGGGCTATAAAAGATTGCTTGCCCTTTGAGCCAGCCAAAGCATTGTTGGGTTTGTACCCCAAAGAGTTCATAGATAAACAGATTTGTACAAAAATATTTATAGCTGTGCTTTTTGTGGTGGCAAAAAACTGGAAAATGAAGGTATGCCCTTCAATTGGGGAATGGCTGAATAAATTGTTATATATACTGGTGATGGAATACTATTGGGCTCAAAGGAATAATAAACTGGAGGAATTCCATGTGAACTGGAAAGACCTCCAGGAATTGATGCAGAGCGAAAGGAGCAGAGCCAGAAGAACATTGTACACAGAGACTGAAACACTGTGGTAAAACCAAATGTAATGGACTTCTGTACTGGGAGAAATGCAATGACCCAAGACAATTCTGAGGGACTTATGGTAAAGAGCACTACCAGCATTCAGAGGAAGAGCTGCAGGAGTGGAAACACAGAAGAAAAACAATTGCTTGAACACATGGGTTGATGCGGACATGATTGGGCATGTAGACTTGAAACAACCACACCAATGCAACTATCAATAATATATAAATAAGTCTTGATTGATGACACATGTTAAAACCAGTGGAAATGTTCATTTCATATGGGGGGAGAGGTGAAAGGGGGTGAAAGGGAAAGTAAAAACATGAATCATGTAACCATGGAAATTTTTTCTAAAAAAATAAAATATTTAAATCTTAAAAAAAAAATTTGAGTTCTGAGCCCACTTCAGGGAACATGGGAAAAGGACATTAGTAAGAAACTGTCATTTATACTAAGAGATAATAATAGTAAGGTCATTTCCAAGTTGGTAAAATAGGACATTTTTTTTCTAAAGTTATTTTTTTTGAAAGTTACATGTATTGGGTCAGCTGGGTAGCTCAGTGGATTTAGAGTCAGGCCTAGAGACAGGAGGTCCTAGGTTCAAATCCAGCCTCAGACTCTTCCCAGCTGTGTGACCCTGGGCAAGTCACTTGACCCCCATTGCCCACCCTTACCAATCTTCCTCCTATGAGCCAATACACCGAAGTTAAGGGTTTAAAAAAAAAAGAAAGTTACATGTATTATTTACTTTTTAAAGAAAGTCAGAATATATATAATAGATCACTTTCATGTACAATTATCTTGTTACTCAACTATATGCATATAAAATATACATTTTATTTTATATTTGTTAATTTTTTCCCTAAAGATTTAACTAAAATTCACTCTATCACTCTTCAATCTTTCAATTAGTTCATAAACATTTATTGAGCAACTACTAGATATCAGACCCTATACTAGATGCAAAAAATGAGATAATAATTTCTTTCAGAGTGTACACATACACATACATACCTATGAATATATGCATATATAAGCGAATGTATATATACATACATATATATATGTGTGTGTGTGTTACATTTGCACATGCAGAATAAATATAAAAACCACAAAATTGACTTATGAAAATCAGTGATGAAGAAATAAAATATGTTTACCCTTCTCAACCCTTCAACCTGAATCAAGGACTCTTGAACATGGGATTTTCCCCTTTGACAGATTCCTCCATTTCTATAGAACTTAATCATTCAAAGGTAAATGTATTCTATAGTCTCTTTATTGTAAGGAGTAAAAATCCAATTTTTCAATGACAACTATCTCAGAGTGATAAAATGACATTGATTCTAGCTGATAAGTGGTCCTTTGAAATTTGCTTTTTGCCAAAATATTTTTATGGTAAAATTAATTGACTAGAACATTTCAGTTAGAATTTGAATTGTGTTGATTCAGATTATATCTAATATACTACTGATAATAATAAATCTATTTTTGTGTTCCATGTTGCCTATCAACTTTAGTTACTAGGTTCTCTGTCATAGATATTTAAATAGAAAAGAAATTATGAAGATAATTTGTTTTATTAGGGCTCAGAGAGAAGAATTTTTCAAATTCCAGGATACCTGATGCTTGGTTGTTCAATGTTCAATTTGATGATTTGGTTCTAAACATAAAGATGAGTGTCGCTACTTGATGGACAGAGGATTATTACACAATGTGGGGATGAAAGTGACTCCTTCCACTGTTTTTTTTTAAAGTTTATGTGAAATCACAGAGTTAGAATTGGAGACTAGAACAGAATGTTCAGAAAGTGGCAGCTACAGATCTTTTGTGTCCCTTTCTGAAGCATTTAATGAGCTAAGATTTAAAATTAGAGTGACTTAGCTAAAGTGGATTTAAATACTCCATTTTATTTAGTCTTGATTCAGTTTATTGCTTGAGTTCTAGTGAAACCTACTTCAGAGTTTATATTAAAATTATGCTGCATAGTCAATTTTCCTTTTTATTTCCTAGTTAAACCATTAGAAAGATCAATTCTGAATATTAGAATAATACTATATAAGAATATGGATGTATCTTGCCCAGAGATTGCATTTTATCTTTTATATTCATTTCTACAGATAGGGAATGGTATCCCAGTTACTAGACAGGGGCAGTAATTATGTATGTATTAAATTAAACTTCAATGAAGAGTGCTGATCCTTTTTCTTAATGTAAAGTGTTTTCCCCAAATAATTCACTGTGGTGATAAATTATAGGTTACAAGCTAATGGTGGCTGCAGTGTAAACATTTTTAGATAAATTTTTCAGATCTTCACAGACTTGCATAGCTAGAAAGATTTTTCAAGGCCATTTAGTCCAGACAATGACTGAACAAGAATTCTTTCCTCTTTGGCTTGAGGTCTAGAGCTCATCTCCCAAAACCTGCTTGAATTGGGACCAGGTCTCCATAGCTCAGTTACTACTTCTTTCCTCAGAGTTACAGAGAAAAGCCCAAGGGATTAGAAATGTCTTTCTTCTTACTGGAGTGCAAAATGCCCCACTGCTTTCTTTCCTCCTGGGAATATCAGTTATATTAATTAGTCAACCATACTTAATTAGTTTCTAGAAAAGAGTACATACTAAAATCTCATCGTAGAACAGTTAATTTAAAACATGCTAAAAATCTGTGATGTAATAGTCTACTATTTTATATAGACATATAGTTTTGTATATAATACCTACATACTAACAATCTTGTTTTTTAAAACCTCAAATTGACTCATCCCAGGTAGCATGTCTTTAAAATAAAACCCATGATGGACCCTCAAGCGCCCTTTGATCACCCTAGAAAGGATTAGCAAATGGAAACAAATCTTAGTACTCTTTTTATCTTCTTACTTTCTCTTTTCATATCTAGATATTTCCCAGCCTTGTTGACTGTGACTATCATTCCTAAGTGAATGGCAAAGCTTATGCTCTTCCCGCCTCAAAATCTGTTTAAGCACATTGCTTTCTGTAGTTCATTGGAAGTCCCAAGGTTCTGTGCCTTTTCCCAGATTAATCTTCTTTCCTCAATTAAAAACCCTTATTATAACGACTTTGGTAGTTCTCTGTTTTCAGGTTGATAATACAGAATCTAGAGGGAAATGGACTCAAATTTAAGAAAGCTTATATTGCAATAAAGTAATTCACTTCTCCTACTGGCTATAAATCCTTTCCTTCCCTTTGTGGGATATATATGACATTTCCTTTAGGCATGGTACTAATTTTCTACTGGGATCTTTGTGGAGTCTTGAAGCTTCCTTTCCTCTTACATTGCCACCAGACTCTATTGTTTCAGGGACACTTCCAGGATACTACTAAAGATTAAAAAAAAAAAAAAAAGAAAAAGACTGAACACTTTGTGTATCACTATGTCTTTAATACAACTTAACAACTTGAAGACATCTGTAATGTCTCACTTAATTATCTACTTCCTGGTAAACAGCCCTTGTTCTTAGATGTGGATGTCCCCTAAGGCTCTGTTCCCAGTCATCTTCTCCCACTACAATATTTTGGATAGGGATCTCATTAGGTTCCACTAATCTATGACTTCAAATTTGGCATCTCTAACTGTGTCTCTTTTCTATCAATCAGACGGTCAATCAGGGAACTAGTAGATATTTATTAAAGACATACAATGTATCCAACACTGTGAATAGAAAGGAATGTAAAAAAAATTCTGTTCTCAAAGAGCTTATCTTCTCATGGGAAAACATCTTAATAATTGGGTACATACAAGATGCAAACAGAGATGGATAGAATGACTTTAAGGAGACCAAGAAAGCCCTGTTATAGAAGATGGATTTTGATTCATGGAGGAAAATAGGAAAACTAAGAGTTAGAGTTTTCTAAGAATATATTATAGCCAGGAAAGCCAGTAGGCTAGTGCAGCTAAATTTTAGAGTGAATAGAGGAGATGAAGTTTTAAGAAGACTGGAAAGGTAGGAAGGGATCGATTTATGAAAAACTTTACATGCCAAAAAGAGGTTTTATATTTGACTCTGGTTTGGCTACCAACTTCCCCTCTTTTGTTCTGTCTTTTTCATTATGAAGATCATTGTTGGCATAAGATAAAACAAGACAAAAGTGGAAAGAAGGAAGAAGAAACACCTCAACAGCTACTCATTTCAATCATCCTCAAAGTAAAACATCAGTTCCTTGAGAGGAAGGCATGGCTCCTTTCCTTTTTTTCTTTTGTGCCTAGCATAGTGCCAAACATAAAGTTGATTCTTTAATACATGTTTGTCAATTGAATGATTTATCATTTGGAAATGAAACAATTTTGAGTGCTGAGTAAAGCGTTCAATTAGAAAAGCCCATTTATGTTAAGAACATTGCTATCTTTTCATCTCCTAGTTTCAACTTTGGAATTTTTGACACCTACCTCGAACCTTAATTCCTTTAACACTCACACTCAGTTAGCTACCAAGTCTTGTGAATTATTGATTCCTGTACTTCACATTTATTTCCTCTGAGTGTAGACTATCATTTGAGTGTAGACTCAGGTGGCCATCCCTCAGTTCAGATCCTGATCACCTCCTGTCCAAAAGACTCCGAATTGACTTCCCTGCCACTGATTTCTCTTCTCTAAAATCTATCCTCCAAATAGCTACCAAATTAATAAACCTAATGCACTGACTTGACCATGTTACTTCTTTACTCTAGAAGGCAAATTTTGTCTCTAGGAAAAAATAAAAAAATTAAAAACACGTGGTTTGCTTTTAAAAGCCCTTCACGACCTGGCATAACATAGATTCAAACTAGCTTTGCATGATCATGGCACATGATACTCCTTCATGCACTATAAATTCTAACCAAAATGATCAGATTGATTTTTCCCACACAAAAAATTCCATCCTGTAATTTTGTGATTTTGCAGTTTCTCCTCATTCCTGGAATATGCTCTCTCAATTCTACTACTTTGTAAGTTATTACCTTTCTTCCCATATTTTATAGGAAATTTCACTAACCTATCTTAATTCTTCTGTCTTCACATTATCATTTATCATATATATATATATNGGCTTGACCATGTTACTTTTTTACTCTAGAAGGCAAATTTTGTCTCTAGGAAAAAATAAAAAAAAATTAAAAACACGTGGTTTGCTTTTAAAAGCCCTTCACAACCTGGCATAACATAGATTCAAACTAGTTTTGCATGATCATGGCACATGATACTCCTTCATGCACTATAAATTCTAACCAAAATGATCAGATTGATTTTTCCCACACAAAAAATTCCATTCTGTAATTTTGTGATTTTGCAGTTTCTCCTCATTCCTGGAATATGCTCTCTCAATTCTACTACTTTGTAAGTTATTACCTTTCTTCCCATATTTTATAGGAAATTTCACTAACCTATCTTAATTTTTCTGCCTTCACATTATCATTTATCATATCTGTATAATATATATATATATATATATATATATATATATAGTATATATTTGTCTAAATGTTGTGTCCCCATTAGATTATAAGTTTCTTTAGGCCCTGGACTGTCTTTATTCTCTTTGCCTCTTTCTGTATCATCAATGCTTAGCATAATGATGGCACATAGCAAGCCCTTAACAAATATTTATTGATCAATTAATTGATTTAGTTGACGTGCTCTTTCCTACAGGAAAAGCTTTATTAATGCTCCCAGGTGCAAATGCCCTCCTACTTAATTACTTTGTATATACTTTGTGTGTCTATATATAAAATTAACATATTTATTTTTAAATTTTTTAAATTTAAATTAATTTGTTTGTTTGTTACATTAGGATACTCAATTAATGTCTTTCCTCCTTCCCTCCTCCCTGTTTGAAAAGGCATCATTTGACAAAAAGATATACTTATATATAAAACTTTTCTTGATGGTCTATAGCATAATGGCCATACATAGCTCACAGCATTATTTTTGTTTCTCCCTCTGTTAGTATCTTGGAGGTGAACATATACAAGTCATTCTTCAAATAATATTTATGCTGCTGTATATAATGTACTCTTGGTTCTGCTTATTACATTCTTCATAATTTCATGTAGCTCTTTCCAATTTTTCAGAACTAACCTGTTACTTATTTGTGCATATTTTCTTTCCTCTAAGAGACTGTAAGCTACTTGAGGAAAAGAGCAGTTCCCTGGTTATCTTTATATCCTCAGCCTATAGAATGGTGTCTGCCATGTAATAGGACCTCAATCAATGTTTAATGAATTGAATTGTTTTGCCCATTACAAGCAGGGTTTCCTTTCCTTCTTCTGTCCCTCCTCTTTTAGGCAACATAGTGACACAATCATCTTTTGGTTGGTTTCCAGTTTCCTTACCAAACTCAAGTGGCATGCTGACACTGTTCTAACAAGTCCATACCATGTTTTATATTCTTTGGTTATATATTTTAACTTTTATCCACTATATATGTCTTTTTAAAATTTAAGCTACTCATACTATTCATTTTTCATTTATAACAACCTATTTTCCTCTTCATCAGATTTATTTCTCTTTGTAACTTTTGATTTTTATTCTAACTTACTTAAGCTCAGGTTTCCCCTAAAGATTCTTTGTCTTTGGAATCCTATTTATCTTTTCACTGAATCCTCTGAAAGTTCTTTTCCTAAAATCTAGGGGTGGCTTCAAACTATCTGCAGTTTTCCTCTCTTTCTCTTTTATAAATAGTAATTTGGAGTCATCACTTCTCTCCAAGACTCTCATAAATTCTACCCCAGTAGTTATCACCTTCTTATTAATTACAATAAGATCCACAACAGATCTTCTTATGGCTTCTTCCCTCTGCCTTCTGATGGATGAAATTATCATTCATGAAAGCCAAGAAATTTTTAACTGTTTTGATTGTGGAGGGCAGCTGGTGTCTAGGTGATTGAAGTCTGTTATCATTAAAGACACCAAGATTTTGTGATTACTTCCCTAAGTCCTCATTATCTTTTATCTTTTTTTCTTGGTGAACACAAAGACTATATGTAGTATATATTATTATTTTTGTTTCTCCCCCTATAAGTCTTCAACCTAGTACTTCTTATAATCCTTTACCCCGTTAGGTTGCTAGATTTCCTAATTTGAGAAAATATTTTAATATGAAATGCTAATTACCATCACTCTGTGTAGATGTAAAGGTTAAAATTAATGTTTGGATGATGATTATATGAAATTATGTGATCTCCAGTCTTTATTGTGTCTTGAGTCAGAAATTTATTTACAAATATTTATAAATAGAGAGGAAACAATAAAGAAGAGAAATTTGAGGGGGATAGAGAAGTTCTCTATTTTATCACTCTAAAATTTAGAAAATTTATAGTCTATATGTTTTCCTCCAGGTATGCTTAATCCAGGCAGAGATTAATTAGCTTTCAACCAGGAAGGCTGGTAGTGAGTAACCATGTGGCCTCCTCCTCCAAGATGGAAGCTAGTCTCTCCAAAAGCTAAGAAAGGAGTCAGCCTTTTACTCACCCAACAAAGTAATCCAAGAGTCAGAGTCCAAGTAGAAGTCAAGCTACAAGCCATAGTCTCCAGCAAAGCTCCCTTAAAGACTATCTAAGACTATCTCCAGAAGATAATGTCTTCAGACTATCTTCTCAAAGACAATCTGCCCTGAAGGAGTGCAGGTTGCTTTTTATGGTGATTTCTTGTCCCCTCCCCTCTTCACAGGGGCCAATCACTATTTCCAAATTGTCTAACACTGCCCAGGGGACAGTGTCTGTAGGATTGACTTCTCACCTTCTGAAGGTTAAGTTCTCATCAAAAAGACTCACAGATTCCTGGCTGATTTAATTTCTAAGGGTGTGAATTCTCTAATTTCTAGCTTCTCACAAAGAACTAAGTAGGGTATTTAATCTTTTCTTTATTCAATTCAAAAGTAGACAAAGGAGAGTTAATCCTGTCTTAACAATCTAGTGAGGTACTAAGTAGGGGTACTTAAGTTATTGTTAACTCAGGATAGACAATAGAAGAAAGATTTCTCTTTCACAGATAGAAACCACTCCCTAAATTTGTCCTACTTCCTCATCCCATTTTATATTCATACTTTGCATGATGGAAGGGGACAGAAGTAAAAAGGTGTGATTTGTGAGGGGAGAAGGTCTTGAGTGGGAGCTCTGGTGCCTGCTGTGCACTTCCAGGGTTTTGTGGACCTTTGGCGGGCTTCTGGATTCAGCTTATGTATTTAGCTAGGTGAAACTTTTTTGTCCCTTTCCTACATTACCCTTTTTTTCCTTTATCTCCATTTTTATTAAAACTAAATTATTAAGAGCTACTAACAGACTCCTAACTTGAAAGTAAATTTTATAAAGGTGACCATACTCTTTTTTAAAATTAATATTATATTTAAAATTTTTACTTTCATTTATTACAACTGCAAATCTTTACTCATAGGAAAGAATCCTGAAGTGTTTTATAGTTGTGCTCATTAAAGCAAAAAGATGTCTTAAAATATTTTACTCAAGTTATGCTATTATGTTTGATATTATAAAGCAAAATATTCATGTCTAAACAAAAGGAAAAGATCCAAACTTTCTTCTTGTTGGACAGTGTGGAGATTTTGATACTGCTAGGTATCATTTACATGTAACTAAAATCAGGGAAATAATAGAATCAGTAGGGTCAAGAACCCAAGTTTTACAGTATTGAATACAGTGTGTTCTTTATCTTGGATTTTATAATAGCTATATTTTACTGCAGTATTTTGTCTTAAGTTTCTCCTGTGGAAATGTATATTTTTCATGATATGGCTGAAAATGAAATAGGTCAATGGATTAGTAATAAGATATGGGGCCTTTCATCTCAAAGTTGATGGTTCAAATCTATGATAGTTACACCTAAGAGGTTTTTTAATCTTTTTCTTTTAAAAATCATCTTCTGTCTCTGTGGCAGTTAATGTAAAATGAAGTTAAAGAACTGAGTCTAGGCTCAAGTAGGCAGACTGCCATTATAAAAAAAAATTGCATCAGTATCTGTATAAAGGTTTCCCTGAGATCTAACTTCAGAAGCACAATGCCCCTGGAACAAAGTGTGACTTCAGAACTAGGAGGTATAATAAACAGGAGCTATATGGGCCACAGTTGAGGCAGAATCCTTAATCAATTCACTCAAGAGTTGGACTGATTTGATTGTTTTCTTTGGATCTGACCACATGTTCAGCATTTCCAGGATCATTAGGTCCACTTCAAAGCAAGACTTTAGCATTTTTGGCACACTTTTCCTTTTGCCTCATGTTTTTATAAAGGGTCAGTGCAATCAACCATATATCAAATAGCCTGATTCAGAATCAGAAGCACTAAACCTCGGAATTGCCTGGGACCTCAGAGACCATCTGGTCCATACCTGAAAAAAAATAAAAATCCCTCCTACTATATGGACATTACTAATAGAAGGGACCCCAATAGCCTGAAGGGCATTCCATTATACTCTTGCATAGATCTAATATTTAAGAAATGCTTTTTTACTTCAAACCTAAATTTTTAACTTCATAGCTTCCTTCCACTATTCTTAATTTTGTCTCCTTTGGCATAATATAACTCAAATCCTTTGAAGAGAGCTGTCATGGTCAACTCTTGAGCATTCTTCTTTCCTAGTTAAATATATTTAGTTGCTTTAACTAATCTTCCTATGACATGGCTTCCATACTCTTCACCATACTGCCTATCCTAATTTTATGGGGTTTCCCTATAAAATTTTACTTTTTCTCTACTTTATATTCTACTTTTTTTCCATTTTTGTGGCTCAGCACCTTAAAAAATCTTCATCTACTCTTTGAGTTTCTTTGAAGAGAGTTCTACTTAGTTTCTACAGGGTATTTTCTGACTTACTACTCCAGCCACTACAATATCATCAAATATGCTGAATATACTGCAGCAGCAATTTGCTAAATAGCATGCTAAATGGGTGGCTCAAAGAGTACTTTATGCACTAGGGAAATCTGGCTAGTTAAAAATAATGAAGATAAAGGACACAGCAGAAACCAATGAATTTCATAAGAGATGAAATCAGGATACATGCTGATTCCCAGGAAAGAGGGGACAATCTCTTACAGATCCAGTTCTTGGTGTCTAAAAGTTTCAGGTTTTCCAAGGCAGTGTAATGGTCTGTGGGCTGAGAGCTTTGGAAGTTACCTCTCACCAATGAGTTAATCTCCCCCAGGACCTGTTGTTGGCTCTCAGGGCCAAGCCAATTGTGAATGCTTTTCGCTGGGGTTTGACTTGCACAGGATAGGGCCTCACCTTAGTCTGGAACCGGCCAGGCACACTGCAGATTGCTTTGCTCCAGGACTCAGAATGTCACTGCAAGATTGAATTGGGGCCCACAACTTTGAAGGGTAAGAATGGGGGTGCTTTGCTATTGGCTTAGGCAGGTTCTTGGGGTCTTGATACTGGATTTGGCCTGCAATAATTAAAATGGGTTTGTCAAATTGTAAGAATTAAAAAGAGTGTCCAAATTGTAAGTTTTAAAAAATTTGTTGTGGTTGCCATTTATAAAAATTAACTCTTAAGTCCCAAGGCTGTTAGTAGCTTTAGTACAGCAAGGTATGGATAGTAAAGAGGGAAATGTAGGAAGGAGGTAGAAAATTTTGCCTAACTAAATACCCTAAGTCCAGATCTGAGTGCCTACAGACCTCAAGTGTGAATCTGAATGCGAATAACACCAGCCCATGGGAGTGTCTCCTTCAGTCAGTGTACCAGTCCCATTCAGAACCCGAAATCAGAATCATAATCGGGCAGCAAAGCCAAATCCGAAAATGAGAGAGAGTCACTTTCTCTTGGGTCTCATCTTTTAAGCACTTTTCTCCACCCAACAGTTCTCTCACATCACATCTAAGGAACCAATCATAGTTCCTTAATTTGTCTAGCACTGCCAGGGGGAGTGCTTGTGAGATCATCTACTTCCTGTCTCTTGAGGGTGTGAACTTCCTTTCTCTGAGGGTGGAAGCTTTTTCTAGTAAAAGGTTCTTCAAGTACTAACTAATTAAGTGAAATGGGTAGAGAACTCTGAGTACTTTATTGATTAAGTTAAGAAAAACAAAGAGAGTTAAAAATTCCCTTTCACACACCTAGGTTCAGATCAGGAGAAATGCTTCACTTATTCCTTTCTTGGTTCCGCCACTCTAATCTCCATTTTGAAGCATTATTTTTAGGTTGGTTGAAGAGGATTCTCAAAGAGATTTGAGCTTTCTTGCCTATATTCTGCTATCATGGCTCCACCCTGGGGAAAAAAATCAGGACACATATTAGGAAAGCAATATTCAAGGTCCTACATCTAAAATTCCCTCTCTTACTATTGGTGCTCCTTCCCACCTACTTTCCTCTACCAAAACCAACACCACAAAAATAAAAAGAAAGGAAAAGAATTCTTTAGCAGGATATCAACTGGGAAATTACTCAATTAAAATATTGAGAAACCTTATATCAGGAGAAACTCAGAGTTTCTCCATTCTCACTTGTGGCCAATTTGCACTTGTACCTTTAATTTTCATAACATTTTTTGAAGTGTACTAGGAAAACAAGCTCCATAGCAATTAGATGGGCAATCAGTAATTACACCAACCTGGAGTGCTATCTGTAAGTAATGACATTAGGGAAGAAAAACCAACAAATCTATGTCTGGCAATCTTGAAATTTACAGAGTAAATATAAACTTAATAATAATAATAATAACAATAACAATAACAATAATGACATCAACCACCAAAAAAAACTCTAGAACATTTAAAGTTAATGTTAATGTTGATCTAATATTTTTAATAAATTAGGATTTTTAAAATGAAGGAATAGCATAAAAAGGTGGCATTTTAGAGACTGAGTATATAGTCAGATAAATACAGTGACATAAAATAAGTGAATGCTATCCTTGGCTTGGGAAGTTAACAAAACCTTGACAATCAGGGAACAGGGAATTTACAGAGGGTAGATTTCCCAGGTTACTTCCCTACCAATAAATCACTGTCATTTTCTGTAGACTCTAATAGTGCAGTTATTCACTGTAGCAAACCTTTGACAGTCACTCTAATAGATCTTGAGGTTAGTGTCACGTTGGATAACTTAGAACAAATTCCAGGTGGCTAGATCTGAGGCCTATGACTCATGGACAATGAATGACCATACTTTTCAGTGAACCTTTTAATCTGAGGCTGGGTCCTCCATGACATGGTGGTATAGACCATATATCACTTTGGAAAATATGTGCAGTTTCAGAGAAATCTTCATTATTTACTCTTATTGGTGAAATCTCTCCCCTGAGCCTCTCATATATACGTTATTGAGACTCATGTGTTAATAGCCTTCATTTTAAGATATGACTAATTTTAGAAGAGCATTTCAATGTCATGTGGCTCCCAAGTGTATTATTGTGATCATTTGGGGCAGGGAGGCAATGTGGGGTAGAAGATAGCTTTCTTTGGAATAAGAGAAAAACAAGGACCAGGTCCCAATTCTTATACATACTGTAACATATGAACAAAGGAAGTTAAATCAGTTCCCCATGAAACTCTCTGAGAATACTAAAAGTTATGGATCAGCAAGTTGTTGATTGTATGCATGGAGAGCAGAAATTTTTCCTGACACCACTTCTGACAACAACAACAAAAATGTGCTGAGACTGAGAGTATCTAATGAAAATAGAAATGAAGATGAAAATAGACAAGTTTTTACAAATGATTTTCTACACTGGAAAACTTCTTCCTAGACAAAAAAAATTAGTTGAAAGTAAAGAGAAGAAAAGGCTCTTGTCTATTAATTACTTATTGACTAAAAAGTAAAAACTGTATAGAAAGAACAAAATAGGCTGAAAGTTCTTCCTCCATGCATCTATGTTAAAATACTCCAAAAGTCCTGAGTATGTGCAACTACATACATGGCTTTGTTTTTAACCATGTGATAGTTAATATCAAGCAAGATATACTTTTAGGAAATAAATCCTCATTAAAACAGTTTCGGCTCTCTCAAGGAGAAAATCCAAAGTAGAGTCTCTATAGAAGAAAATTTTGCTATAGATGGCAAAGTTTCCATGGTCTTTTTCTGCACATAGCATTTTCTTGATAGTACAGTGCCTTCTCAATAAGATCAGCAACCTTTCAAAAGCTATCAGCCTAACTTATCCTCTGTCTCTGTCTATTTTCCTATTTCTCTGTCTCTGTCTCTGTCTATTTTTCTGTTTCTCTGTCCCTGTCTCTCTGTTTCTGTCAATTTCTTTCTCTGTCTCTCTCTATATATATTTGTTTATGTGCATAAATGTATTAAAATAGAGTATTTACATTCTATGGCATTCAGTTCAACTATCTAGTTATCATGTACATACATACATAAATATAGTTATCATATTGGTATATATATATATATAATACACATGCACATATATTCATATACATATACATTTATCTATTTTATACTCTAAACATGTATCTCGAGGATGGATAATGATTCCAGAAGTGAATAAAAGGAAGAGCAGGATAGATTTCATGTGAGAAATTCTGAGTTACTTTTAAGGCACTCGGGCAACTGCCTAATTTAAAAAAAATATATTTTAAAAGGCAATAATTCTTCTAAAGTTTCAACTAAAATTACTAAAAATATATTATTGTGTACATAAGTGGCAATTCATAGACAAAAATGAGATAATTTCTGTCGTGATAGAGCTGACATTCTACTAATGAATACAACATATTCACATACAAATAATATAAGGTAATTTGTTATGGGAGAGCATCCTAAGAACTTTGAAGAGGTGGGGAAATGTCTAAGGAAGTCTTCTCAGAGGTGGTACCTGAATTGCCCCAGGAATGAAAACAGAGATTCTAAAAGGGAAAGTTCAGGCATGGGAAAATGGCCTTGTAGAAAGCATAGAGATAGCAGAATGCTTGTTTGAGATAATGGATTGAAATTTGCCAGAAAATGCAATATGGAAGAAGATAATATGAAATATTACTGGAAAAATAAACTGAATCCAGATTATCAAGGGTTTTACATATAGACAAGGTTTTATTTTATCCTTGAGGCAACAAGGAACCCATGAAAACTTTTGGACAAGAAAATGAAATAGAGAGACTTGTATCATAGAGAGATCATTTTGGTACACATACATACACACACACATCATAGGGCATTTCTATTAATAATGTTCCCATGAGAAATGGCATGAAAGAATCATCCAGGAAAAAGTATAATTGGAAAGGGAAACTGGTTGTTCATGCAGAAAGAGAGAGGAGACAATCAAAAGATAAGTCTGTATGTAGTATCTATGGAATGGGAGAAGGGTATTTTGGGTACAATAGCACTTTAATATTTGAAAACTGCTTTATAATCTGTATATTAAATCATTTGATTCTCAGATGAAGACTGTGAGAGAGGTACTATTATTATCTCAATTTTACAGATAAAACACATGTAGCATAGATTAAGAGTCTTGCTTCAGGTCACATAGTAAATTTCTGAGGATAAATTTGAACTCAAGCCTTCCTGACTTCAGGCCCAGAATTCTATCCACTAAAACAGTTAGAAAATCATCTATGGATTATAGTGAAGCAAGTCCATTATCATCACCACTACTCTTACTCAATATTACTCAAGCAATAAAATAAAAAATAAGTTGAAGGAATTAGAAAAGGCTTAAAGGGAAACAAAACTACCACTCTTTGTATGTGATATAATGGTATATTCAAAGAAACCTAGAGAATCAACTAAAAAAAATTAGTTGAAATAATTAACAACTTCAGCAAAGTTCTAGGATACAAAATAAATCCATAAATCATTAGCATTTCTGTATACTAGCAGTAAAACTCAGCAAGAAGAGATATAAAGTACAATGCCAGAAATAAAGAATTGTCCAATCTATAATAAATGAACTGAGTCAGTGTCTAGCCAATAACAATTTATTAAAGAGATCTGTCCCACATTAATAAACAGGATCTCAGATCTTCCTCGTAATCTGAGATGCCCTGTTGCTCCCCAATACAGATTTTATAACCGTTAAGTCACAGATATTCCAGATAGTGTATAACAAAATACAAATTCTCATTGGTGGTACCATAGTCACAGTGGTGGTCTTGAGGCAATGGTCAGAAATTGAGCAGTCATCCAGCAAGGACAATTCTACCCAATGTTAGGCAATCCAGGGAAATTACAAAGGTCATGGGGCTCCTAAAATATCTTAGGAATTTTCTATTGGTGGTTGCAATAGGGTCAAGGTAAAGGATCATCTCCATTGACAGGATGGGTTTGATGTACACCTATCACTGACTAAGGGATCACAAGATGGTTAATGGAATGCTTATTGTCCCAAGTTAGATGAAGGGGAAAATGACAAAGGGCAGAAGTCTGGATAATCCCCTTCCTCATGTTGGCATACCTATTAGTTTGGCTGAGATGGTAGTAAAGGAAACTGACAAATATACTGTTGGTCAAATTGTGAAGTAGTTCAAGCATTCTAGAAAGACATTTAGAACTATACCCAAAGGGCTCTAAAATTATGCATACATTTTGAACTAGAAATATCACTATTAAGTCTCTATGATGAACAGATCAAAGAAAAGAGGAAAAGATCTATTTCAGAAGGGAGAAAAATTATTTGGAACTCATAATTTTTAAATTGTTTAAAAATGTTACATGTAATTGGGAAATGTTCAACAAAATATATTAAAAGAATTTAAATAAAAGAAGAAAAAAAAAGAAAAGAAACTTAGGAGTGGGTTAATTTTTAAAATATCCATTGATTTTCAATGTACTAACCTCCAAAATGTCATTGTCCTATTCTGGTGTTTCATTATATAGTGTGGGCATTAACCCGAGTTCTGAAAATCTATGCCAGTGGAACTTAAGACTTAGAAAGATTTTGAAAATGGTCTTAGCAATAAATTACTTCTGATTTTCAAAGACAAGCTCGTATTCAGAGATTAGCCACTTTGAGAATAATTCCTTAACCATCTGAATCAAAGGAACAAATTAAAAAGATAACATAAAAACGAAATTTGTAAATAGCCTTCATTTGCATGCAATCACTTATGCCTCTTCAGTAGATATAAGACAATGCCAGAAAAATGGATTGATGATGCTAAGAAGTACAATTTTAAGACCATCTATCATTATTTGCATAACTATCAGGATGCTAAATGCGAGATCTCCTTCCAATAACCAATAAGTGGACAAAATACTGTAGGATCTGAATAGCATCAACTTGACCTTATCACAATAATGGAAGCTATAGTTAAATGGAAAATTGGTCTACAAGTTCTCCTTGGAGAGGCAAATTAAACAGCTGATAGAGTTAATCTAATTGTACATTTCAAGATAACCAGAAGCATTTCATAGGAAATACAATTATCTCATATTGCACTGCTAATGGATAGTATTTGCAAAAATATTAACATGAAAATGATTGCAGCTTATGTATCCAAATATGTTAACACAGGATTAAGAGATAAGAGATATATAAAGTACTGAAGATTCTCCACATTAAACCAACATTTGCTTGATGATAATATTATTAAAGTGGCCATTGTTGAGGAAATGTTAGAAAACAACATTTGAGTATAAAGAATGAAAGAGGCCAAAGTTTTGAAGAATACAAAGAAACCTTATTCATATTAATAGGCTCTATAAACTTTTAAAGAAAAAATTTTAAAGGCCTATCTGCTCAATATTTGTAAAAAATAGTCTGTCTCAAGGCCAACTTGATGAGAGGCTTAGATGAGAACTGGCAAGTTGTTGTTTTTTTTTTTTTTTAACTGATGTTCCATAGTAAAGCAAATATCATTCATTAAATAATGGACTAAAAGAGAGACATAATACCACTTTATGAATTATTGATTCATTATAAGAAATGTTTTGATTTTCATCACCGTAAAGATTCTTTTCCATGGTGTATCTATCTATCTATCTACCTATCTAGCTATGTGTTTATATCTCCCATTCATATGTATGAAAATTATGCATGCTTCTTTGAAAGACATAATGATAATTAGAATCTTGTTTTACATCCATTTGATCATTAATCTATGGAAAGCACAAAATAAGTAGATATTTGCATGGAGACTAGGACAGAGTTAAGTGAGATTAAAAAAAATAAAACAATGACAAGTGCCCCACTCACTCAAATAAACAAAACTTGTAATCAGAAGGTAGATGTAAAAAGAAGTGATTATTTATTTTCTTCAGGAAAGAGAACACTTTAATGATAGACTAAAAAAGTGCCTAGTGACTAGGAAGCAAGCAGGCAATATATACACGAGGTTCCCCCCCACTCCAAGTCAGCCTTCCCCACCATCCACACTCCCCCAAGCCCTGACCTACAATTCAAAACACCTGTGACTGGGTTGTAGTTTCTTCTAACCCAGTTCAGGTGAGGTCAGGTGAGCGCCCTGTTCATTGCCCTTCCTTTCCTTCATCGGTCTCCTTCTGAAGCTTGTCCCCAGTGCTCAATCAACAAGGTACCCAACTAGCCTTTGTAAGCTGAATACTCATTCTGAGAAGAGCACCCTCAGTTCTGTCTCACACAGAGTCAGAATCAAAGAGAGATTCCTTAGTGATCAGAAACTCAACATACAATCTATACAGTTAGAAAAGAAGATATTTTGAAGACGGTTTCAATGTAATTGATTTCCTTTGTAATCATACATATTGCATTTCATTCATGTAAAACATTATTCTGAGAAGTCCATAGACTTCAATAAATATCCAAAGAAGGTCAGGACACAAAAAGATTAAGAATCCCTGGGACAGCCTAAGAGGCCCTATATATGCTTTTGTTTGTAGTTGATATTTTGCTCATTAGATCAAGAGCAAGTATTGACAGTCCTCCTAAAGGAGATTAACCAAACCATTCACATAGGGAGATAAAAAATGAAAAACCTTAGATTATTTCTTGGTCTATTTTCTAGAGCAAATATCTGCAAACTAGGTTCTAGGCTCACAGACTGAGTTAAGAATATTTTTACATATTTTAATAGAATAAAACTTAATTTTACAATGTAAAATAACATTGTTAGACTACGGAATGTAAACCAAAAAAGAAAAAAAAAAACAGAAACTGGTCAGACTCAGCCAGTTTGTCCAACTCTGGTCTAAATTATGTGGATAAACAACCTATAATCCTCATCTATCTTTTCTTTTTTTTTTTTTTTAAACAGAAATGACATTTATTTATTTATTGGTTTGTTTGTTTGTTTTTAAATCCCTTACCTTCTGTCTTGGAGTCAATACTGTGTATTGGCTCCAAAGGAGAAGAGTGGTAAGGGTAGACAATGGGGGTCAAGTGACTTGCCCAGGGTCACACAGCTGGGAAGTGTCTGAGGCCAGATTTGAACCTAGGACCTCTGGTCTCTAGGATTGGCTCTCAATTCACTGAACTACCCAGCTGCCCCATCGTCTACCTTTTCTATCTATATGTGTATTTATATATCATACTTTATATATAAAAACAAATTAACATGAACCTGCATGGGTATCATATGTGTTATATGTGTTGTGTATAAACATACTATTATAATATGTGTGCATATTGTAATGCAGGGTTGCAGCAAAAGCTCTTGCTTTTGCAAACCAACTGTAGCAGCCCTGAAAGTTGGAAGGGATAGAACATTAACCCTGGGCTCACGGGAAAACCGTTAGAGCCTGAGACTATAAATATCCCTGGAGTACCAAAGGAGGGGCCTTTTGCTTTTGGGGCTTTTGGGCTTTGCCTGATTTCCTTGGACCTCTCCCTTGACCTCTCCATTGACATCCTGCTATTCCCTGGATTTCCCCATTGGGCCCTGGGAGGAAGGGTGATTTGATGGGTGGAAATTGTGGGAATTAGCTTTATAGACAGGAAGGAATAACCTAAACCAAACCATCACCTTATCTAGCAATCTGCTGAGCCTTTACATCAGTACAGTGAAATTATCCTTGGCTGAGGGAGCTGGCTCCCTCTGCCTGATGGCCTCTTCAGTGACACCTCCCCCAGTACTAGCTTCTTCCTTAGCAGCAGTTACCAAACCCTAATCCCCTTTCCTCTCAGCTTACCCTTGGCAACTATAAATCCCTTTGATTTTATATAAAGAGTTTCTGGAGAATCATTGTACCCATTAGTAGGGCAAAGACTGAAGAGGGAAAGGAGTAACTTTTCTTTATTTCTTGATGGCAAACCTAGGCATCCATCTTGGGCAGGAAGTGGCTAGCCGTCACTTCCTGCAAGGTTTCAGTTTTCACTGGCATGGAGGGGCCTCTTGACTCCTCCCTCAAGGGAGCTTAGAAATAACAGCAGGAGGCTGAAGAAACCCTTCAGCCAGACTCATACCATCTCTGGCTAACCCAATTCATCTTATATTGTAGAGATAGTTTCCATGCCTGAAGGACACAGCCTATTATACCCAGTGTCCTCAAATACATTTCCTCATTGATTGAGCAGCAGCCTTTCATATATTCTCCTATTTATTCCATAACATATCATATTCCTATTTTATTTCACAACAATATATAAGTGTATATGTACACATTAGATTATATTTTTGTAAAGTCTTTGGAAATGTAATCTCCAATATCCCTGAATTTCTGTTACCCATCAAGAACATTTTTAAAAACATAAACAGTTTAAATTGTATACATTTTTATTTTTTCATTCAAATAATAATTAATAATAACATATAGCCAAAGAATATAAAACATAGTATGGACTTGTTAGAACAGAGGATAACTAATGGACAACCTACATATTGTTTTGGTATTCTCACAACATCCAGATAATGTGAGGAATGCCCTCTGTGGTGAGCTTATGGCAGAATAGGGCAAGAATTATATTAGAGGGGAAAGCATGAATGGGCTACAACCTGAATCAATGGAGAGCACAGGTGCTTCCATCATACTACAAATTAGCTGGTGATTTTGAGTATTGATTTTTAAGTGGGAAAATGGTATTACTTGAAATCTTCATAATTTTTAAACATTTTATTAATGGGAATCAAAACTTCAGAAACATTAAACATGGCTGTTTGTCTTGGATTAGCTAAATCCACAGACTCAATTCTCCCATAACTTTTTTTAAGGCAATCTATTCATAATTCTCTTTAAAACTGCTTAGAAATGCAAATATTTTAAAATATCTACTTCCTCCCCCCAAAGCTTTATTTATGAAATGGAAATGGGGTCTTAATACATGAAAACTGATAGATTCTTTGTAAGTTATTGAAAAAATAATCAGGAGGAGCTTATTATTTACTATATCCTCCTAGATAGTAGTATGTCATTTGGCTCCTATGCCCTGAATCAAGACTATGTCCAGATATTATTAAGCCTGGGAAAGGATTGAATTCTCTAGCAACTTCCTTATTCTTTTATCCCTATTTACTACTTTAAAAATTAGTATAGTGATGTTGGCTATATTCATCACAATATCAACCAGGCTCAGTTTGCGTTATTTTTTACCGTCTTTGCTATCTGGATGTTCCTCCTTCCTTATGAAATAGTAATGAGATTGGGAGAATGTTAGTATCTTCTTTCCTGCTCAAGTAGAGGGGAAGCTGCTGCAATAAGAGACTCTAGCCATATCAAGAGCTTCATATCTCAGAAAATCAAACTATAAGCATTTTTAAATGCTTAGTGAGAATAGAGACAACATCCTCCACAATCTATCACAAGAAGTTGATGATGCCCAGAGTGCAGAAATCATGAGGAAAAGTACCCAAGTTCCATCTGCAACAGGGACTATGCCAGGCATTTAATGAGAAATGTAATTCTTGAATATGGATACTCCCTTTATCAAATCAAGACAGCACTTCCTCTGAAATTTAGCTTTGGAGAGACTTTCCTAGAGTGCTGAGAGAGTGTGACTTGCCCAGAGTCACAAATACAAAATACTTCAGGTACAGGACTTAAATTCAGGTCTTGCTGGATCTGAGACCTACTTTTTATGCAACAGGCTATGTTGTTTCTCATGCCTACATTCCATATCAACACGAAATTCATAATTATAAAGACAATATTCTCAGGTCATAACTTTGTAGATTTAGAGCTGACTGGGATCTTTAAGGTCATTAACTTCAGCAAATAGTATTTACAATGAAAAGAGCACTGGACAGAGTCTGAAGATGGATATTAAAAATCTCACCACTCTCACATCCTAGACAGCCAGGGACAAAGTCTCTGAAGCATTTTGAACCCCAGTTTCCTCATCTGTAAAGTGATGGGTTTGGGATAAATGGCCTCTGAGTTTCCTTCCAGTTCTAGGATCTCATGATATGCTCCTCCATCTGCCAAAAAAAAAGGAAACTGTGGCTCAAAGGTTGAAGAGATTCTTTCAAAGACAGGTTTTAAGTGGCTGAGAAAACATGAAACATACCATCTCATTTCAAATATAGCATTATTCTACCTTCATAAGTGTTTGACTTTAGGACAAGAACCTAAGATTCCACTCCAAAGTAGTATTAACAGTCACCTTATTTTGCTCTATGGAATTGCTCCTTTCTTAAAACATTTCTTAATGTTCTTTAGGGATTTCAAATACTTTATTGAAAGATATATTGAAAGATTTTCTTGGAGTTGGTGCCAGCATATAGAGTTCTGAAAAGTAAGTAGTCATAAGATTTGGTTTTCTGGACTTTTAGAGGGGTCTGGAACTCTGTCTCCATTTTATTATAGAAGTCTTAAGTCAAATTTGATTAATCCACTATTTTGCTAGAAGAGAGTTCTATGCAAAATGATACTAGAATCATAACATAAATAAAAACCTTCAAAGGGATTTTGGGATGAGAAAAGAAATATTGTCTCTTAAGGAAACCTCTAAGAAAGTCTACCTCTTTTGTACCACATAATCAGATTGGCCATATGTAATGAGCTGCCTGAAAAAGACATCAGTGCATAACATTGTACCTAAACACTCAGAACATTCAACATATGAGATTCTTTTTTTAATTTAAAAAACCCTTAACTTCCATCTTAGAATCAGTACTGTGTATTGATTCCAAAGTAGAAGAGTAGTAAAGGCTGGATAGTAAGGATTAAGTGACTTGCCCAGGGTCAAACAGCTGGAAAGTGTCTGAGGTCAGATATGAACCAAGGACCTAGTCTTTATGCCTAGTTTTCAATCCTCTGAATCAACTAGCTGCTTCATACATGAGGTTTTATAGATATTTTAGCCCTAAAGCCATCACAGAATCTTTGAAAAGATCTCTCAGCTCACCTCCCCACCTAGTGAATGAATCCTAGCTAGTGTTCCCCTGTACATTCCATGTTCAGAAAACTCAATTTTTTTTCTTACATTGAGTTGAAATCAGGTACTATAAAATATCTAATCATTGGTTCCTCTCTGAAATCATGCAGAATGAGTGAAAAATCCTTGAATATTTTCATATCACTTCAATTTTCCAACTTGAAAATAAATTGTCTTTTCTCGGTTTCTCTTTTTAAAAGAAAATCATAAGGAAACCAGTAAGGTTAAATTGTTCTCATTCTTATATGAGAACTCCTTTATCATCATTAGGGCAGTTATAGACTACATAATGTTATAAAATAAAACTAGATGTAGATGTTGTTGATAGAGAGGGAGAGGGACCTAAACTGGATACTACCATTGGTCAATGTGTGACAACAGTGATAGCCCAGATAGGTGGCTAGGACAAGATCAACTGAGACTTGCCCTAGCTAGATGATATGACACCTCCCTCCTTTATAACAGTGCCCAGGCAGGATCCTTCAGGTCAATGGATGATATTCCTTCAGATCCCACCTGGGGTTGATTGATAGAGTATAATGGGCTCTATTAGCTTGGTAACAGTTTGTCTCTGACTGTGTAACTCCCTTCCCAGAGAAGCTATAAATAACCACTTCAGGAAGGCTTTGACTGTATTTAATAAAGATGGGGTATTGGGATTGGATAGAGGTATTGGGAAACCCTATCTACTTGGATGATGATAAACCCTCAGATTTGTAGGCAAGTATTGAGTCAGGATGGTTAGCTTCACTCTGGTCCAGCCTGGCTACAGCCAAACCAGAGTAGGCAAACTGCTGCTTGATGTTTCAGCTTCTTCTTTGCTAGATGATATGCCTAACCAGTCTTTGGGATATTCACCCTTTCCACCCTCTTCTTCTTCTCCTGCCCACTTCCTGGATCCCTCCTGGGCCCTGGGAAGCCAAGATAGCTAAGATGATTGATTTCCTAATATCTAGGGGCAGTAGAATTAGAAGATGATGGTCTGGGTACAGGTTGGTGATGCTATCAGGAATAAGACAGGAAGATCTTGCAAGGTTGAGCCCAGCAAGTCTCAATCCCCAAAAGACCAGGATCCACAGATCTCAGGTCTCAGGGAAGGAACTGAACCCTGAGCCAGGGCTGCCAGGGAATTTACACCACCCTGGGCCAACCACTCTCTCCCCTGTCCTCACGGCCCTCTGAGAACATTCTGATATCCAACATATCCACCTGTCAATCAACAGTGTAGACTCCTGGCTCCCAGAGATTCAATATAACAATAGGCAGAGGGTATGAAAATAATGATAGGATGGGAAAGGAATGCACTTGGAAGAATGGAAAGGCAAATGAAGAATAGGGAAAATTATCATGCTAAAAAGAGGCTCCCAAGGATGAGCTTTTATCATGGAAGGGGAAATGGGGAGTGGTAATACTTGAACCTCTCTCATTAAAATTATTTCAAAGAGGGGGAAAATATTTATATTCTATTGGATGTAGAAATCTATTTTACCCAACAAGGAAATAGGAGATGAATGGAATAAAAGAAGAAGGGGGTAATAGGCTAAAGGGAGGATGGACTAAGGAAGGAAGTGGTCAAAAGCAAAATAGACTTTACAGGAAAAACAGAGTAAAAAGAGAAGAGATAAGAATCAACAGAAGAAAATAAAATGACAGGAAATATACAATAATCATAACTGTGAGTATGAATGGGATGAGCTCACCCATAAAACAGAAACTGAAAGCATAATGGATTAGAAACCAGAATCCAACAACATGTGGTTCACAAGAAACACTTAAAACAGAAAGACACACTCGGAGTTAAAATAAGGGCTATAGCAGAACCTTTTATGCTTCAGTTAAAGTAAAAAAAAAAAGGGTAGGGATAGCAATTATTATCACAGACAAAGCAAAATGAGATAATCAGGGAAACAATTATTTTAAAAGTTAATATTGGATGAAATAATATAAAAAATTTTACAAATTTCTTTGATAAAGTTCTCATTTCTCGCATGAATAGGAAATCAAATCAAATTTATAAAATTAAAACCCTTTCCTAATTGAAAAATAGTAAAGTTTTATGAAGAGGTAATTTTTACAAGAAATCAAAGATATTTTGCTATATGAAAAAAATGCCCTATATTACTATGGATTAGAGAAATTAAATTATTACAATTCTGAGGTACCACCTCAAACCTATAAGAAATGGTAAATGTAGAAGGGAATGTGAGGGGAAACAGGAGCACTTATTAACAATTAATGGAGTTTTCCAAGCAATCTGTGGAAAAATTTGGAAAAATGCCCTAAGGTGTTAAAGACTATACATATTCTTTGATATAGCAATGTCACTAATAGATCTGTATCCCAAAGACATGTGTATAAAATATTTTATTTTATTTTATTTTAAATATAGAAAGTGTTAGTGGAAATTTTGGGTCCTTGGTCTTAATATCAAGATCCATGATATAAACTTCCTGTGGATGCTTAGGGGACTTGAGAACTATATTTCCCATGATTCAACGGGCTTCCTGCCCTTATGTCTTGAACTAAAACAATGTAAACAGAAGCTTAAATAGGAAGATTGGGATTGGTATGTGCTCTTTCCTGCAGAACAAGCCAGGCAGGCAGAGGTAATGGTGGGCACTTGAATTAGATCTTAGCAGGCATGTGGCCTTCTTAATTACCAATATGGATTACAATAAAACATTAATATTATTGAATATATCTATCTATATCAATATTATTCATAACAAATGTTTCATGAATTTACATGTCATCCTTGTGCAGGGGCAACAATAATCTTCTCTGTATCGTTCCAATTTTAGTATATATGCTGCCGAAACAAACACTGTAAACAAAAATATTAACATTGGCTCTTTTCATGGTGGCAAAGAATTGGAAATCTAGGAATGCCCATTGATTGGGGCATGGTTGAACAAGTTGTGGCATATAATCTTGATGGAACATTATAGTGCTATAAGAAATAACAAGGAGAGGGGGCAGCTGGGTAGCTCAGTGGAGTGAGAGTCAGGCCTAGAGACAGGAGGTCTTAGGTTCAAACCCGGCCTCAGCCACTTCCCAGCTGTGTGACCCTGGGCAAGTCACTTGACCCCCATTGCCCACCCTTACCACTCTTCCACCTAATGAGACAATACACCGAAGTACAAGGGTTTAAAAAAAAAGAAATAACAAGGAGAAAAACTTTGAACTCCTACATCAACTGATATAAAATCCAGTTAACTGAACCAGGAGATTATTGTATATACAATAGCAGCAATACTGAAATGATGATTTACTGTGAAAGATTTAGCTATTATCTTTGATATGATAATCCAAGACAATGCTGAAGGACTCATAATGAAAATTATTCTCCACCTCCAGAGAAAGAGCCAATGATTTTTGAGTGCAAATAGAAGTATAATTTTCTCACTTTCTTCTTTTTCTTTTCTTTTCTTTCTTTCTTTCTTTTTTGCAAAATGGTTAATATGGAAATTGGTTTAAATAATTTAATATACATAATGAGTGTCATATTTCTTGCCTTCTCAGTAAATGAAAGAGAGACTGGAGGCAGGTAGAGGATTTAGAGTTAAAATTTTTAATGAAATTGTTAAAAATAAATATTTTTATAAGAATCATAGAAAGGATTATTTCATGCTTACCTTTTTATGCTTCTCTTGACTTGTGTTTGAGTGTCAGATCTGGTTATTTCATCAATAATACTTGAAACACCCCTATTTCATTAAATATTCAATTTTCCACTAAAATATTTAACTGAATAGATTATTTTTGTAATCTTAGCTACTTTGCCCTCAAGATGATCATATTCTGAGCTCTACAGTTAAGATAGAAAATACTAAAGCATATGTGATGCTATCTATGGCTCTATGATATTTGAATGTTTTTTTTTCTGTTTGGAAGCACTATTTTTTCTTTGACTTGGTAGCTCTGAAATTTTTCTATAAAATTCTAGAAGTTTTCATTTAGAGATCTCTTTTTTAAGAAGATAAGTAAATTCTTTCAACTTATATTCCCTCCTTTGAATCTGGTTAATTTTCCTTAATAATTTTTTGATATGTGTTGTGTAGGCTCATATTTTGATCATTGCTGTCAGATGCTACAATAATTCTTTAATGATTTCTCCTTGATCCAATTTCCAGGTCATCTTTTCCAATGAGATATTTCACATTTTCTTCTATTTTCCATTCTTTTAATATGTTTTATTCTTTTGATGACTTATAGAGTCTTTAGTTTTCACTTCCCCAATTCTAATTTTTAGAATATTATTTTCTTCAACAAATTTTGTTCTTCCTTTTCCATTTGGCCTATTCTTCTTTTTTAAGATTCCTTTATTCAATAAATTTTTGTGTCTATTATGCCATTAAGACAATTCTATTTTAAGGTGTTATTTTCATCAGTATTTTTTAATACTTTTTGACATTGTGTTCAGTCATTTCACCAAGCTGTTAATTTTCTACTCATAATTTTTTTTTGCTTCCTTCTCATTTCTTTCTCCAATTTTTCCTCTGTCACTTATCTCTTTCTTTCTTTAATTCATCCAGGAATTCTTATTAAACTTCTTTCTAATTAGCATTTTTTCTTTGAGACTTGGTTGTGGCTGTTTTCATTTTGTCTTCTTTTGAATTTTTTGTTCTAGCTTTCCCTATAATTATAGTAGTTTTTATGAATTACTTTTTTGTTATCTACTTATTTTCTAGTTCATTTCTTGACTTTTAGATTTGTGTGAAAGTTGAGTTCTCTTCATGTGGGGGTGGAAAAGGCACATGTTTTTGATGTTTCAAGCATATGTGACTTAGGGAGATGTGTGGTCATTGCTCTTTCAGTTTTTGCTGTGGTTTTTAACCAAGAAGCATCACTGTTCCCCTTTCAGCACTCCACTTGGCCTTGAAACTAACTTAAATTGAACCTTGAGAGAAACTGGATATCCTAAAAGGTGGATATGAGGAAGGAGGATATTCCAGGCCTGTAATAAAATTTGAGAAAAAGGTATGAAGGCAGGAATAGAAAAAGGAAATAGAATATTACTCTATAAAAGCAGGTCTAGTTCAGTCAAATCACAGGGTGTAGGAAAGGGCATAATGATGAATCCTAAACTCAAATATTTGAAGCTTTACATTTTTTTAGTTCACAAAGTAGAGATCTTTGCCAAGTTCTGCTTCTTAGAAATCATTCTATTTTGATAGGTTTTACTTGCTTTTATATATTTTTAACACATTCTTCCACAACTCTAGGTGGCTGTTTATGCTGCCATGAGTCACTTGAATAGAACTTCAGGATAAAATTAGCCATTTGGCACCACATAAAATTTCTATTAGATTCAAATATATTGTTATTGTTCATCCTTCATTTTTTAAAAGGATCAATGACATTCTATAGTGATTTCTTGCCTTGTAAATGAATTGGATTTTAAGTGAGGTAGAATTGCACAAAGTAGTCAAATTTACTCTTTTCCATAGTTATTGTGACAAAGCAAAAGTCAAAGTGACTGTTGATAGCTCAGGATCCAATGTCTGACCTTGACTTCATCAGTGTCTGATCAAGCTCTAAATGTTTGAAAGCATCTGCTTCTTTTTAAAAAAAATAATTAAATTTAGAATATTATCCATGGTTACATGATTCCTTTTCTTCCCTTCCCTCTTTCCTCCCCCCTCCCCTAACCAACAAGCAATTCAACTGGGTTTTACATGTATCATTGATCAAGACTTATTTCCATATTATTAATATTTGCAATACATTGATCATTTAGAGTCTATGTCCCCATTCATGTCCCCATCAAACCATGTGATCAAGGAAATGTTTTTCTTCTGTGTTTCTGCTCCCACATTCTTTCTCTGGATATGGATAGTGTTCTTTCTCATAAGTCCCTCAGCACTGTCCTGGATCATTGCATTGCTGCTAGTAGAGAAGTCCATTACGTTTGATTGTGCCACAGTGTATCTGTCTCTGTGTATGTGGTTCTCCTGGTTCTGCTCCTTTCACTCTGCATCAATTCCTGGAGGATCTGATCAATTCCTGCATCAATTCCAGTTTACATGGAATTCCTCCAGTTTATTATTCCTTTGAGCACAATAGTATTCCATACTAGCAGATACCACAATTTGTTCAGCCATTCCCCAGTCTAAGGGCATCCACTCATTTTCCAATATTTTGTCACCACAAAGAGCTTGGCTATAAATATTTTTTACAAGTCTTTTTACTTATTATCTCTTTGGGGTGTAAACCCAACAGTGGTATGGCTGAGTCATAGGACAGACAGTCATTTAAAGCCCTTTGGGCATAATTCCAAATTGCCCTCCAGAATGGTTGGATCAATTCACAACTCCACCAGCAATGCATTAGTGTCCCAAATTTGCCACATCCCCTGCAAAATTTATTACTTTCCTTTGCTTTCATATTAGCCGGAGTGATAGGTGTGGGGTGGTACCTCAGAGTTGTTTTGATTTGCATTTCTCTTATTATAAGAGATTTAGAACACTTTTGGTGTACTTATTGATAGTTTTGATTTCTCTAACTGAAAACTGCCTATTCATGTCCCTTGTCCATTTATCAACTGGGGAGTCAGCATCTGCTTCTGCCACCTTTATGGCCCTTGGAAAAAAAAATTGTTCTCATCTATCAATTCTATGTGGGAAAGCCTTAACATGCCAGGGATAAACACCTTCCTAGTTCACTGACAAGTGTGAGGACTCTTGGTTGCCTTCAACGTGGTTAAACTTGCCTGTCCAGAGTGTTTATTAGAATATTGCCCATTATGCATTATATATTCTTGGAGCCACAGGTGAGAACTGGATGGCAGGTGAACAAAAAGAGGAAAATATTCCTAAAAACGGCTAATCCCTCACAATAGAGGTACTAGTCTTTTCTGAATACCTCATACACCCCATCTAGATACATATTAAAGTTATACTAAAGTTAAATAAGGCAGTTTAAATTTGGAGAACAGAGAAAAGTTATCTTAATTATGCAAAATCCTTATTTGATTTGTGGTGATATAAATGTAAGAGTATCCTGCAATTGTGAAGGTCACAACCTTTCTAACCATTCTCATCTCATGCAACTCATCTCTGGTCTCCCATGAATCCTATACAAATATCTCTATCTAAAATGCAGGGTTTTTCCTCCAAGTTATTTAATGTAAATGCAGTGCTCAGGTTGATCTTATTCTCATTATATAACAAACCTTCCTTAATTTGTAATTGTATGGCCCAAGTTGTACATTCTGGTGAGCCAGCTCAATGGCTATCCATATAACTGTATATCATAGTCTTAAAAAACCTAATCAAACTAAATTCAATAAAAACAAACCAGACAGGAGATGGCATATTTTATTTTTTTATAAGTTCCCTGTCACCCTTGCTGTGCCATTGATTGTATTTTAGACTGCCAAGAGGAAGTTAAATTAGAATTGTACAGCATTTCACTTGCCTTTACAAGACACTGATTCAAAGCCATTTAGTTGTTAGACAGAAAACACAAGTTTTTATTATTCAATAATACATGCATTCAAGTTAAATAAAATAGTTGCAAACAAAAAGTTCAATAGTTGAAAATGAAACTTTTGCTACTCATTTATTAATGATAATATTTTTTGAGTAGGAATACATTGTGAGATTTCTTATGCTTCTAGTCAGAATATAACATAAAACTGAAAAACCTATAAATAAATATGGACTCTTAGTAAAAATATCTCCCATGACACAAGCTATGCAAGAATGGGTAAGTCATTTTATCTATGTGAACTTCTGTTTCTTCATCTGTGCATTAGGAAATCAATTCCATTTTACTGTGGTCAGTATTTAAAGAATTATGCCTATAAAATATCTGACACAAAATATCCATATAAACACAAAGAAAGAAGTATAGAGTAGGAGGATCTGAGTTCAGCCACCATCTTTACTCTTTACTCTGTACTGATATGACTTCTCAGATAATTTCTTCAACTATAAAATGAGGGGATTGAACAAAATGATTCTAACTTTCCTTCCAGCTCTAAATTGGTCCACAAATCAATTAATGAATATATATTAGCTGCCTAGTTAGGCATTCTGTTCATTGCTAGGATTAGAAGAAATATAATAATCCCTGCCTTAATAGAGATTCCATTCTTTGGGGGACAAAACACAGGGGTATATAAAACAAGACTATCCAGCCAGGAAGATCTAACAGTAAGGCATATCTTTAAGTCCTCAAAAGGAGGTGTCAGAAGATGATATTTGAAGGAAACTACTTTTCTAAGAGTCAGAGATGAGGAAGGAAGTTCATTATAGGTATGAAGTATGGTCTATTTGAAGACATGGGTCCATGGACCACAGACATTGGCCATCTGAAGATTACTTTATAAGAAAGCACAAGAGGGATCCCTGGGCTGGACCACACAATGCATTAAAGGGAAAGAGGGGCAAAGTATAATAAGTCTGAAAAGTTTGCTTGGAGTAAGGTTGTGAAGAACTATAAACAGTGGTTGACATTTGATATTAAATCTCTTAGCAGCTACATGGAAGTTGATTTGGAGGGAGGCTAGGCTTGAGGAAGGGGTCTGCTAGATGACACACTTGGATAGAGTGTCAGGTGAGGAGACAGGAAGGTTCAACTTCTTTAGTTTAAATCTGGCCTTAGATACCAGCTATGTGACTCTGAAAACGGAATTACCCTCCCTTTATTTTCTTTGATGTAATCAATCAGAGACCTTTAATATAATCAGTCAAGAGCTTGAAGATCTTTTATCATTGATGTGCAAGTACAGACACACTCTGAGAGACAGGAAACTGATCCCTATGTTATTTAAAATTATTGGGGTTCTATTTAGAAGTATTAAGTCTCAACATATGTAGATATATGACAAACTTCCTGTGGACATGTGGGGGACTTTGAAACTACATTTCCCATGGTCGCATGGGTTTCCTGTTTTGGATGATGTCTTCAAGGTAAAGCACGTGTTTAAATATTGGGAAGTAGGTTTTCACTTCCTCTTTGCTACCTGAGCTCACTAAGGTACTAAATGTAATGGCTGAGGTGGCAATTTGAATTTTTTACAGGCATGTGCTCTAATTTATTTCTACTAACATGGCTTTAATTAAAATATTATTTTTCCTCATAATATCAGCCTTTATCATTTTTAATCATTACATCACATAAGTACTGCCCCCCTGGGTAGTGACAGGCAAATTAAGGAACTATGATTGGTTCCTGACATGTGATGTGGGAAAGCTAATGGTTGGAGAAAATGGCTTATAAAGGCATGACCAGAGGTCTGAAGACACATTCTTGTGTTGGTGACATGCTTGCTGGAAACTCTTTCTCTGGGGACTCTTGCTGAAGAGACTTTTTCAGACTTCTGGCTAGAGATTGGAACCCTGCTGGCAGTGAGCTGGATTCCATCAGAACTGGCAATTAGGGTATTTAACTAGGCAACTCTCTACCTCTTTCCTACATTTCTCTCTCATTACTATCACCATTTTGAAGTAATAAAGCTACTAAAGCTACTGATAGCCTTATACTTTAATTTTAACTATTATATGACCCTGGGCAGATTGCTTCATCCTCTTGGCCTCAGTTTCTTCATCTGTAAAATGAGCTGGAAAAGGAAATGGCAAACAACTCCAGTATCTCTGCCAAGAAAAACCCAAATAGAGGCATGAAAAGTCAGACAAAACTGAAAACAATAGAACAGCAAAATACATTAATTAATCTTGTTGACACTGGTGATTTCAATTTTGGTTATCTGTCAGATGACAAAAAACTGAAAATGTGACATTGGAAATGTTTTCATAATTTTTTTGTGCTGAGATGTAGCTCCACTTGACCAGTGGTTAAAAAAAAAATAAACTATTCACTTTCTCACATCACCGGGTTTTTTTCCTGCTTCTTTCTTTGTACACTTCAAATATGGTTTATAAGGGCACAAGAAAGGAATGGTTATGCCAGTTATCAAAAATAGAAAAAAAGGAGATAGAAAGTCCCTACTCAAAGTGTAGTAAGCAAATGATTCCAGATGAGTCAATATGAGAGTAAGAAAAGCCAAACAGAAGTAGCTGGGGCGTAGCTATCAGTAATTTCTTTCTTCCTGGTCTAGTTTCCTATTAATGTGCCAGGCACATTGATCAGATCTGAAATCAAAATAAAAAGAACAATCCCCACTTTAATGGACTTTCTATTCTATTGGGGAAGAAAACATGAATATATATAATACAAAGTAACATATAAATATGATAAAGATAATGATAGGGAAAAATAATAAGAATTTATATAGTGTTTAAACATTTGCAAAACACTACATATGTTAACTGATATAGGAAGAGGTACCTAACTAGAATCTTTCTTCCTTAATTACTTCCCCAAATACAGTCATTGAAATAACTCGTGACTTGGAAATAAAACTTCTCCTCCAAAGAGTTTCAGAAATTATTGTTCTCTATATCCTCACTGCTGCGTTTGTCTTGATCTTCCCTGAGTTATTATTCTAGTATTTGTCTCATGCCTCAAATGTGATTGTAATTCTTTTTGCTGTTGTATTGAACATTGTGTGTACAGCACCTGATGCTCTTTGTAAAGCTTGAACTATGGTATGGAATCATGGTATAATACCCTCTCTACCCCACACCTAAAGCAAGCATGGATGTGTGCTGCCAGGTCTGTTTTCTGAAGAAGCTGAGATGGAAAATTTGAAGGCATTGTACCCATGGGAGGGACACTGTAGGTGTGAGTGAAGATGAATAAAGAAAATATTGAATAATACCCAACATGAAGGACTTCCCTTATCATTGTACAGTCTAGATGTTTGACTTGAGATGAAGCTGCACATTCATGGTCTAAAAGACTCTTTTTCAGATCCTGAGTGAACAGGGAAAACAAGCTAATCCAGCTGAGCTAAGAAAAAGCAGTGCAGGCTCATGAATCAACTTTAATATTTCTTCCATCACAAAGTGGGAAAAGAGACAAAAAAGATCTTTTATTTTGGACATTACTCTCTCCTTTATAGAAGAAAGACTTTCAAATGCTTTGCTGAAATGTCAATAAATTATATTCATACCATTACCCTAATCTATCAGAAGATAGAAAGAAAATCAAAAGAAAAATAGATTACCAAATAAATAAATGAAGTTAGTTTATGATGACTGATTTTTGAGGAAGACATACTGACTCTTAATAATTACTGTCATTATAATACATTATAGAATTTTTGCTAGGAATTGAAGTCATATTCACTTGATTATGATTCAGATGCCATTCTCTTTCAAAAGAAAGAGAGAAAGGAAGAAAGGAAGAAAGGAAGAAAGGAAGAAAGGAAGAAAGGAAGGAAGAAAGAAAGAAAGAAAGAAAGAAAGAAAGAAAGAAA
>NC_058130.1:625505862-625534104 GCF_016433145.1 Gracilinanus agilis
GAAGGAGGGAAGGAGGGAAGGAGGGAAGGAGGGAAGGAAGGAAGGAAGGAAGGAAGGAAGGAAGGAAGGAAGGAAGGAAGGAAGGAAGGACTATACTGCAGTTACTGTGTCTAATATACTCCTGGTTCTGCTCACTTCACTTTACATCAGTTCATATGTTTCCCCAGGTTTTTCTGAAAATATCTGCTTGTCCTTTCTTAGAGTATAAGTGTATTCCATCACAATCCTATACCATATAATTTTCACATGCAATGCTACTCTGCTTAAATCTTTGATAGCTCTATCTGTGTTATAAATCCCCTTCCAAAGGTAAATACAAGTTACTAGTACTTCCTTCTAAATACATTGCATAAAATTTTGTAGTTTACCATGATTCTTATTCTTTCTTCATAAAATTTTGCATAGATATCTAAAGTTGTAAGTTTTATGGCTAGTCTAACTTTTCAGTGAATTATTAATCTTTCACTGATACTGTTTTTCCTGTGTAATACATGCTACTCTCTATGAGGTATTTTTGAGAGATAAAACTCGGTATATTTCTCCTAATAGCTTACTTTTCAGTTTGAAGCCCCTTTTACCATACCAGCAAAACACACACAATTTTTTTATTAGCCAGTTTGACAGTTAATTTCCAGCCAGAAGTCCGTCATTTCTACATAAATCCACATTCCATTCTCATATATATATTCTATTTACTTCACAAATATTTTCTCTTCTGCAGCCTCTACTTTCAACAATCAGCACTAAGTGATGGAAAAAAAAACCCAAACACTTGAACCCTTAAATTCCTCAGGGATATTTGGTTTTGTTATTCCAAGTACCTAATCTTTTTCAGGATTTTCTTTTTTTTCCCTCTTCCATATCACTGTGATTTGGTATTGGTTGTCATGTATGATTGATCTTACGAGGCTCTTATGCCCCGTATATATGTCCTGGAAAGAGTAGAGATCTCTATTATTTATGTCATTTTGACAAATAGACCCTTTGTTTTTAACCCTTTGGCCAAGATTCATTCAGTTAGACTATTCATATCTTCTTCCTCTCACCATTGCTGAATGACCTATCACTTAACAGGATTAGGTCTATATCATCCTTCTCTAGAACACAAGAAGCTATACTTCTACCCCACATACCTATGTTTTATCTCCAAATATTCCATTTTTCTTTTCTTTCTCCATGTCATTCTTTCATTCTCCAATAATCACAATCACAGTAGGATTCTTTTCTGCCAACCTAGTTATCCTTTCTTCTTAAACTATTTTTTTGTCATTTGTGTTCCCCCTGTACAGCAAAAAGTAGACCATTAATAATAATAATATGCCTGCTGATAGTTTGTTTCATCCTTTTAATTCTCCTTTCATTTCTTCAAGCAAAATTACATTTTCATGATGATTTAAAACATTGATAATAGTCAACCAAGAAATGAAAAAAATATTTCTAGAAGAGAATAGTAGAATAAAGGTTCTATTTATTGAATTTATTCTTTAGCTTCTACTACAATATGTGGAGTAGGCACTCAACTGTCACCTGGGAATAAAGCCTATGCCCTCCACATCTTACATTCTACTGAGAGGTAACAACTGATAGATATTGGTGAATACATAGATTATACAATGAAAATATAAAATAGCTCACTCTAAGGGATACTTTTAAATATCAGACCTAAAGAAGGCATTAAGATCTGTTATAATGAAATTCATTTAGTCCTTTTCCATGAGTAAGAATAATTATTTCACTTGTATTTCCTTTTGAGGCAGATAAATGACCTGCTTTATTTATTGGCCTCTGGTATATCTCCATGTTAGCTTGCTCTTTATCAATCTGTGTCTCCTAGCACCTTTAAATTCATTTCAAAATTCATCACCTATGAGAATCCATCCATAATTGCCACTAACCTCATCCTCTACATACCAATACTTAGTACTCTCCAAGTATGTATCATCTCTTTTTTCCTACCTTAATTTATGTTCTTTGTGCTATCTACTTGTTTTATATCTAGACTATAATACCCTCAAGGGTTCAGAAAGAATATTATACCACTTCCCTGAGAGGAATTATCTGGACAGGGAATAGCTGGACCCACAAACTAACTTGTTAGCTTGTTTTTTTTTAGTGTGTATGTGTGTGTGTTTACGCATATGTGTGTATGTGTGTGTATTTAATAGATGTCTTTTCTACAAATTCATGCAGGTCAGAAATTAGATGGAATTATTGAATTTAACTTTTTATGAATGAATAGAGCTATGCTTTTTAAGCCCAGAAAGTGGGAAAATATGGGTTCATTTGGACTAGTTATAAAAAGGCACAGAAGAAAACATAGTATTTGGGGAGCTAAAGAAATATATTATAAATATATAATATTTTGCATTTATTATTTACTGTGTTCCAAGACAAAATTATTAGCCTTTTAAAAAAGAAATTAGATTCTACTTGATAGATACAACATATAAAATAAGTAAATGCAATTAGTAAATGCAAAGTTATATGGGGACTAATAAATGGAAAAATCAGAGGAGGACTTATGAAGAAAATGGCACTTGAACTGAATTTTAAATAGAATTAATAATTCTAAGAAATATAAATGAGGAAACCATTCTAGATATGAAGAATGAGTTTTGAACAGCCATAGACATAGGAGTGTAATGTGATATACAGCAAAGAGAAAATTGTCCAGTTGGGCTGAAATGGGGAATTTTTTGTGTTTAGTAGGAATAGGAGGGTAATATGAAAAAATAATTTGGATACCAGGATAATAAATTTACAACTAGAAGAGAACTTAAATATCTACGCCAATCCCTGAGTTTTAGAGAAGAAAAAATAAAGGTGCTGGGAGATTATGAAAGAGTAAGTAATTGAAATTGGATTTGAATAAAGGAATTATGGCAAATCCAAAAGCATAGGGCCACTGAGAGGTAGACTGTCATCTACAAAATAGCTGAAGATATGAACAATGAATCTTTACTTGGAATTATGGATGATATAATTGTTCTTACTCTTGAACCCTATTTTGAAGCAACAGCTGTTTTTCATGCATATATCCTGTTCTATATTTCACTTCTATAGTACATCATACCTATAAATATAGATAAGTGCTATAGATAAATAGCCTATACATCTCTAAGCATTTGGAATGTAAATAGTTAATGAACTCTACCAAATTCCTTTTATGACACAAATGTGGTGTTGAATCATAAACTAGGAACAAGGAAAATGTAGTATGTGATAATATATGTAAAACCTATATCAGTGATGGCAAACCTATGGCACATGTGCCAAAATGGCATGAAGAGCCCTCTCTGTGGACACAACTGTAATTGCCTGCCAGAGTTTATTACTAGAAAGCCAGAGGGACTGGGGCAGAGCTGCTCCTCTACCCCTCTCCATGTACCTGAAGACATTCCTCACTTTCCCTGCCCTCTTGCCCAGAAGCCAAGGGGAGCACTTCCTCCTTCCCCTGTCTGGGGTAAGGTGCTGATGTGGGGAATGGGGAGGGAATCACATGCTGCATGAGGGTGAGGCACTGATGGCAGCCTTTTGAGTGTTTGGTGAAGGTGATTTTCATGGTGGGATTAGAGAGGAGCTAGGTTTGAGGGGAGCAGAGCTCACAGCATGGCACAGAGCTGGAGAGGGGCAGAGTGCTTGGGCCACTCTCCTCCCCCTCTCCAAACATGCCTCTCATCATCCACCAACCCTGCCCAGCAGCCTAATGGGAGCTCTTTCTTCCTCCCCCGTCTGGGGTAAGGGGAATTCCAGGGGGGAAGGTGGAGGGGACAGGGTACAACACTTGGTCTGGGGAGTGTGGTGAGAGCAGCACCCAGCACTCTGTCTCTAAAAAGTTCCCCATCACTGACCTATATCATATTACCTGCCTTCCTGGAGACAGGGCAAAGGGGAGATGGAGGGAGAGTAAATGAATTGAAAAATGTCAGAAAATGGATATTAAAATTATTTCAACATAAAATATAGGAAAAATGAAAATTAAAGAAAATGTTTTTTAAAAAATTAAAAAACACTTCTTTTTTCATCCTGCAAAAATCCTCACTAGGTCCTGCCTTTCATTTAGTCAAACATTCTATTTATTATCCCTTTTTTCATCCATATTCCTTTAAAAAGCTATCTACATTTGCTGTGTCAACTTTGTCTCCTTTCACTCTCTTATAACCCTCTGTGTTTTGGCTTCTGGTTTCATCACTCAACTAAAATTAGTTTCTCAAAAGTTACCAATGATCTCTAAAATGATGTATCTAAGTACCTATTATGAATACTCATACTATTTTCCATTTCTATGGTATCTGACATTGTTGATTAATCTCTCCTATATACTCATGCTTCTCTGTGCTTTCCTGACACTGTTCTCTCTAGGTTCTTTATATATCTTACTTATCATTTTCCATCTCCTTCACGGGATTATCAACTATTTCAAGCTGCCAAAATGTGTATTTACCCCAAGGCTCTTTCCTGGGTCTCTCTTTTATCCTTACATTTTTTGACTTAGTGAATTTTTCAGGTCCCATTGGTTTAATTATCATCTTTTAAATACTATTTTTCTTTTTAACAATTTTTTTATTTTAAGTTACAAATTTTGTCCTCCCTCAAGCCCCTTTCCCACCATTGAGAAAACAAGCAATATTATATAAATAATATATGCAAAGTCACGCAAAATATATTTCCATATTATCCAGGTTAGCAAAAAAAGCAAGAAAAATAAGGTTAAGTATATAATTCAATTTGTACTCAAAGACTGTCAATTCTATCTCTGGAGATGAATCCTCTGAAATTGTTGTGGATCAAATTGTTGGGTTAATCAAAATAGCTGTCTTTCACTGTTGATCATCTTTGCAATGTTGCTCTTACTGTGTACAATCTTGTTACAGTTCTGCTCATTTCACTTTTCATAAGTTCTTATAAATGCTCCTAGGTTTTTCTGAAAGTATCCTCTTTGTTATTTCTTACAGCCCAATAATATTCCATCACAATCATGTGCTAAAATTTGTCCAAGCATTATATGCCTTATATCCTCTTTTTTCTACCCCCCAGCTGCCACCATAGTTAAGGTCTTCATTACCTCTTTTCTGGACCACTAAATAGCCTCCTACTTGACCTCTGCATTTCAAGTATCTTTCCACACCAAGCCATACTCCACACAGGAACCAAAATTATTTTCCTAAAGTGGTGGTCTGGGCACAGTACTTCTCCAAAAAAAAAAAAAAAAAAAAAAAAAAAAAAGATTTTCCAATGTCTCCTTATTATCTCGAGGATCAAGCATATATAACCCAGAAAAGAAGGTTCTTTCCATCAAAGTTGAAATAACAATAAAGGAGACACAATACCCTATGCTTTGTTTATACATCCTGAGGCACATGGGTCCTTTGAATTGAGTCACAGATGAAACCTTCTGTTTTGTTAACTCTCATAGTACATAGAATGTAAGCTACTAAGAGTTCAGGAATTGCTTTGCTTTTCTATGTGTATCTTCGTGGTATCTGGTACAGTGCTAATATAAATAGCACATCTTTAATAAATAATTTTTATCATTCATGTACACAGCCTCACAAACACACACATATGTGTATAACTTTGATATTCAAAATTCTTCACAACATGTCCCAATCATACATTTTAAACTAGCCTTACTACAGATTATGCTTCATATTCTGGTCAAACTGTTCTTCTAATATAATATACTATCTCCCAATTCTTTAGCTTTTCACTGACAAATTTCCATTCTTGGGAGGAATTTCTTCCTCATTTCTTTCACTTTGGATTCCTGATTTCCTTCAATATCCAGCTCATGGATTGTCTTCCCCATCAGACCCTCTCCTGGTTTCCACAGTTCCTGGTACCTGCCTTCATCAAAGTTACATTTTATTTATTTTGCTTGTTTTTTTTTTAATATATCCCTATATATGTGCATGTTGTTTTCATTGTTTGATCATCAACTTCACAAGATCAGTCTCTTTCTTGTGTCTTTGTGTCCCTGTTACATCCTTTTTTCATGGAGCTCAAAATATGTGCTAAATAAGTTGCTTGAATCCATCAGATAACTGTAGATAAGAATCAAATGTAATCTGCAGTTTCCCTTCTTCAGGCTAATATCTTCAGTTCCTTCAACCCATATATGCAAAGAAAATCAGTCTTAAATCTTTTATTTGATTCTATTTTGGTTCAAAAGATATTAAAATCAAATTCTATATTATGAAGTAAAAATAAAGACAAGTAGTACAATTTCTTAGTATGTCTTTTACTTGACATTGACTTGATAGATAATAGGAGCTGATTTTAATTTGTGTTGTTGGAAGAACAGAATTTCAAAGTTTGTGTGATAATTAAGTGATGGCTCCAAAATTCAGCACTATGTGTATGAAGAGAGGTAAACATATTAAGAAAGCATATTAAGTCATAGAGACTAGGTATAACATTATAGACAACTAAAGAATCACTCAATAATCATGTAAGTGATTACTACATATATTCTCTGATTAAAGCAAATAAGGAAATACATAAAATGGTTTGATATAATCAGATTTTCAATATTTAAAGTTATAATTATGAAAAATATGACAATTTGTTTCAGCCCAATTGAAATATACAATAGGGCTTCCTATAAGGCAACCACTTCATGAAATTCTATACTCTCATTAATTAGGACCTAGCAGCATAGGACAAGTAGGGACACAAATATAGAAATGAGACAACGCTTGTCCTCAGAAAATTTATATGTGGGGGGTAGGGAGTTGGCAGACCCAACGCACTCACAAATAAGTAAATCAAGAACATATACAAAATAAAGATGAAGTTATGGGGGATTAGAAAAGGGGCAATTAAGGACTAAGGACCATAGGACATCCCTTGAAGAAGATAATAGTTGAACTAAGGATTGAATGGTACCAGCCCTTTCAAAAGGCAAAGATAAAGAGGAAGAAAATTCTAGGCATGTGTATCAGACTGTGCAAAGTCAATTTGTGAAAAATTGTGTACAAGAAACAGGAATATTATGACAGAAGTATACAAGTACTATGGAATTGGCCAAGAGAAAAAAGGTTAGGACCAGATTATAAAAGCCTTTAAATAAAGGATAAAGTTCATATTTTATCTAAGAGACAATGGGGGAACCATTTAAGACAATTGAATAGGGAAATAACATAATCTGACATGAATTGAGCAATAAAATTTACCATAATTTTTCTTATTCTGTTGTTGTTCTTCCACTAAGTTATTTTATTAATATTTTAGGGACTGGGGCATGTGAGGTCATTCCAAGTGCCCTAAGGCTATACCAGTAAAATGCAAAGATCAGGATATAATAGATGGATTTTAGGAGAGTAGAGCATTATCTATGGATAAAGAATATTTGACTTCACCAAATTTTACCTCTCCTACTTATTAATATATACCTTAACATTCATGGGCCTCAGTTTCCTCAACTATTAAAAAGGAAGGGTAGTATTAAATGACATGTGATATGTTTTCTAGTTCTAAATCTATGAATTGGGGCAATCAAATTAGCAACACCTCAAGTACCATCTGTTATCTTAGGATCATTCTTTCTATTTTCAGAGAAGACAAACTCTAGAATGTTAAACAGCAAGTGATGAAATTTAAAGTCAGAGTAACACATGAAAATATCAATTAAATTTTGGAGGAGTCTTAATCAGCATCAGTGGAGTGAATAACTGCATGAATAAAATTATAAATCTTTTAATTTATCAAATAGTCTTATTATGATCATTAGTTTCTATAGCCAGATGCTCATGAAAAATTTTAAAGATTCTTTGCACCAGAGATGTGGTAGTTTCATGATTCCTAGAAGCTCAACAAAGAAGAGGTTAGGTTAAATATTATGACAGTTTTTTGTTGTTGTTGTTGGTGGTTTTTGCTCATTTTTTCCAGCCTATTTCTTAACTTTGAACTTTATGTTAAAGTTGAGCTCCACTTACTTCAGGGTGAGAAGGCATTATTCCAATGTTCAGGCCTTTTTCTGCTCAAATTTTTCAAAGCTAGTTCTGGAGTGTCTGCAAGTTTTGGGTGCTTCAAGGTGGTTTGGTCCTGGGAGAGGTCTGGTCACTGCTCTTCTGGTCTGCATTATTGTTTTATCAAGAAGGGCCCCAGACCACCCCCTGCAATCAAAAGTGCTAGTATTCTTTTTTACCTTAGAACTGTAACCATGGATCCTTATCCCTTGGACATGAATCCTAGTGCTCTCTGCATTGGAAATGTGAGCCTGAGTATGTGCAAAAAGCTTCCCATCAGTGAGAGCAAAGGGTTGTTGCTGCTGTTGTAGCTACTGTACCGCATTCAAGGTTTTTAATTGAATTTTCTTTTTGCTTCCTGAGATCTTTGGCAACGTCAGTATTTTTTACTCTATATCAATCTGTCACTCACTTTTTAAACACTCTCCCTCAATTTTTGATAATTATCTTTCAATTTCTGCACCTCAATGTTATCTTAATTTCTTCCTCTGGAGAATTTAATTTTTACCAACCTGTTAAGAGAGAATTAAAACTCTCTTTGTCTATTTTTAGTTAAAAAATCAGGAACTTAAAGTATACCTACTTAACACTGAATAAGTTACTAACAGAAAAAGTTCTCAACCCCAAAGGCCACAAGCATTGCCCCCTGGGCAGTGCCAGGCAAATTGAAAGGCTGTGATTGGTTCCTCTGAAGAGGGAGAGAGACAGGAAATGACGTGGATAAAGAGGTATAATGAGTGAGACGCAAAAGAAGATTCATTCATTTCTGGTCTTTTGGGAGAGGACTTCGTTATGGATGAATTCCTGGGCTTTTTGAGACAGACCTTTCTCGTGGGCTTGTTCTGGGTGGATATTGCTGAGCTGGAGATCCTTGTGGGGTGAGTTAAGGGAGATGAAGGAAGAGGTTTGAGTTGGTCTAACCCTTGCTGAAGACACCACTGGGACTTCTGGCTGAAGACACTGCCATGACTCCACATGGAGATCAGGACTTGAGGGAGCCCTTGCCGGGTGGTGAGCTTCTTCAGACAGCAATTAAAGGATATCTACTTCTTTCCTACATTTCTCTTCTTTTACTATATTTACATTATATTAAATTGTTAAAAGTTACTAACATCTATTTTGACTTAAGGGTTAATTATTTTATAAATGGCAACCACAATCTCATTTTTTAAACTCTTATATTTAATCAAACCAATTTTCCCCCTTACATCTATTGGCAAAACTGATTTTAATTGTTACAAGCCTTATTCTCTAACTCATCACTTTTGTGGGAATGTAACTAGCTCCAACTGAATTTCATGTCCTTTTCCTTCAGACCTTTAATAGTGTTCCTTTCCTAGGCACACATGCACACACACACACATACATACATACATACAGAAACACACACAGAAACACACCACAAACACACAGGCATTAATTTCCCAAGAACTGCATTCCTTTGTTTTTTTTTTTTTTCTATCATGCCTCTTGGGTACCTAATTTTTTATAAAATCTTAACAACCTGTAAGATTAAATTAGCTTTGGTATTCATACTTCATCTGTTGTTTCTGCCATCCCCATTGGAGGCATTGGAGGGTAAAGTCACGAATTCCAAAACCTCCATTTAAAGAAGGAACCCAAGACAGTCACCTGCTCTCCCACCTTCTGTACTATTTTGGATTTATTTGATCTTCTTCAAACCCCAAGGAGCCTGATTATAGGGACATCTCTTCCATTATCTGCCTTACAAAGCTTCTCTTTGCTTGTTATCTTCCCCATTGGATTTTGAGATCACTGAGTGCAAGCAGTCTCCTTTTCTCCTTTTTCTAATATATCATGAACACTTAGAACAGTGCCTGGCACAAAGTAGGTACTTAATAAGTGTTTACGGGTTGATTGTTGCATTTTACTCTCTAGTTTTCTGAGTACTTCTCTTGCTTCTTTTTTTCTTGTAGCTACATTTAATTCATTTTTTGTGGGGTGAAATGAAAGTTGATCAGTACTCAAAGAGAAGAATGAGAACAAAAGTGAGCCACACAGATTAAGGCCCATATTAGATTTTTACTCATTTCATGAGTTTCAAAATTAAAGAGATCATCATCTTATGGGAACTCTATTTGTGAAGAGCTTATTTACTCTCAGTTTGGTAGGTCCCTTGAAAGTAAAAATAGTCACTATTTGTCTCTCTAGTGCCTCTAGCACAGCACCACAAGCATAGTAGGCAGATAATAAATACCTTTTGATTGTTTAATTAAAAAAAAGAGTAAATAGTCTATCACAAGAATTATGCTCAGCCTGACGCCTTCTCTTCATGGCAGAGAATGACAGTGCTTAGACTGCTCTAGCATAGTCTTCAGGAATACATGATTACCCCCTTGACAACATAAGGAAAAACAGAAATTTATAAAGGAAAGAATGAACAAATTTCAGGGGTTGGTGAATAGGATAGTTTAAGCAGATAGATGGGAATAAGGGAACTCTTGGGAGAATCAGCTAGAAAGGTAGGTTATAGCCTGTCTAGTAATGGCCTTGTGCTGCTTATGAAGTGTGACTCTAAAGTAATGAGACTAATTTCCATCTATTTCTTGTAGAAGTTAGTCTTAATGCTTTGCAGATAGACATTGTGTAAATGGCTTGACATTTATCCCCTGTTCTGCTTGGATTAACCATGCCTCAGCTCCTCTCCATTAGCTAGGATAATGAAGTGTTGTCTCTGCAAGATTTCTCTAGGATTTTCTTTCTCCCTGCAGTGTATCTATCCTGCAGTTATGTTTTGGTAGCTAAATTGGTTCATTAGAAAGTTAATTTTGTTGAAAAAATCGTCGATAAACCAGAGGGTGAGAGTACTAGAGGGCAGATTTGCATTAAAATATTGAGTAAAGACTTTCAGCCTCTCAGGTGTACAGTAGTTCATGGAATGAAGCAATCAATCAACAATCAGTATTAATTTCTTGCAGAACCCTGTATGAGGTGCTGGGAAAGAGAGAAAGTTCAACTGAAGCATGACCCATATCTACAAGTAGCTTATAGTCTAGCGTAAGTGCAAGATACTAGCCTGTAAAATTATATAAAAAAAACATATCTATTGCTTAGCACAGTACCTGGCACATAGTAGGCATTTAATCAATGTTTATTGATTAAAGCACACATATATACATATATATGTAAAATGTTATAAATATTAGATGTTACATATATATGTATCTTTATATTATATATATTATATATTTCACATATATAATATATATATATAATGAACCTTTTGTGTTGCATATTTTCTTTACTTTTCTTAAAGGGCAAGGGCTAGACCTGTAATTTTATTTGTATAGAAAAATCCAAGTGAGAAAACTCTAAACTAGTACATACTAGTACTAGCTGATGCACCTGCTCAGCAACATAGTAGGCAGATAATAAATACCTTTTGATTGTTTAATTTTTTTTAAAAAAAAAGAGTAAAGAGTCTATCACTATCACTAAGAGAGTTCTGGTAGGGTCCTAAGAGGTTAAGAGATTTGTCCATAGTTTTACAGGTTTCATGTGTTAGGAGAAAGACTTGTGCTCAAGTGTTCTTAAGTCTGAGACCTTCTTTCTATCAGCTATACCATATTCTTTATCATTTAAGTGGCTTAGAAATTTTTTTTTGTTTTTATAAAGTCTAAAGTAAAGATTGTTATCAAATGGATCAATTTTGGGGGAAGAATCAGAAAATATTACCTGCTGAAAAGTGATTTCAAAGTCCTTAAAGGAAAATTAGAATTTTGATAAGTGAATACAGTGCAGAAGGGCATTCCCTGCCTAGGGAATAACCTGAACAAAGAATCCAAAGTGAGGGGGTTCATTGCATTTTCAGTATGTAGAGAGTTGATTAGAGTAGCTGAAGAACAGAGAATTAGATATGAGTTGCATGAAATAAGATGAGGAGAACTGGGTGACTTCAAGTTTGGAGGACCTTGGATACCAAATAAAATAATCTGAACTTGCCTCAGGAAAAAATAGAGAGCCACTGAAGATACTAGAAGAGAACCCTGAAAATATCAGATAGATATAGATGCATAAATAAACAAACAAATACATATACATATATATGTATATATACACACACACACACACATATATATATATATATATGAAAAGTTGTTCTGTTAATTGTATGGGAGGAAGTATTAAAGGAAGAAGAGAATGGATATAAGAATGCCAAAGTGCTATGCCAGTAATGCACTCAGGTGGTACGTAGTAACCTGGAATAAGTACCAAAGAGTAAATACAAAACAGTCAAATAGGGAAAAGGCAATGATAATTGTAGGGTTCAAGTAAAACGAAAGCTTAAAACAAGGTAGAGGATCACAGTGAGAGAAATGAGTTCAGTGTAATAGTCTAGATTTAGGGAACAGCACAGGCATGAAAATGGGAAACAATGTGGTTGGTTTGGTAAATAGTCAATAAGTCAGATTGATTGGAACATAAAACAACTGAGGACAATAGTTATAGAATAAGCCTTGGTAACAAAATTATTTTAATGTATTCAGCCAAAATAAATTATTGCTTAATAATAGAATAATAACTTTTTAACTGGAAGAAACCTAAATAATCATCTTATCATGCAATTTCTAACTTTTGGAATAAGCTCCAGTTATGTGGGCCAGTGGATAGAACACTAGAACTAGAGCCTGGAACACTTGATCTCCAGTTTCCTCGACCGTAAAATGAGAATAGAAATAGCTCCCTCCTTTTGCACCTACTTCACCCACGGTTGTGAAAATTAAATGAGGTAATTTTTGTAAAGTACTTAATGAAGTATATGACACATAATAGGTACTAAAGAAGTGCTTGTTTCCTGTCTGATACTCTCATTCTTTTTTTTTAACCTGCCACATGAGATGGTTTATGGCTCATGCTACAGCTTCTTGGAGCCATTGGTGAAGCTGGGTGGCAGGTGGATACCAAAGAAAGAAAGTAATACTTAAAAATAGCTTGGCAAGCCCTCTCACCTGAGGTGTGAGGTGCTTGTTTTCTCTGAATACCCCACAAGTTTTTGTTTTCTCCTAACAAAGACATCAATTGCCTAGAATTATTTTTTGTCAAAATGGAGGAAGTTAGCAAACCAAAGAAATCATTAATTTTACTTTCTATAGCTATTCCTTCTTTCCAAGTAAAACTAGTCTAATCTTTATAGGATCACCTGAATGCATTTATTTTAATGATCTGTGAAGAATCTGATCAGATATTATATAACTTTAGTCTTGCTAACTTGGCTCAGAGAATATCTATTAATGCTACAAATGTCTTCACATCCACATTTTTTGCATATACAGAGGGACCTAGAATAGAGCCAAGTATAAAATTGTCTGTGTATTTATTTATTTACTCATTGTTAGTGTTACACTGAAGGAATCCAGGTATCTACCTCTACTAAATATACTAGGTTTCTGAGAAAAAGTAAATTCCTAAAGAATGATAGAACGGGAAAAAATGAAGAGGGGAGAAACTAAAAACTTTTTTTCAGTCATCTCAGGATCTCAATTTCATTTAGATTTGCTGGGTTCATTTTAGATCCTACCTCACTAAAAGTATTCATAGAAGTCTTACAGGGGATTCTGAAAATAAATACATTCATTTTACTAGAATGAGTTTAGAAATATATTTATACATAAATGGTATGATCACATGAAATATAAAGCAACAAATCCATGACTTGACATGCCATGATAGGATATCGTTGTGATATGTTATGACATCATCCCATGACATGGCATAATGTTTTCTTGATATAACAAGATATAATAATATATTGCCAGAACATGTCATGTTGTAAATCTGTTTACATATGAATCATTTCATGTCATATCATTTATGAATAAACACATTTTTATGCATTAAATCTTAGGAGGGAAATTCATCTTACACATCATGCTGGAGTGATAACTCGTAGCTTGACATGTTGTCATGATGTTCCACGAAGTCAAGATGGCATGAAATGTTATCATGTCACAATGCATGCTGAAATGGTGTGTCCCAATGCGGCATGAATGGAGTTTTGACATAGCATGACTTGGCACTTCATCATGACTGGCATAATGTACTTTCATGATGTCATGGACTTTGCTAGGACATGCCATCGCATGACATGTCATCATAACAAAACTCACGAGTCACAACATTAGGGCATGGCACAATGTATCATCTGTGCTGTCATAAGGCATCAACATTATGTATTATGATGTGTGACATTATACAAGATAATACCATAATGTGTCATCTGATCAATGGAAAATTTATTGGTTTTTTTTATTAGGATTTTTCTATTTAGTCACTATGTAAATAGCTCAGAATTTAAAACATTTACAATTTTTTTTTCTGTAGACAATCTGTGAACTTACTCAACTGGGATTTTGTTCACTGTTCTGAAGCTTTTAGCTGTGTTCCTGTGGTCTTATTTGCATTACTGAAAAGGGACGTGAAATGGTCTGATTTGAGGTGAAAGACAGTGAGAAGTCATGGATGATACCTTGGTTTCGACCCTGGGAAGCGCATCCTCCTGGATCTCAGTTTCCTCATCTCCATAATGGGAGGTTTTAGTCTGGAATGGCTTTGAGGTCACATGCGGACTACCATTAGGTTTCTCTTCTGTATTTGTTGCGCCTCCTTGATTGAGTGACCAGAGACTAGGAGTATTGATGCTCTAAGCTTCCAAGCTCTGGGTGCAGGAAGGATGAAATATTGCTAATGTATGACCAGCCTTCCCAATATTTATACTCCAGCTGTGCTTCAACTAATTGCAATGTAATTTATGAAGCATAATGGATATAGGAAAGTTCTTTTTATACACATGAAAGTAAGATGCACAGAGGAATTTCCTTTAATCTATAGAGTCCTACATATGATATTTATATCAGTTCTCATCTATGTTTTATCACCTCTGATCCTCCCTTTTTATTGCTTCAAATAGCAACCAGGTACAGTGAGGAAAGTACAAGGATATAAAGGCAAAGGACCTGGGTTTGAATCCTGAATTTGCCACTTATTACTTCTATGACCTTGGGCAAGCTTTCTGTACTTCAATCTCTTTACCTTTAAAAATGAGATCTTGAGGGGCAGCTGGGTGGCTTAATGAATAGAGAGCCAGACCTAGAGACAGGAGGTCCTGGGTTCAAATCTGACCTTAGACACTTCCTAGCTGTGTGACCCTGGGCAAATCACTTGACCCCCATTGCCCACCCTTACCACTTTTCTGCCTTAGAACCAATACCCAGTATTGATTCTAAGATGGAAGGTAAGGGTACTTTTTTTTAACTCTTACCTTCCATCTTGGAGTCAATACAGTGTATTGGCTCCAAGGCAGAAGAGTAGTAAGGGTAGGCAGTGGGGGTCAAGTGACTTGCTCAGGGTCACACAGCTGATGGGTAAGGGCATTTTAAAAAATGAGATCTTGGGCTAGCCTTTTCAGCCCAAATTCTACATTGCTGACGTCACTAGCATACCAAATTTTATGTGTGTATGTGTATACATGTATATGTATGATCATATATATGTCATATGTGTGTATACATATATTTCCATGATGTGCCTCCTCTCCTACAGATATATATGTGTGTATATATAAATATATACATATATATATATATATATATATATATCACAGAATATTTGCTTCTGTTTTCTTCCCGTCAAAACCTTTTTTTCAGAAAAAAAAGATATGAAAATTCATTCATACTGATGATAGAAAGGCATTAACAGGTTAACTACTCCCAGTGGGATTTGGATTTTAACCTGGAGCAAAGCCTTAAGCCAGCTGAGTGAATTCCCCATTTGTGGAATTTCAGGCATCAGCAGACACTTTTTTTCTCTGTGTGTGTGGATAAAGAGGGAGGGGAAAAAGTTTCTTTCTGATCCTCCTGGAATCATCCCACACAAGTAGCTGCTATCTCACAAGAGTGGTTCTGGCTACCATCCAATCCCTCTGCTGACTTCAGTCATTGTGGAAGAGCTGCTTAGTTCCCTTGCAGACACTGTCCTGTTATATTGTGCACACTTGCATTACATCAGAGAGCAAACATGGATTGTGCCTTTAGTTTCAGCAAATAATAGGACTGATAGATTAAAAAACAGCAGCTCTAGGTGGAAAATGCAACACTCCACATCTTGTAGGTACCATACCTTCAGGAAAAAGCTCATTTTTCCTTTGATTATTGCCAGCTTGGCAAAGGCTTAGCATAAAGCTGCCTTAACTAAGTACAGCTAAGAACTCTGCAAAAAGAAAGGTTTGCATAATTGTCTTTGATTACAGAAACTACTTACTCTGCTCTCCAATAGACAGGGGTGATATTTTATTTTATCAGCTTTACAACATCTCTTTGTGAAACAGTTTTAGCCTAAATTGGTTTCTTAAAGTTAGTTCTCTATCTTATTTTGAAAAGAGGAGAAGCCAAAATTGTTGCTTTTAAAATAAAAGTGTTAACCCACAAATTTAATAAGGCACGTGTTCTATAAAAGCAAGGGAGGCAAATGAATATTAAATGCTTATTCCTGGAAAATGTGTTTGCTCATTAAATTTGACAGTCATTGCTTATGTGGTAAATGTTGTGAGTGCCAAGAACTCTTTGGCATAGGTTGCCCGCCATAGGTCCATTATTTTAATTGCCTTTAACCTATAATCAATATTTACTGCTTTCCATAGAAATAGAGTGCATAGCTAAGCAGTATGAAAAGTGAGTTTATTTTACTGCAACTAAGTTTTTGCCTTTACATATTGAATACCATATTAAATGCATCCTCTGGGTATCACTTCCTTCATCAAAATGTTTTTTACCGCTTATTTTGTGAAATTTTAACAACATCAGCCAAATAACATCTATTTTAAACCGAAAGGGTTTGAATTTGCAGTTAAGTGGGATGCACAAATCCTGTTGTATCATAAAAGATATCCACATCACTTTATTGTTGTTGCTAGAAGATGAAGGTTCTGAATTTTAATGATATTCTTTTCGAAATGGCATAAAGGAATAAATGGTTTCTTCTATCTTATCATTTTAGTTGCTCTGATATTTATAATTTTCATTAATTCCTTCTCTTCTCTCCTATGATCTTTTCCCCAGTGACCATCTCTCTTGGTTTAGTTCTCAGGTACAGGTACACATACATCTATTTACATTCTGCCATTATTAACTCAGTTTCAGCTAGAAGGAACCAACCACTCTCTCAGTTGACACCAATATTTCTTTGTGCCAAAGTGGCTAAACTGTCTCTTCCCATGAGACTAGTGGTGCCCTGAAGACTCAAATCCATTACTTTGCTAAACTACCTGAATAATGTATGCTCATAAATAAAATATATGTGTTCTTCTATAGCTTATACTTTACAATGATTAAAACAGATTGGCAACTGGCTTCTTAAGCAGTTTACCTACCGTCACCTAGGGGACCTAATGAACATTAAGTTCATGAACAAAATCACCAACAGAGAAGCAATAGAAAATTATCTAGTCTCCCAATATTAAAGTGATGCTCATTATGACACAACTCTTTCAGGCTTAAAATGTATAAAGTTAAATGACTTAGAATGTACCAGTAATCAATGTATAATATTCATCATCACATAGCTTAAGGCAACTTGAAATAAGTGGGTTGGGTGAGAAACATAGAGACAGACGAACTGGTCTCTTGGCTGCTGCTAAAAAATGGAATTACTCTTTCTAGCAAAGGCTCAGGTAAACAAAGAATCTAAGAGTCAGTGTTGCAAAAAGTAAGTTTCTCCAAGCTGGTCTATAGTCACTATTAACCCTGGCATAGATCTTATCAATGCCAGACTATTGCTTAACATATCCTACTCAAAGAGACCCACAATAGGCAAGTCCTTGAACATTCTACTCATTTGCTCTCATCAGATGAAGTCTGATGGAGTAGTAAATTTTGTGCCAGGATAATCTTCCAAAGTTTAGTGAATGCTCATGCACACACTCTTTTGATCTCAATGATACTGAATCTCCAGAAGACTAAACCCCATCTCCAGCTCCTGAGGTTCACTCTCACAGACCTATCTACCTCAACTCTTCCTGAAAATTTCCTACTTCAAATCTACCTCTTCTGCATTAACTTCTAATATTCATGCTAAACAATTACAAGACATTTGTTCATTCTGGACCACTTCCTTCCACACTCTTTCCATATGCTGGAATTCACTGAGACCTAGATTTTTTTATTACAATGCATTTTTTATCCATCTTTTCACTGTACTGATTGCCCTGTCCATTCTGTCTGAAAAAGTGGATTTAGAGGAAAAATCAGAATACCTCATTCTTTTTCCCCCACAGTCATTTCCAGCCTCCCTATCAATAATACTCACTAATCTATGGTCCTTCGAGGTTAATTCTGTCCAAATACATCACTCCAATATATACTCTGATGGGTCTATAAAAGATTAAGCAGACGATTTTCCTTCCTTCCTCATTAAATTCAATGCCTGAATCATAGTCTTCTTTTTCCACCCTAACATCTGTCCTCATACTAGCAAAATTCTAAATATGGATTGATGTTCTTTTGGCCAAAAACCTAATGTCAGAATTTTGCAATCTACTCCACCTCTCCAACTCAGCGATGCAAAGGAATATACTTGATCTTTTCATCACCTGTATGTGTTCCACTTACATGATGAAGGACTATGAAAATTCTTTATCTTATTATAATATATTATTCTATATCTCCCTTTGCCTCAAACAATGTAAATATTTTGTTCTTTTACTGACTTCAAATCTCTTCACCACTTAGAAATTACTTAGGTAAAATATTACTTACCTAAAATAATTCTTTTTCCACTTTTTTCATTTTTCCAAATACATGTATAAACAAATTTAATATTCTTTTAAACATTTTAATTCTAAATTCTCTCCCTTCTTCCTTTCATCTCATCTTTGGAAAGTAGGCAATTTGACATACGTTATAGATGTGCAGTCATGCAAGGCATTTTTTCCATAATAGCTATGTTGTGAAAGAAAAAAAAAAGCTTTGAAAAGTACCTTTTGATGAGCATTTAGACTCAATCAATTCTTTCTCATAAGGTGGATACCATTTTATCATAATACCTTTGGAATGGTTTTGGATCATTGTGTTGCTCAGAATAGGTAAGTCTTTACCAGTTAATCATTTTACAATGTTGTTGTTACAGTATACAGTGTTGTCTTGGTTCTGCTCACTTCAATTTGTTCATGAAAATCCAATTTTTATTTTCTGAAATCATCCTGTCTATCATTTCTTATGGCACATACTATCACAATCATATATCACAAGTTGTTCAGCTATTTCCAAATCAATAGACATCCTCTAAATTTCCAGTGTTTAGCCACCACAAAAAAGAGCTAAGGAAGAAGGAAAGAAGGAAAGAAGGAAAGAAGGAAGGAAGGAAGGAAAAAATATGAATGGTTTTCCTAATTTTAAACCATCCTTGCATTCCTGCTATAAATCCCATATGGTCATAGTGAATAATCCTCGTGATAACTTGTTGGAGTCCTTTTCCTAGTATTCTATTTAAGATTTTTGCATTTTTGCTCATTAAGGAAATTAGTCTGTAGTTTCCTTTCTCTGTTTTTGGTCTGCCTGGCTTTGGAATCAGTACCATATTTGTGTCATAAACGGAATTTGGTTGATCTCCTTCTTTGTTTATTTTGTCAAATAGTTTATATACTATTGGGATTAGTTGTTCTTTAAATGTTTGATAGAATTCACTTCTGATTCTGTCTGCCCCTGGGGATTTTTTCTTAAGGATTTCCTTGATGGTTTGTTCAATCTCTTTTTCTGATATAGGATTGTTTAAATATTCTGTTTCCTCATTTGTTTATCTAGGTAGTTTATATTTTTGTAATTATTTATTCATGCATTTCACCTAGACTGTCATATTTATTGCCATATAGTTGGGCAAAATATTTCTTAATAATTACCTTAATTTCCTTTTTGTTAGAGGTGAGATCACCCTTTTCATCTTTGATTCTGTTAATTTTATTTCTTTCTTTTTCTTTATTACATTAACCAGTACTTTATCTATTTCATTTATTTTTCAAAGTACCATCTCCCAGTCTTGTTTATTAGTTCACTAGTTCTTTTACTTTCAATTTTATTGATTTTTCCTGTAATTTTTAGGATTTCCAATTTAGTTTTTATCTGGGGATTTTTCATTTGTTCTCTTTCTAGTTTTGTAAGTTGCATTCCCAATTCATTTACCTTTCTCCTCTCTGATTTGTTGATATATGCACTCAGGGATATAAATTTTCCTCTGTGTACTGCTTTGTCTGCATCCCATAAATATTGATATGTTGTTTCCTCATTGTAATTTTTTTCAATGAAATCGGTAATTGTTTCTTTGATTTGTTCTTTGACCCATCAGTTTTGAAGAATTAGATTACTTAGTTTCTAATTAATTTTATATTTGTCTTTCTATAAGCCCTTATTAACATTGATTTGTATTGCATTATGGTCCAGAAAATGCATTTATTATTTCTGCATTCCTACATTTGTTTGTAATGTTTTTATGCCCTAGTATGTGGTCAATCTTTGTATATGTGCCATGTGCTGCTGAAAAGAAGGTATATTCCTTTTTATTCCTATATATTTTTCTCCAAATATCTATTAGCTCTAATTTTTCTAAAACTTCATTTACTTTCCTTACTTCTTTCTTATTTTTTTTTTGGTTCGATTTATCTGGCTCTGATAGCGGAATGTTTAGGTTACCTAGTAGTATGGTTTTACTCTATTTCCTCCTTAATCTCCTTTAGTTTCTCTGTTAGAAATTATGTTGAATACTGATATTTCTTCTTGTCTGGGGCCCCTTGTGAAAATGTAGTTGCAAAAATGTAAAACATGTTGCTTTGGCAAAATATGTAACTTTATGCAAAGTACTTTTTCATATTCAACTTGATTTATTCAAATTCTTACTCATTTTCAAAGTTTTACATTGTTACTGATTGCAAATGAAATAATTCAAAATATATAATTCTTAGTGGTTATTTTGTCACTTTCTTTTAAAAATGTGTTTCCCTAACTCAGTCATACATGCAAATTTTAACATCAGATTGAAATTTTCCCAAAACTAAATGGTAGTTCCAGATATGACAGCTATGAAGATTGGTTTTTCATAAGGATGGACTTTATCTAGAAGGTGAATATAACCTGTACTTCTAGTAGCAGAGGAAGAAGGAACTGAGAAAATGATAAATGCCCATTTCTCTGCTTTGCAAGGGTCAAAAACCCATCTCAGTCTCTTACTACTTCCAAATGGACTTCATTGTCTTCATCTGTAAAATGAAATGGTTGGACTGTTTGACTGATAAAGTTCCATCTAGTTATTAATTTTTGAACCCATGATTCTGTGATCCAGGCATACTTAGAAATCACTGGCTTTTACTTTCACTTATTATATATGTTTCTAATTTATAAAAGTATAATAAACAATACCTGTATCCTCTTATTAGAAGTCACGAATTCCTCAAGACCATGGCTTAAAGGAAATTGATGAGACACAAATCCTGACTTTAGGTAAACTGCTTTTGTCACTTTCTTTTTCCTATAAATACATGGATATTGACTAATGAAATTTAAATGGCAGATGAAAGATTTAGAAAATATTTTTGTAATTTAGGTTAGTTGGAAAATAATCAATCCCAGAATCAAAAAGCCTCATGTTCCGAGGTCCTTCATATATGAGCTGGTACCCTGTAGAATCCTCAAACTTTTAAAACAACAGTTTTCTCATTTGTAAAATAATATCATAATGCTTAAGCTACTTCATTCAGTCACTGAGAGGACATTGCTTGGTGAACTTTGAAGTACTTTATATATGTGAACCGTAGTAAGAATATTGGTGAAATGTAAAAAAAAATGAAAAAGGGTCCTCTAACATACACAGCATTAGGCCCATGGCTTGCCATGATTTTTTTTGCAAATGTGGCACAGTTACATGGAAAAATACAACTTGAATATCTTTGTACCACCATCCATTAATTACATTAAATATGTTGCTCTTTGAGCCTGTTGAAATTTAAGTTATTAAATTTAAAGTGTGGACTTTAGTTAAATTAAATGTCTTAATGGCTAAACTCCAAACTTAGTAGTCCATTTTTGAACTATGTAGCTTTATTCTATTCATCTGAATTTGTCTAGACTACAGTGAATGTCATGATGGAAATACAGGCCTAGAGATTAATCCTCCTTTATGATTCTTTCCATTTGGCTGCCAAAACCTCTGTGGCAGCCAGTTATAACACCAACTTATTTCTAATGCTGGTTGGGAATGAAAAGACTGACAACAAAATACACATACACACCTTAAATACATACACACATCATAAGATCATAAGATGGAAAGGGATCTAACCATAAAGATCTACTTCAATCCTTTCCTTTGTAAATCAGGCAACTGAGTTCTAGAGAAATTGATGGTTTACCTGAAGTTTCAGCTTTACTTAATTATCAACACTATTTTTGTTATTGAATCATTTGGTCCTCTCTGACTCTTTATGACCTGATGGACTGTATCAAGAAAATACTGTCCATCTGCTTTTGTTGACAAAGATACTTGAATGGTTTGCCATTTACTTCAATGGATTAAGACAGAGGTTAAGTGGCTTGCTCAAGGTCAAATAGCTAGTAAGTACCTGAGTCAGATTTAAACTCAGATCTTTCTGACCCCAGGCCCAGAGCTCTATCCACTGAGATACCTAGTTGCTTGTATTTGTGAATATAAGCAATAAATGATGTCAGGTCCAAATACTGTATCCTATCACTGCTGTTTAAAATAAGCATTTAGTATGGTAGATTCAGGGATGATGTCAAAATAGTTTATTTTAGACATGCATATGTACATTGTAAGAAGCAGGTCCTGATCTAGGGTATATGGATGAATATTTACACACCCTACACCAAGATAAATTCAGAATGGGTGAATGACCTGAACATAAAGAGGGAAACTATAAATAAGTTAAATGAACACAAAATAGTATACCTGTCAGATCTCTGGGAAAGAAAAGATTTTAAAACAAGCAAGAATTAGAGAAAATTACAAAATGTAAATTAAATGGTTTTGATTATATCAAGCTAAAAAGCTTTTGTACAAACAAAAACAATGTAGTCAAAATCAGAAGGAAAACAACAAATTGGGAAGAAATCTTTATAACAAAAAACTCTGACAGGGGTCTAATTACTCAAATATACAAAGAGTTAAAACAATTGTATAAAAAAATTAAGCCATTCCCCAATTGAAAAATGGGCAAGAGACATGAATAGGCAATTTTCAGGTAAAGAAATCAAAAGTATCAATAAGCACATGAGAAAGTGCTCTAAATCTCTAATAATTAGAGAAATGCAAATCAAAACAACTCTGAGGTATCATCTCACACCTAGCAGAGTGGCTAAAATGAAAGAAGGGGAGAGTAATGAATGTTGGAGGGGATGTGGCCAAATTGGGACATTAATGCATTGCTGGTGGAGTTGTGAACTGATCCAGCCATTCTGACTGGCAATTTGGAATCATGCTCAAAGGGCTATAAAAGAATGCCTGCCCTTTGATCCAGCCATACCATTGTTGGGTTTGTACCCCAAAGAGATCGTAGATAAACAGACTTGTACGAAAATATTTATAGCTGCGCTTTTTGTGGTGGCAACAAACTGGAAAATGAGGGGATGTCCTTCAATTGGGGAATGGCTGAAAAAACTGTGGTATATACGGGTGATGGAATACTATTGTGCTAAAAGGAATAATAAACTGGAGGAGTTCCAGGCGAACTGGAGAGACCTCCGGGAAGTGATGCAGAGTGAAAGGAGCAGAGCCAGAAGAACATTGTACACAGAGACTGATATACTATGGTAAAATCTAATGTAATGGACTTCTGTACCAGCAGCAATGCAATGACACAAGACAGCTCTGAGGGATTTATGGTAAAGATGCTACCCACATTCAGAGGAAGAACTGCAGGAGAGGAAACATAGAAGATAATCAATTGCTTGAATGCATGGGTCGGGGTGGACATGATTGGGGATGTAGACTCGAAACGAACACACAAATGCAACTAACAACAATTTGGAAATAGGCCCTGAACAAGGACACAAGTTACAACCAGTGGAAATGTGCATCAGCCATGGGTGGGGGGAATGGGGGGGGTGAAGGGGAAAGTAGGGGTATGAAGCATGTAAACAGGTTAAAAATGAATATTAATAAATGTTAAAAATGGAAAAAAAAGAAAGAAACAGGTCCTGACAAGATGGTGAACTCTTCTCATAGGCCCTTAAAATTGAATTAAGTTTCATATTCCTAGTTTCAGTGCCTTTTCCCCACATCCACTTTAGCAAGACATGACCAGGAACCTATTATAGGTTAGTTCTTGAAAACATTATAGGTTAGTCCTTTAAGAAGATAATAGGTGAAGTTGCTTTTGCTTTGATTGGTTAAAACTCATGTGAATGACTGAGGTAATGAGGCATTGTAAATTTCATTCTGATCAGCTGGTTCTCATGATTAGATTATAGATCCCTAGTAATTGACCAATGGTGAACCAGGGGAGGGAATGATTTGCCTTAGGGACTAGGATAAAAGGAATCCCGTGTGTTCCCCTTTTTGCTACTTGCTTGCTAGTTGTAACACTGGTAACACTGGCTCATGAATACCCATTTTCTGGAGGAGAAAATAAAATAGCCTTTGCCACATTAACCCTGAGTGCAAGATTCTTTTGAATAAGTGGTCTTTCCTACCAAATATGCTCATGAACTTTTCTTCAATTTGATTTCTTCCTTCCTTGACATATTTATTTCAGAAAAAGCCAAACTCTTTTGTTTAACAAAACATTCTTCACCCTTCCTTTGATGAACCTTTTTGACCAAAGTGTTGACCTCAAAAAGGTCAAAGAATTTCAAAGCTAGGAACACTCATCATTAGACCATATCTGAAAATTCTATATTTTATAAATATCTAGCAGTTTTAAAATGTGTTTACATAATCTTCTAGGAAAAAGTTTCAGTTTTGAAGTACTTGTGAATGAAGTATATGTATTTTTATATGTGCAACTTTTGCATGCTTTATACTTGCATGTAGATGAAAAGATAATGTATTTAAAAATGGGAAGTATTTAAGGAATTAAGCACTTCAAATGGTCTTTTTGAAGATGAGAAAAAAGCCATAATGAGAATGCTAAGGAGACCTGAGCAAGCTCAGCTAGCAAGTAGCAGACTTAAAACAAAGTTCTGATTCATATGAAATTTTCTCACTTTACCAGAATCTAAAACTTAGAAAGATCATCTAATATAGCTCTCTTTATAAGTGTTCTTGATCCTGTCCTCTTCTTTCTTCTCTTGGAAATTGCCATCTCTTATCTTCTCTATTTCTGTGTCTCATTGTCTCTCATTCTCTTTCCTTGTCTCTTTTCTTTCTCTTTCTGTCTCTACCTGACTCTCTATGTCACACACACACACACACACACACACACACACACACACTCACACATACACACCTTCACTCCACCTCTCAGTTAAATACTTCTTGAAAGCCACCTACATTTCATGATTACATTTCCTCTGTTCTAATTTGCTTTCTAAACCCTTCCAAATCTATCTTCTGGTTTCGTCATACAATTGGACAGTTATCTGCAAAGTTATCAGTGATAACTCAATTGCCAAAAACTCCTTTTCTCAATCTTCATCCTTCTTCACCTCTCTGAAGCCTTTGACTCTGTCAATCAACTTCTCCCTTTGATATTTTCTTCTCTTTAGGGTTTTTTTTGTAAGGTGCTCCTTTGTGGTTCTCTTCCTATGAATGATTACTATTCATTTCCCTTTGCTATACTTTCTTTTAGGTCATGTCCACTAACTGTTATTGTTTCACAAAGGTCTGTGCAGAGTCCTTTCTCCTCTTATCCATACATATTTCCCTTGTTTTATCTCCTCAGTTTCCACAGAATTAAACAAAAAGTAGATATCTTATGTATATTGATAGGAACTGAATGTATTGGAATATTACTGTGACATAAGAAATGACATACATGACAAATAGAAAATAGAATGGGGAGACTCACAGGGGTTGTTTCACCAGAGCCAAGAAAACTATGCACAATAACTATGGCAATGAAGTGGAAAGTAGAATAACTACAAAATAATCCAAAATTAATGTTGCAAAATCATAAAGAAGAGATTAACAAAGAAGAGAAATCAAAATACCTCACCTCATTCCTTTGAGACATTGGGAGGTTGTATTTAATAACACACTTTTTCAATGTGTTTAATGGTTTACCTGAGTTGTATTTCTTTGCTCCTCTTTTAAAAAAGATTTTTTAATATAAGGAATATTTATCAGGGAAAGAGAAAAATCTAAGTAGTATTAAAACCAAAGGTAAAAATATATTAAAAAAAAAGAAAGAGTAACCTCCAGCCTTTTGCATTTGGGGCATAAGTATGAGACCATAAAATTCTTAAAACCATAATTAAGTGGCCCCAAAAGCTAACAATAACTTGGCTTACATAAAGAAGGTCATACCTTCCAAGAATAAAGAGTTATTAGTGCCTCTTTGCTTCAGTCAGACCACATCTGGATAATGTTCAATTCCAGGTGTGCCATATATTAGATATGATACCAATATGCTAACAAATATTCGACAAAGGAAAACCAGAGTGTTGCCTTCCAGAACGGTATCTCCATAATTAAAGTACTTTGTTGGCATTTAAAGCTGTTCACAAGCTGCTTCTTTCTTATATTCCCATCCTCTGACACCTTGCTCCCCTCCACTCACTCTAAAGCCTTGACATATTGAATTTATGTGCTGTTCCCCACAAACAACATTTCATTTCCCCATCTATTCCTTTGTACTGACTAATCTCACTCCCCCCCCAAAAAAAGCTTTCCCTCCTTCCTTCTGTTTCTTCAGGACTCTGGCTTCTTAATAACTCATTTCAAACATTACTTTCTGCAGAAGGACCTTCCTGGTTCCTGCAGAATCTGGAGCCTTCTTCACTGATGATACCTTCCTTGTATTATATATATATATATATTGTTCTTTGACTAGAATATAAACTTCCGGGAGGCAAGATTGATTTTGCCTTTTTTTGAAGTGCTTAACATAGCACCTTTGCACATAGGAAGTGCCTAGTACATGCATATTGATCTATTGAATTTTGTTATGTTTTACTGATGAACTTAATTATATGTATATATAAATGTGCATCACAATATATACATAATAACATATACTATATGCATATGTATATTACATATATGTGCACATACCTGTTTACTGCAATATATATGTGTGATACTGCTTTATTTGACAATAACTGCACTTTTTGATTCCATTATTTGAGTCCATTATTGTGCATTTATTGATACTTTCTTCCACTCCTTTCAGCTCCTTTTGTCTGGTCTATCCTCATTAGATTATAAATTCCTTGGGAACAAGGACTTTATTTTTCTTATTTGTATCCCCAACATTTAGCAAAATGCCTGGCACATAGGTAAACATTTAATAAATTTTTTCTCATATTGTATTGGATATAGGATAAAGAGATGGATGAATGAACATGTGAATGAATGGAAAATAATTTATTAAGCATGTAACTTATTGTGCAGAAAATTATTAAATGAGAAACAGGTCTGCCCTCAAGTTTATATTCCAATAAGGGGGAAAGAAACAATGGCTAAGGTGGGAAACTTTGCTCTGGGAAATTAGAAAGGGGGTGAGTTAAAGTTTAGTGAAATCTATTGACATTTCCTTTCCACAATTTATGATATTCTTAATTTAATTTATATAAGACTTTGCTATATGTGATATGTTAAATTATATTATGGATCTGCTCTAGGCATGAAATTTAATGTGAGTGTCCCTACTATTTATTTCAAATAATTACTTGACTTTATTTTATGCTAGTGAATATATGATAGGGTCCTACAGATGGATCTCTGTGGTTTCAGTTGTTTGTTTTGTTTTTGTTTTTTAACTGGGGAAAAATATAATCCCTATTTTCAAGGTGTTTGGCACCAAAATAGAAGTTCTCACTCATTGGAGAGGAGGTATACCTATTGTAAGGGTGCTATTGGATATGCCATATATGGTAACAACAGCCAAGAAAAGTCTAATTAGATCCTATTTCCAGCATCCCAAGTTCAGAAGGAGAAGAGGAGTCTTATGCAGGTAATGAGGTTTAAGTCTGTAAAAGTAAAAAAAAAATAAACTAGTGAGAAAAAAGATAGGAAAGGAAAAAAACTAAACTTTAGCTATAACCTCAGCACCAGAATTTTGGTTTGACCTCCTTGATGTCAGAAACATCAGCAGCCA
>NC_058130.1:625537755-625549776 GCF_016433145.1 Gracilinanus agilis
GAAAGGAAAGGAAAGGAAAGGAAAGGAAAGGAAAGGAAAAAAAAAACCTCTTCAAGCCTTCCTGAGTTTATCAACACAGCTTTTTATTTCTTTCATGACATCCCTAAACTATTACTTGACTCAATGTTCCCCATACATTCTCTTTCAGGGATGGAACTAAAGTAAAATCAGCTATATTCATGCGCCTTTAGTTCTAAATGAGACAGAATCTTAGAGCTGGGGGATCTTTATTAGCTTCCTCCAAAAAGCTACCTAGAACAACCTATAGGCAAAACAAAAACAAAAAACTCACCCCAGTATCTCTGCCAAGAAAACTTCAAACGAGGTCACAAAGAGTCAAAGATGACTGAAACAATTGAATGAAACAACAAAAACTATCTTGAAGAAACTAACCAATAAAGTAAGGGGGCACAGGATAGGAGTCATGGATGCCAAGACAAGAAGACTAGGGGTAAAGGGATCTTCCTATGTGCTTCTGTGCTAAATAAAGATAGAGAGGTACGGTTTTGAGTGGGATGTTTTGAGAAGATTGTTACATGGTAGAGCTAGGACAAGGGAAAATATCCAGCTACTACTGCTTTCATTAGAAAGTCCCTTTCACTGTTTTTTAGCATAGGAGCACCATTGGGAATATGAAAACTAATTCCAGTTCTAAAAGGTATTAAGAACTGTTAGGAAGATTATAGATTTCTGGCCTATATGAAAGACTGTTAGATCATGGTGGCAAAATTTGTGTTTAAGAAAATGTGTTTCTCTTCTAGCCCTCTCAGATTTACTCCCATCTTTTCTGTAATATCTTTTGTTACCTAGTTTCTCCTCCACTAGCATTCAATAATGTTGAAAGGATCTTAGTATTTCCAGGTTACCAGTGCAGATGCTTTCTATTATCACTTCTAATTCTACAAGGCTTATGTAGTTTTCCAGTCCCAAATGTGCTTAATATGCTTAAAGTGACTTGTCATCATTGACAATATGATTTAAGATTTGCCCTTTAGTTACCAACAGTTTTGATTCTTCGGTGATGAGAGTAATTTTTAAATTATGACATATAGTACCAACTAGGAAAATATTGATGTTTTCTAAAATTGGACTTTGTGGCAGAAATCTTAAAATACTGAAAGTATATTTAATTTCCCAAATGTAACCAGCTTTCCTCTTATTTTTATTCAATTTGTTACCCAAATGTGTGACTATTATACATCAGTTTATGTGTCCTTTGCCCAGGGGATATCTAAGGTATTATCTTAATAGATCATTTATGTGTCTGCATACTATAATCTGGGCAATATACATTTTTCAATAGCTTCATTTTTTCCTTTAGCCTGAGTTCTTTTGAATGAGAACTCATAGATGTGCTTGAGATGTTCTGGTTTTCTAAGGTCTGATGCAAGAAGACCTTTTATAATTAAAAAAAAAAAGGATTCCCTCTTCAATATGAATTTGCACTGTGGTTCCTCCATGACACTGGGGCATCTTTGGTGAGCCCATTACTCTTTATTTTATATCTTGTGTGATACTGATGCTAAGAGAAGTAATAAACAAAACAATTTCCAGGGTTCTAAAAGCAATGGAATTTTGTCAGAGCTTAACATATGCATGGAAGACATTTTGTTGGAGAAAAGCCTGAAGATCTAAATTTTACTTTTATTGGCAGGCACATAGGATTGGAAAACCCTTTAGGTAGCTATTTAGCTATCATATACATTTTTAAAATTCTTTTTAAAGGACAATCCAAGTATATTTTTGGATATTTCCTCAATAATAAATGAAATGTTAACATGTCTCTCATTTAATGAAGAAGGCAACTAGATATGTACAGTGGACAAAGTTCTGGACCTGAAATCAGGAATACATCAATTTAAAATCTGGACTCTAATACTTTTGAGCATTATGACCTGGAGAAGTCATTTAAGTGTAATATGCCTAAAGTTTTTTTTTATCTGTAAAATAATAGTACTATTATTATTTTCAAAGGTTATACAATAGAGTTGTACCATAGCATGTATCTTGAAGAAATAGTTACATTTTCAATAGCTGTTAAAGAAAATACTTTTGCGGGCAACTGGGTGGCCCAGTGGACTGATAGCCAAGCCTAGAGATGGGAGGTTCTGGTTCAAATCTGGCCTCAGACACTTCCTAGCTGTGTGACCCTGGGCAAGTCACTTGACTCCCATTGCCTAGCTCTTACCACTCTTCTGCCTTGGAACCAGTACACAACATAGATTTGAAAATGGAAGGTAAGGGATTTACAAAAAGAAAATGCTTCTGAAAGAAGGGTTGTAGCCATCTAAGTCAAATGACTTTTTGGTAATAATTAATTAAGCATTTTTAAAAGAACTGATCTGTGACTAGAACTCCTCTAGGTACTCAGGATGCAAAAACAAAAAGTAGTTCCTAACTTTGAGCTCCTCATCTTCCATGAAACTGTTTAGTAATCCCTAAATTAATATCATCCATTATTTATATGAGCACCTAGCACAGTACCTGGTTAAAAGTAGGTATTTAAAAATGCTTATTGCCCACATTACTCATTTGATAATTCATTATGCTCTAAGCTGTGACAGGAAACTTTGCATTTTACTTTTTTAAAATTTAACATCCTTTGGATTTATACCTTCTCTTCACAAATAAAACTTAAACTCCCTTAGGATGAGGTTTTTGTCTTATATATCTTTGTCTCTCTATGAGACCTCCATCTGTGTCTTATCCATGGCAGTTTCTCAATCAATATTTGCTAAATTGACTTAGACAAGAAGTTAGGTCATTAGGCCTTTGGGGATGGGAGTAGAAGCAGCTAAAAACACTTTCTCCATATCATTTAAATATTTGCAGGCTGAGAATTTGATCATACACATATGGATAATTATCTTAAAACCTGTTCCATTTATGCAAATATAAACAGAAACACACTTTTGATAAAAGATCTACACATAGAGATGATGAGAATTTGCATTGAATGAATGTCCTAAAGAAACTCAAATGAAGAATCATGAAAGTTTTAGGAATTTCGAAGTTAATGTCTGAGTTTTTAATTCTTAAAACTTTTGCTAACAAATGCAGATATCTTCGAATTGATAATTGTGAAGCCATCAAATTGGATTACAACATGACTTATCTTATCATTTCAGCTGCTTTACCACAGTGTAATTGACTGAATAATGAGTTAATGATTTAGCTAGTCCAAATAAAACAGTTCCCAAGCTTTGGTCTAAGGAGTTTTAGTTTTGTGTCTTTTAGTGTGGATATAGATATCACGGGATATGGAGTGTTCAGGGAGGACTAGCACCTCTGCTGTGAAGACTTACCAACCTTCTTCAGGGCTGCTTAGCCACCTTTCATGTCTACCTGCCACCCACCTCTCACCTGTCACTCCAGGAAGCTGTAGCCACATGCCTGTAAAATCATCTAGGCAGACAGGCTAAACAAGATTGAAGGTAATGAGCGAGCAGGTCTAAAACCCATCAGTGACTTAGGACGATGTCTTCCCACATCCATGAGAAGATCTCCCCTTAGTGGATTGGTCAATGGTATCAGTTTGTTCCACTGTACATGAAAATGGCTGAAGCAGGTGCTGTAGAACACCTAGAATTTGGTCAAAAACTTTTGATCATATAATATCAAACTATAGCAAAGAAAAAAAGGAACAATTACTTTAAAATAGCACTCATTGGCATATGAAGTAAACAGCATCAATGAATACTTCTAATACTTTTGCCTAAAGGCAACTAGCTAACATCCCTGCCTTCTGCAATGACCCTTATCACTTCCAAACTACCCAAACTCCCAACAGAAAGTTGCAAGGCAAATCTATTTGAGCATCAACTCAGAGTGCAACTAGGGAAGGTAGAAATATTTTGAAAACCACTTGCTTATCACCAGAATGCTTGGAAACCTTAGAATATGGAAACCATTTGTGACTGACAAGAGAACATGGGATTTAAATATGCCCAGGGTCTAAAAATGCATGGACTTAATTGAGTACATAAGTCAAACATCAATTGGAGCAATGAAAATTACTGGAGGCTACATTAGCATCACTATATCAATGCCCAAGACCTAAACTCAATATCCCTAGAAACTTGGGTAGAACATGTTGTAATATTTTCTGTTTCCTTCTTTTTTCCAACCTTGCTTTTTCATACATTGGCATCTATTCTTATCCAATCAGAGTTGATGTTGGAACTGTGTAGTCAGTTCTTATGTTCTTGACAGAAGTATAGATAGAAGGAGACTAACTTGTCTTATATCTTCCACTTTTGTTCATCTGTCATAGTGCCAGATGCAAATTTCTAAAACTAATATCCTAAAAACATAAGAGAAGCCAAATAGGCTTGGGTCCATCAGATCATCTCCTTCCTTTGAAATCCATTTCTATGAGCACAGTATGAAATCAAGGCATTTCATGCTGAAAGAGCATTTGCAAATTTGGTAATTGGAACTGGTTTGGTGAGATTGTACCCTAGAAATGCCAATGAATTTCATTTATAAGCAATCCGACTGAGTTTGAAATGATGTTAAATGTGCCAGATGGAAGAAAAAAACAATCCAAATGGATTCACTGAGGGTTTTTATTAACTTGGAAATGGTCCAATGGGTATTTGCCTTTTTTCACATTGGTAAGTTTAATTTGTTGAATGAAAACAATGAGCTACAGGGTTATAGAATTCTGTATTTTATGCTACTTTAACATTTATGTTTGTCATTTATGAACCCATACTGGGAATTGATTTATACATTTTCGTTTTTAGCTTTTGTAGTTAGAGTAATGAGATAATTTGTTACACTTGTTCATTTCCTTTAGGAGTAGTTTTGTTGTTATCTTCTTCATATAAGAAGTTGGGATAAAACAGGTATAAGACAAGTCATGTGATAGCTTGGTCTAATTATTTGTAAACCACACTAATTTTTAATACTGGATGTTGCACTTTGACTAAAGTTCTATTCCTATGTGCCATGGTTGTTTGGGAGTAATCCTATGATCTGCAAGTCTATGTTAGACCAGCATTAGCTGTAGCAAGATTGACCAAGTTAGAAATACCTTAAGAATAGACATAGTGAGAAATTCTAAAGCTCTCATCCGAAAGCTACCCACGCACCATTTGGAGTGGTTCGAGAATCTATCACCCAGTATAATAGCACATGTACAACCTATATCATATTAATTGCAATCTTAAGGGGAAAGGATAGGAGTTAGGAAGAGAACATGTCATAACACGGCAGAAAAATTATTAAAAATTTCACTGTCGGGGCAGCTGGGTAGCTCAGTGGAGTGAGAGTCAGGCCTAGAGACAGGAGGTCCTAGGTTCAAACCCGGCCTCAGCCACTTCCCAGCTGTGTGACCCTGGGCAAGTCACTTGACCCCCATTGCCCACCCTTACCAATCTTCCACCTATGAGACAATACACTGAAGTACAAGGGTTTAAAAAAATAATTTTCATTGTCATGTAATCTGGAAAAAATTTGAAACAAATTAATTGATAAAAAGAATTTATCACCCTAGAAGTCACCAAGTGTCATCTATAAGATTTCTTACTAAGGCATTACTGAGGCTGGGCTCTGTGTCAGGGAGGTAAGTGTCTACCTGGATAAAATCTAGAACAGATAGAGGGAATTAAAGCAAGAATTAAAGACAAACATTTTTTAAAATTATGTATATTATGCGTATGATGATTATGACTTATCATGATAATGATGAGATCAAGGCTGATAGTGATGAAGGTGAGAGTGATGATGATATTAAAATGATAATAACAATAATGATAATTCATTCAAGACTTTAAAGCTTGTAACGTGTTTTACAAATATTGTCCCATTTTATCTTTCCAAACACTAGAAGATAAACACTATTATTATCCCTATTTTACAGATAAGGAAGCAGAACTAAAGAGAGGTAAAGTTATTTGCTCTTAATTCCAGTGCTTTTCCTTTTTTAAATATTTCCTATTTATCTTGTATAAAGCTTGCTTTGTATAGCCTCCCCCATTAGACTGTAAGTTCCTTGAAGGCAAAGACTATCTTTTACTTTATCTGTATCACTAATGTTTAGCACAGTAGCATATAGTAGGTACTTTAGAGATGTTACTTGAATTGTATCATTTTCTTGGTATCTTAAAGCCCTTCATATTTTTCCTCCAGACTACCATTTAAAGCAAATTGTACATTACTCTCCCTCATACATTTTAAGTTCCAGTCAAACTTTGTTCTTTAAATATATATATATATATATATATATATATATATATATATATATGTGTGTGTGTGTGTGTGTGTGTGTGTGTGTGTGTGTGTGTGTGTGTGTATAATTCATTGATTGATTTAGAATATTTTGCCATGTGATTCATGTTCTTTCCCTCCTTCCCTCCCTCTCTATCCCTCCTATAGCCAATAAACAATTGTACTGGGTTTTTCATGTGTCATTGATCAAAACTTTTTTTCCATATTATTAATATTTGCAATAGGGTGCTCATTTAGAGTCTACAACCCCAACCATATCCCCATCAAACCATTTGATCAAGCAAATGTTTTTCTTCTGTGTTTTTACTCCCATAGTTCTTTCTCTGGATATCAATGGCGTTTTCTCCTAAGTTCCTTAGAATTGTCCTGGATCATTGCATTGCTGAGAGTAGAGAAGTCCATTACATCAAACTTGGTTCTATGCCCTTCCACCTTGTACTAAGTATCTGTCCCCCAATCGACTAGAGCATCAAGTCTACTTCTGGGAACCACTAGCTCTCTTCAAAGTTCAGATAAAATGCAAATTATTTCAAGAAAAATTTCCTGCTTTCCTCAGATCTTAGCACTTTGATTCATATTATCAAAATCTGTTCTTCAAGCTTAATAAAAGCAAGTATTGATAATTCAGAAATAACTATAAATGAAATCTCAGATTTCAATTTAAAATATTGTTACAAATCAAAAACAAAAATACTACCTTTAAAAAGATTGAGGTAGAAAATCCTACTCACTTTGTTAAACTTAGAGGATAATGAAGCGATATCTTTCTCCCATCTAAGGCTTTGAAAGGCACATATTTTACTGCTTCTAGTTACTCTCCCTTCACTGATTATTAAAATACAAAAGAAAATAGTTGAGCTCTTGGCCACCTCAGGATAAATTTGATTCTCTATGTTCCAGAAAAGTAGAATATAACATGGTCTTCCCTGTAGTCACATGAAAAGAACACTTTCCTTCAAAAGGAAAAAGCCTGGGGGCAGCTGGGTAGCTCAGTGGAGTGAGAGTCAGGCCTAGAGACAGGAGGTCCTAGGTTCAAACCCAGCCTCAGCCACTTCCCAGCTGTGTGACCCTGGGCAAGTCACTTGACTCCCATTGCCCACCCTTACCACTCTTCCACCCATAAGACAATACACCAAAAATTAAGGGTTAAAAAAAAAAAAGGAAAAAGCCAAATTTTCCCATCCTTGAGATTCTTATATTTGACTCCCTATCCATAAATTAGAAATAAAATAATAAATATTAATAAATCATCTAAGTTGGTACTTTAATTTTTAATTCGACTAATGAAAAAGGCTTTTGGTACATAAAATTTGCATGAATACCAATATCTATGATTGCTATAACCAATAATAGGAATGTGACTTATCTAGAAATATGTATAATAAAATATATTCATTTTTCTCAGTGTCCATACTATTCAATCTTGCCTGTTCCAACTGCTCTTGAGAGCTTTAGTCATTCTTCCTCAGGCCCTTTAAAAATGGTCCTATACTATTTTGAAGTCTGATTTGCAAAACGCCCAAGTTGAAGTTTAAATTGCCTATCTGTGATTAGTCTAGTTTAGTTCATATTGCTTAACAGCTCATCAACATTAATCAGGAGTTTGGCCCATCTTTTTGAAGATGTAGCTCAAAATTTGCTTTCTATTTTTATTTGCATTCTAAGAGGTCAAGATTCCTTCACAAATTAAACTTTGGATAGCCCCCTTGGGGCAATGTCAAACATCCAAGTTCCTTTAAACATGAAAAGTCAAGGGGAGAGAGAAAATTTCCAATGTACAGTCTCTAAGAGATATATCATTGAGAGTAGCTTCAGTGTGAGAAGAAAAAGTATCAGTAGGGATGTTCAGAAATTCACAGAAAAGAAAGGACAAATTTGGAGTTAGCAATAAAAACCATGACTTCAGATATTTATATGCAAATTTACAAAGTATATCTAGCAAGCATGAAGAACTAGAAATTCAAATGCAAGGAGACAAATTTAATTTCAGAGATATTACTGAGAATTTGTAGAATAAAAGCCATGATTAGACTATGATTCTAGAAGGGTACACTTCATTCAAAATAAAAGGTTAGATAAGTGATGAGGGTGAGGAAGCAAGTAGTACTGTATATGAAAAGATAAATCATTGCCATAAGAGCACAGTTTATCAGTTTAAGGATCAAGAATGAGGGGAATACCTTCTCCCCATGACCATCACACTGGCTATTTGGGGTATAACAAAGATCCTCCAGATGTAGATAAATATTAGTGGGAAGAAATGTGTCCTTTTTCCAAATATTGGTGTCCAAAAAGAGAAGAATATAACCACTCATCAACCAGAGAAAAATAGAGACTACTACTCTCTTAGGATTCCATCACCATATACCCTTCTTCCTGAACTTGCTTTCTATCACTTATGTGAAAACACCTGAAATTAATTGTTAATTAAAAGGATCTATATCTGAAATTAATTGAAATTAATTGAAACAATCTACATCTTCCAATTATTTTATATTATATATGTTCAATATTTTCTTTGTGCCTTGTTATTTACATGTTCCCTCTTCCATTAGGATATAAACTCCTTGATGACAAGAGTTGATTTTTACTTTCTCTGCATCCTCAGTGATTAGCATCATGCTAATATTGCACATATTGCAATTCATTTGGTAATCATAAAATTGAAGATGATACCTAGTATTTAAATCATGTTCTAAGATGTGATTTTTCCTTTTCATATGTCATTTCATTTGACCCTTACAGCAACCGTGTAATGAAAGTATTATTATATACATTTTTGGTAAAGTCATTTACCTAGTCACACAACTAGAAACTGAGACAGGATTTAAATTCTAAATTTTGTGACATTTAAAATTATTGTAAGCCCTGGGAGACTATATCTCCCAGGGATCCCTGCTACAACTTCCCCCAACACCTCCCATTTCCTCTGTGGGAGGTGTTGGAGAAAGTATAAAGAGAGAGTTTGGGCACCTTTTAGACTCTCTGCTCTAGCTCTCTCTCAAGCCTGGAGGCTGGCTGACTCTCTCTGACCCTGGACTCTCTCTACCCAGGAGACTCTCTTTCCCTACCTAACCTTTCCCTTTTCTCATGCAAATAAAACCCAGCTATTCCAAACCCTAAGCTGCTTTCTGATCTTTTATTTGAGCCCCTGAAGGGCTCTGGTCAATTCTCCCCTGCCGGGGCTGGAACAACTACCTTCCTTTCCCTTCCTTTACCTTCCTCTCTCCTTTCTCCCATCCATCCTTCCTTCTACCTTCCTATCTACCTTCCCTTCACCCCCTCACATTTTACTTTCTTTATTCTATTTGGACCCAACATTCTCTTCACACACCATTTAGTAACTTAATAAATATCTGTTGACCAACTGACACTTCGGACATCACTGATCAATGAATAATAACCATATATGTGGATGTTGTCTTGTTTCCTTCTCTACTTCAACTCTGGATTGGCCACAGAAGCCAGAATATCAAGCTATGTCTCTTACTTCAAGTTCAATATGAATTAAGAGTGTAATATGACAACTGAGTGAACTAATACAATTAGTTCAGTCTGTATTAACAAAATAATAGAACGAGAATGGGGGAGATGATAGTCCTGGTGTTATTTCTGCTCTGCTCAAATATTATCTGTATTATGTTCAGTTTAGGTATGACCCATGGAGAAGAATGATATTGATGAAATGAACAGCATTTTTAGGGGGGGCAAACAGGATGATGACAGGTCTTAAGTTTATTCCATATTAGAAATGATTGAAAGAGCCTTTGACAAAATGCAATAATCATTCCTATTAAAAACACTTGAAAGCATGGAAATAAAAGAAATTTGTCTTAAAATGATTTGTAATTTCTATATGAAACTATCAATAAGCAATATCAGTAATGAAGATAAGTTAGAAGATTTCTGAATACTATCAGGGGTGAAGTGAAGATGTTCATAATCACTACTCTTATTTAATAATGTACTAAAAATGTAAGCTATAGCAAAAATAGAAGAAAGAGAAATTGAAAGAATTAGAATAGGTGAGGAAATAAAACTATTACATTTTACAAATAATATGGTGGTATATTTGGAGAATCCTGGAAAATCAACTGACAATAACTGATTTGATAGCCAGGCTGAGAGATGGGAGGTCTGGGTTCAAATCTGGCCTCAGCTACTTCCTCACTGTGTGACCATGGGCAAATCACTTAATACCCTTTGCCTAACCTTGCCACTCTTCTGCCTTAGATCTAAAAGACAGTATTGATTCTAAGATGGAAGATGTGAGTTTTTTTTTTAATTTAAAACAAACTATTTGTAATTATCAACAACTTTGTCAAAGTTGAAGGATTTAAAATAAGCCCACATAAGTTATCAACATTTTTATTTATTAATAACAAAGTCCAGTAGCAAGAGATAAAAGAGAAATTCCATTTAAAATAAATTTAGACTATATAAAATCCTTGGGAGTGTACATGCCAAGACAAACCCAGGAAATATATGAGCACAATTATAAAACACTTTCACACTAATAAAGTAAGATCTGAACAATTGGAAGAATAATGATTATTCATGAGTAGGCTGAGCCAATATAATAAAAATTACAATTCTACCTAAATTAATTTACTTATTCTGTGCCATACAAGTCAAACTACCAAAAGTTATTTTTTAAAGAGACAGAAAAAGTATAACAATATTCAACTGGAGGAACAAAAGGTCAAGAATATGATGAAAACAAATGAGAAAAAAATGTGAAGGAAGGTGATCTCTTTGTATCCAATCTCAAGCTCTATTACTGCCAAAATCACCAAAACAATCTGGTACTGGCTAAGAAGTAGAGTGGTGAATAAATGGAATTGATTGCTTTCACAATACAGAGCAGTAAATGACCATAGAAATCAAATGTTTGAGAACCACACACATTCAAGCTTTCAATACAAGAACTCACTATTTGAAAAAAGCTGCTTGAAAAGTTAGGAAGCAGTTTGAAAGAAACTAGGTATAGAACAATAGGACACAATGCATACCAAAATAAAGTTAAAATGAGTACTTGATTTAGACATAAAAGATGATGCCATAAGTAAATTAGGGGAGCTTGAATAATTTGCCTTTCAGCTCTATTGGAAAAGTAAAAAATTATGAACAAAAACAAGATAGAGTACAGTATCAGATGTAAAATAGATAATTTGATTACATGAAATATTTTTTTCAGAAATAAAACAAATGCATCCAAGATCAGAAGAAAAACAAAATGGGGAAAGGTACAGAGAAAGTTTCTTTGATAAAGACTATTTCTCAAATATATAGAAAACTGAGTAAAATTTATAAGAATTCAAGTCATTCCCCAATTAATAAATGGTCAAATTATATGAATAAGCATTTTTCAGAAGAAGAAATTAAAACTACCTAAAGTCATGAATACTCTAAATAAGTATTGCTTAGACTGAGAAAGGAAAATTAAAATAACTCTAAGATACTATTTTATATCTATCAGATTCACTAATATGACAGAAAAAGAAAATGACAAATGTTGAAGGAGATTTGGAAAACCTGGGATACTAATACACTTTTGGTGGAATTATGAACTGATTCAATAATTCTGGAGAACAATTTGGAACTCTGACTGAAGGGCTATAAAACAGTGCATACCCTTTGACTTAGTTTATTAGAAGCAAGCAAACAAAGAGACAGACAGAGGGAAATAGGAAGGAAGGAAGGAAGGAAGGAAGGAAATGAGGAAGGGAGGAAGGAAGGGAGGAAGGAAGGGAGAAAGGAAGGAAGGAAGGAAGGAAGGAAGGAAAG
>NC_058130.1:625550176-625563135 GCF_016433145.1 Gracilinanus agilis
AGGGAGGAAGGAAGGAAGGAAGGAAGGAAGGAAGGAAGGAAGGAAGGAAGGAAGGAAGGAAGGAAGGAAAGAAGGAAGGAAGGAAAGAAGGAAGGAAAGAAAGAAGGAAGGGATGTTAGAGCAGCAGAACCAACAGATGAAGTGCTGAAGCAGTGCACTGACCCAGAAAAAAAAAATGTCAAGTAAAAGCAAGGCAAAACTCAGATGCAATATATCTTCTACAAGTGGTAGAAGAAATCGCTTACCTTCTCAAAATAGGATGAGAGGAGGGAGGTAGGCAAATAATTTGGAACTCAAATATTTTAAAAAATAAATGTTAAAAGTGTTTTTAAAGAACTTATTAAAAGGACTGGGAATGTTTATTCTAAAAAAGCGTTAGAATAACTTGATAAATTTCTTCAATTATTTCAATGACTATGTCGTGAAAGAAGGATTATACTTTTTCTGCTTGCTCCCAGCAGGCATGTATAAAAACAGTGAATGGAAGTTTCAAAGAATTATATTTAGACAATGTATAGAAAAACATTTCCTAAGCCTTGGAGTCACAACAAAGTGGAATATGTTCCTTCAGAAAATAGTGGAGTCTTCCTCACTTTTTTTCAAGTTTTTCAAGCAAAGACTGAATGACAACTAACAGTATGTGGCAGAAAGAATTTGTTTTGTGGTTCAGGTTAGACTAAATGGCATTTGAGGTGCCCTCCAGGTCTGAGATGCTGTGATAGTAAGGTTTCCTGGTGGTATTATAATATTTTTCTTTGTTTTATCTCACAAAGAATCTTGATCCATACACTGTCACTCTAAATACACTGTAGGGTTCACAGTTCTCAGGTTCCTAGTCTGGTCTATCCTTATCACCTTTTTAAAAAGGAGCTAGTAGCTTGAATACAAAGCAACATACAGGGGTCAAAAAAGGCAGATAGATGGATAGATAGATAGATAGATAGATAGATAGATAGATAGATAGATAGATAGATAGATAGATAGATAGATAGATAACAAAAAATGAATGTGGAGCATGAGAACGAAGGGCTGTGGCAATTCCCCTTTTCACTTAAATTTTGTTCTTACTCAATTTTATCTCCATGTGAAAATCAGGGAATGACGTAATGAGGCAGATTTGTTTAGCCCCAACCTTCACATAGTTCCTATGGGGGGATGTGCATGCATGTGTGTTTGTGTGTGTGTGTGTGTGTGTGTGTGTGTGTGTGTGTGTGTGTTTGTGTGTGTGTTTGCTAGAATCCTCTAGATTGAGTTTTAGGACAGGAGGATGCCTATCATAGTTAAACAGTAGTTATGAATAACTTTCTACCCCTGCTTTATTTTTTTAGATGGGAGGTGGTGCTGTTTTTTTTTGTTTTTAGAATTTAGAATTAGAGGTTTTGAATCAGCATAAAACACAGGAAGTCAAAAGAAAAGATTTAATAATAGCCTAATGTCGTGGTAGTTAGTTTTTGCAGATTGCCCTTAATCAGATATGTTAGTTCAGAATTTTGGCTATGGAAAATTTTATTTTAAGCCTTCCCCTTTCAATGGAAACCTTTCTTATCATTACATCTTGAAAGACAGGAGCTGTAGGAGAGAGTCAAAGAAAAAAATCCACAATATAGCAGAGACAAGTGTGGTAAGCAGGAGAAAAATAGAGCTATCCAATAGAGACAATGAGGTGCCTAGAACTTAGTAAGTAAATATTCATTAAATTTTTTCATTCAATCATTCATTCAGACATTTCTATCATGCCTGGTATTGGATACCTTTCCTTCCTATTCCCCCTACCCTTCTTTGCTCTTTAGTTTCTTTTTGTATTTTTCTTATTAGATTGTAAACTTCTTGAAGACAGACACATATTTTTTTCATATTTATATCTGTAGTGCTAAAAAGCACATGCCTGACAAATAGGCAGATTCTTAATAAATGTTTATTAACCAACTGACTGATATGCCTACATTATTCACCTTAGCCCTCCCTCTCATTTTACTTAACAACCATATCAGGTGAAATACAAATTTAAAAAAACAGCATTTATGGAATATAATCCAAAGTATCAGTGACAGAAGAACTTGGTGTTCAACAACCTAGAACAGCTTTTCTTTGTCAAAATACAGCATGATTCCAGTGATGTTCTAGAAGCCAAGGAAAGGATATTAGGAAAGAAATGTAGAGTTTGATCAAGAAAAGGAACGGGGCCTGTCATGAGGTAAGAATGAGAGATAGCAAGTAGCCCAAGATTTCTAGAGTACTCAAAAATGTAATAATGCCTCACAAAGAGACTACAGCACATAAGTTTGGTCCAAACTGCAGGATCTATGAAAGAACATCGACAAGAACTTCATTGTATATTAGGTGATAGCATGTGAGATGCACAATTGTAGGAAGTAGCTGAAAGAAGAAGCCATAGGTACTGAAGTAGCTATGCAGAAAAGCAGGTATAGGATAAGGGCAGCTCATTAGCACAGTGGATAGAGCACCAGACCTGGAGATGGGAGGACAGGGTTCAAATCTGACCTCAAACACTTCCTAGCTGTATGACCCTGAGCAAGTCACTTAATCCCAATTGCCTAGCTCTTACCATTTTTCTGTCTTAGAATCAATACCTAGTATTCTAAAAAAGAGGGGGGGGGAAGAGGGCATTGGAGAGAAATAACAAATAAGTAAAACCCTACAAGATAAAATTATGAAAGGTCATACTTTAGGTATTTTGAATTTAACAATTCTATTTTTGCTCCTATTTACACATACCAATGACAGCATAAAAATTTAAACTTAAGGGATGCAATGCACAATTATCTATCAAAGATTACATTATGTAATTTCTTTGACATTCAGTCAAGTGATTCTGAGATGTGGGATCCAGAACAGATTATCCAGTCCATGATTGGGCTTCATCTCTTTATTGTCCCCAAGCAGTACAACTATTGCAAGAGCAAGCATCCAAAATAAGCTTACTCTTAATGTCAGCATTCTGAAAAGAAAGTCTATCATGTTCGTATCTTCTGAAGAAAAAAATTACAAATCAAAAACATATCCATTAATTAACATTAAATTACAATGCCGCACCTATGGAAGGGATGATGAATACCATACAAATTCATTTTGATTAGTACTATTACACTGAATGCCAAATGGAGTTGGGATGATAGGACCTTTTAAGTGTTGCCAGATGTTTTTGATAAGTGTTTATCCTTTTTGATATAATTTAATGAGAGATCATATGTTAATATGCAGCTGGAGTAAAACTACCTTTCAAACTCAACAAGCCTAAGAAGAATTTCCAGCTGACATAGTATTTGCCAGAACTGTAATTACCAATCACTGGAGAATAAATTGGATGTTGCAGGGTGAGGAATGGGAGAAGTGGGGAAGGGTAATTGAGATATTCTGAAGAAAATTTATACAAAGTGACTATTTCTATGTTTGAGATACTTTTAAAAATAGAGAGTTTTTTTTTTCCTTATCTGACAGCAGTGGAATGTGTATTTAATATATAGTTCAAATTCATGCTTACTGGTCCAAATGTCATTTTTAGCAGAAATGCAAGTGATTTAAAACATAGGAGAATTTCCAAAGTGGCTTAAATTTATATATCTCTAGATCCACTTACCCTCAAGCTCCAAAAGATGACTGAATACTGGATGGGAAATTTTGATAGTATACAATAGCCAAATGGAAATATGACATAAAAATATGACATAAATATGTCCTTTATAATTTTCCTTTTCTAAGTACTAATGACCAAATTATTGCACCTAGAGAAAATAATTTATGCCAAATTGGGTCAATGAACTAAAATATATCTAGGTAATACAATCCTCAAGTGGAAGCAAGGTTACTTGAAATGACCTGGAATGTGTCCACATCCTATTAGGTTTTCTTATTTCCATACTGCTGCAGGAGTCCACATGTTATTGGTGACAGATCTCTTTATCTTTATACTTCTTTATTTATTATTAATGGCAAAACAATTACCCAAATGTTACTAAACTATCCATACTCTCTAATTCAGTGATATCATCACCACTCCTATGCCCAAAAGAAAGCATAGAAATGGGAAAAGGTTCTACATGTACCAAAAAATATGTATAGAAGGTCTTCTGAAGTGGCAAAGAACTAGAAACAAAGGGATCACTCACCAATTGGAGACTGGCTGAATAAATTATGGCATATGGATGTAATAGAATATTACTGTATTGTAAGAAATGATGAAAGAAAAAATATTTGAAGGGCTAGAGCTCTCTCTAATCAATGAAGTAATTGACCATGAACCCAAAAGGTAATGGATTTAGGATGTAGATTAAAAGAAATATCAGTGGAGTATGGTGAGGAGAAAAATACCTATATAATAATTTATTTTGTTTGAATACATATACATGAAATATATATGCACTTATGTTTATATACATACATATGTAAAATATAATTATTAAAAGAGTTTATATTTTATTTTTAGTAGACTGGTAATAAAGAGGGAAAAGGGAGGAAAAATTAAAATTTGTTAATCGAAAAATGAAATTAACTTTTAAATATATGAAAATTACTTTAATCCCAAAATAATTTTATCATCAAGGATTAACAATAGTGGAAACTTGTTTATTTAAACTGCTACCACAAAAGACAAGTAAAATAGCATTTTCTAAAAGTGAAGGAAAGTCATAACACTATTTTAATATTCACTGACTCAATATTTATTTGTAAATGCATCTCAGGGAAAATATATGAGTTCCTACTTGATTATTTACTTTTTCCATGAAAGGTTTTTATGAGCATGAAGAAAGGTGTTGGGTTTTACTTTGAGTATCCTCAATTTCTTCCCCCAAATCAAGTTTTATAATCATCCCATAAATATTGGGTTAAAATATATAAACAAAAGCAAAAACAGTTTTTGCAGAGAAAAAAAATGTCTCTTTTTCCATTACTCAGCTCCTTGCTGAGTGAAAATTAATATTTTCACATGGCGCTCCACATTAGCAGTTTGAATACTGCCAGGTGCAAATAATAATTGACTTGTGGGGAGAGGATTGCTTTGCTGTCCAGGGAGGATTATCCTGATTTCTTAAACTGTCAATGAAATGTTAGTGGATGGAATATGCTAAACAACTTGTTATTAGCATGAGATAATGTGAGAGACTCCCATGTTATTGATGGGGAAGACTAGACTTGTTTCAGAATATCAAATCAAAATGCAGAAAAACTTTCCAGATAAACAAACCACATTTTTTTAGTTCAACTATTGCTTGAGTCTCAGTTCTCAAATTAATTCACAGTTGGAAAATAAGATTGAAGTTAATGTGTCTAATTCAATTAAGTTAAATCAATCTACCCAGGAAAAGAAAACAGGAATGACATGAAGCCATGCCTTCCTGTCTACTCTGTTGAGAATGTCTTTTCTGCTGAAGGGCAATAAACAGCAGTAACTTGGGACAGTGGAATCTCTTGAGCAAATATAGGACACTTCACACACAACATGACTTAACAACAATATCTTAACCTCTGTACCACCAGCATTTCATAACACATCTCTTTTGAAAAATGATTTTTCAGAAAAGTCAACCTCTTCTCATAAGAGGAAAGAATTTCTATTCAAGATTACAAGTGGAAGAAGTGAGTACTTGCTTTTGGAAGTTTATTTCCTAAAAAGGACTTTTCTGTGCCTAAGACTTCTTGCTTATTGTAACCCTTTTTACATTTAGTGAAATTGCCAGACCTACCCTATTGCTTTTCTTCACAGATGGTGTTCCATTGCCCATCTCCATGCCTTCTCACTGGCTATTTACCATGTCTGGAATGAGCTCCTTCCTCACCTTGGTCTTACAGTTTCCTTGAAAGCTTAACTCAAATATGACCTCATTCATAAAGCCATCACAGATTCTCTCAACTACTTATGCCCCACATACATGGGTACATAAATTCATATGTTTTGTATACATGTATAAATGTGTATACTTATACACATTAAAATGCATGTGTGTATACAAGTCATCTTTTTTAATAGAATATAAGCACCTCAAAGGCAGAAAATATTTCTTTTTTGTCTTTGTGTTCCTAGTGTGTAACAGTTCCGGGAGTTTTAAGAATCATTTGCAGCTTCAGGTAATGTTTGACATTTCTGGTGTAAAAGACTTTAAAGTTCATCAAGTCCATCTAAATCATTTATTCATATGAGGAAACTTATTAAGCACAGAACAATTGATTATCCCAAGTCACACAGCTGGTATCTCAAGTAGGATTCGGTCTGTGCTAGAACATTTTTCATGATGATGGCTTTTCTAGAAGAAGAAAAGTACAGTATACACATACACACCCGTAAACATTTATATATATATATGTATATATATATATATACATATATATATATACGAGTATATCTATAGAAGTATGTATCTATATCTACAGTTATACTATATCTACACATATATGTACACTTTTGAAAAGTTTAATTCAATTTACTAAAACTAAGCAATCATTACCCTCAAAAAAATTTAGACCCTAATTTGTAGCAATTGTGAGTTTCTATTTATAAATGTAAATACATTGAAAATTTAACAATTTTTAAATTGTAAAAAATAAACAGTCACAAGCCAGTTAGAACTGGCTCCAGTACACACCGTGGATATTATAGGAAGATTTAAACCTAGATCATTTACTATAAGACTATCAAAGAGATAAAATTATTTGTCCAAAGCAACATAGAATGTGGAGCCAGAATAAGACACCAGGAATTATCATTGTAAATCAGCAAAATGCCCACTATTCCCGCCCTATCCTTAAAATTTTTATTGAAAATATACCTACCTGCCATATTAATATTCTTTCTTTTTTTAATATTGTAGCTACAAATGCAAAACTGAAGTCCAAAAAATAAAAGCTGAGAAATAAACGGACAAATGTGAGTATTAGTGGCTGAAATTTCATATTACTTCAGAAAACTAAGTTATATGTTTTGGGGCTTCCATGATAATAAAGTGGCTAAATAATATGCTACCTGACAATAGGTTCCAAACTAGAAAATTGGGTTCAATACTAGGATATGTTGGTGAAGAACATATATCATCATTTTACTTAATTGGGTTTTGGGTTTTTTTTTTTTTGGTAAGACATCTCTTTATCTCACCCAAAACAGAAATTGCTTAAGGACCAAAAGAGACAAATTATATCTGAAATAGCCCATTACACCCATGATGCTATCCTCCTAAATAAAGGAACTTTACTGCAAATGATTTACAAATATGGTTTCTTGGCCAGTCAGGTTATGACTTTGATTTTTTTAGTCTTCCAATTTCAGGCTAACCTGGGGCAATCTTGTTCTGTTTGAAGAAGTATTGTTATTAAAGAAATCAAAACTCACTGGAGAGTTGAAATCTAACTGGAATTTAATCCATGAAGTTATATAGCCTAGGCTTTTAACATCTATTTCTCAAAATGTCTTAACTTTGGCCTGTATATAGAGAAGAAAGCAGAGGCCAAGGACTTGGGCTTATAAAGACAAGTATACATTGCATCTTGCTATGTTCTTATAGCTAGCTGCCCTTTGCTTCTTCACACTTATTTTGCTGCAAGTTCTAGGGAAAGCAAGTCCTTGGAGAGAGTACCAAATTTAGATGGCTCCAACAAGAAGGTATTCATACTATTTTAATAATATTAATAATGATAATGATAATAATAGTCATAACTGCATCACAGAGAAAGGAGAATATAAGTTCATAGGTTAAAAGCTCAGAGAAGGGAGGAAGATTTGACTGTATTTAATCTAAAACCTCACTTTGAATTCATCATCTCTCTAGAAATGGGTCGCATACTTACTACATGGAATCATGGTTCTTTATTGTGTTAATCAGGGATCTTAAAGCCTTTTAAATATGTTTGTCTTTACAATGGTATTGTAACTATAAAAATTATTTTCCTGGTTCTGCTCACTTCATTTTGCATCATTTCATAGAAGTCTTCCTAAATTTTTCTGAAACTATCCATTGCATTCCTCACATCACTGTATAATTCTATCATGTACAATACCATAATTTAATTAATTGTTTCCTTGTTAATGGGTCCCACCTTAGCTTTTATTTGGGGCCACCAAATGAATAAAGAATTTAGAAACATTTTTCTTGCCAATAATTAAATATAAAATCAGTAAATGCCCAGTCTCCCAGTAATACCTAGCTACTTATAATATATGTAAGGGAAGAGATATCTATAGAAAGAGACAGAGACAGAGACAGAGAAAGATCCAACAAGCAAAAAGCCTAATTATCTGACTTACTTCACTAAAGTCAAAATCACTTGAATTCATCTCCTAAATTCTTTACATAGTAGAAAGGCTAGAGAAAGGGAATGACTTGACTGAGGTCATACAAGTAGTAAGTACCATATCTAGGAGATGAATCCAGGTCTTTTGACTCAAAATACATTGATTTTATTTATTCATTTTTGTACTACATTGTGCTGCCTCCTTTTATTTGACTTCCACCCTCCTATCCTGGGGATTCATTAACTCTTTGACCTCTATAACTTCCAGTGATATCTTAGGAAATTCTCAGTTCAAATCTGATCTCAGACACTTACTATCTGTGTGACTCTTGGCGAGTCACTTAACCCTTTCTTAATTCAGTTTCCTCCACTATAACAGGGATAACAATAGCACCCACCTCCCAGGGTCATTGTGAGAATCAAATACAATAATAATTGTTAAGAGCCTAGTGCACTGCCTGTCACATAATAAATGCTATATAAATGTTAGCTATTTGTTGTTGTCATGGTTTGATTATTAGATACAACCATTTTTGGATAGCTCAAGCACAGTCTTACTATTTCTATAGCTAATTAGATAGATGCAGGCTGCCATTGAGAGTCATTCTGTTGGTTCACAAACATTTATTAAGCACTTACTATGTGTCAGTAACTCTGTTAAGCACTAAGAATTCAAAGAACTATGGAATATGATCTTTGCCTAAATAAGGTGGATATATTCTAATAAAGGAGATAACATATGAACAAATATGTACATAAAGTTTTATGTGGAGTAGATACAGAATGGTGGAAAATGATCCCACAAATTTTAATTTGAAAATCCAGGTCATTCTAATGTCAACCAGATAAACCAGAGGGTAAACAGAAAATGTTATCACAAACCAAATCCAGGTCAGATCATGGACTATCTAAAAGTAATATTTAAGAAAAGAAGTTAGATTCCAGATCCTTCAACAAGTTCAGAAGTCAAGATAAAACAACATATGAGAACAAAAGGAAGAACTTGGAGGACTAGGAAGAAGAAAATGGATAAAAGACAACCTGGAAACCTCAGTAACTATTATCAAAAATGCCAAGATCCACAACAACTCCAAGGGACTCATGGTGAAAAAGACTATCTACTACCATAGAAGAAACTGACTGAGTGTGAATGCATATTGAAGCATACCATTCTTTAATTCTTCCATGAATTTTTCTCTATTATAAAAAATGTGTCCTCTTTCACAACATGTTGAACATGGAAATATGTGTTGTGTGATAACACATGTATTAGCTGATATCTTGGGGAACAGAAGGCAGTGGAAGGGACAAAGAGAATGAAGTTTCTTTTTTATTGATTATAGCAATGTGTTTTTAGTATGTTATGTAAATCAGTGCATTATTCTTGCAATAGTGTCTGTAGTTACTCTGTTGTTGTTCTTCCATTGTCATTGTGCAGTAGTTCTTGTCACCTTGATCATTGTCTCCTAATCCTTGATTAAACTCTTCACCTTCAGACATCTTCAACTGATGTTGAATTCTTCACCTGCTGCCACCTTCTTGAGAGGTGCACAGTAAATCCAAGATGTCTTCTCCTCATCTTTTATAGCAGTGGGTGCTATTAATAAAACCTTATAAGGACCTTCTCAAGCTGGTTGTGTTGCATTCTGCTAAAGTTTTTGATATATACGGAATCACTTGGGTATATGTTGTGTAGTGTGATATCAATTGGTCCTGTTTATTCTAACATCCCCATTTCTTGTAATTCTTTGACCCTGTGTTGCAATTTCCTTATGTATTCAGCTATTTTTATATCTTCTCCCAACATAGATGTAAAAACTGGAGTAAATATTTTTTCCTGCATAGGGTAATGTCCATATAGCATTTCATGTGGTGAAATGTTTAAGTCACCTCTAGGCCTAGTTCTTAAATAGAATAAAATTAATGGTAGTACATCAGGACATTTTAGATGAGTTTCTGTGCACATTTTTCCAATCATTGATTTACTTTCCCTATTCATTCTTTCAATCTGGCCAGAACTCTCAGGATGGTAATTTAATGATGACATGCAAATGTTCTGGTGTTAACTTCAGTGGCTCTTTAACAATATCTCTAGTTAGCTCAGTTAATGACTTTATAATTTCCCCAAATGCTGGAATCCACTGCCTACAAAATTCCATGGTACCCAATATTGCTCTGAGTTGTTTCTTGGTCTTTGGATGTTTTTTTGTTGTTTGTTTGTTTGTTTGTTTTTTATATCTGCTATTCTTTTCTGTGAAATATATCTGGAACCTTCTGATAACAAAAATCCTAGATATTCTACCCTGGGTATATACCATTGCAATTTGGACCTTGAGGTCTTGTGTCACCTCTTATACAACTCAATCAAAAGATGTTTGCTATCTCTCTGACAAGCTTTAGCATTTGGAGAAGCTAGAAGCAAGTCATCAAAAAATGAATTAGTTTACTTTCTTTAAAATGAATATTTTCAAGATCATGTGTTAATATTTGTGAAAAAATTGTTGGGCTTTCTGCATAATTTTGTATATTGTGTGCCCTTCCATGTAAAAGCAAAAATCTTTTGTGAGTTTTCATGAATGGGAATGGAAAAGAAAGTAGAGCACAAATCTATCATTGTAAAATATTTTGCATGGCTGGGAATTGATGAGATTATTATTGCAGGACTCAGGACAATAGCATATCTTTTAATTACATTGTTATTAATTGCTCTGAGATCTTGCACAAAGTGATACACAACTTTGACATTGGCATCCAACTTGGGCTTCTTCACTGGCAATATTGTGGTATTGTACTCTGTTCTACACAGTAATATAATCTTCTATTTTATGAGGGGTTCAATTATTTGTGTTATTCCCTCAATGGCCTCTCTACTTAACAGGCACTGTGGGATAGATGGGGTTGGGCCTTCCTTAGTAACAATTTGAACAGGTACAGCTCATTTTAACAACCCCACATCTGTTGAACTATTTGCCCATAAAGTCTCAGGAATATCTGTAGGAATTTCATAAATCAGGTTCTCTTCCTTCTCTGTATCTAAGCTGTCTAAAAATAGCACTGGGAATAAGTCTAATTACTCCTCTGGTTACTCTAGAAATATGTCACCAGTAGGGGTACACACAATTATTGCCCTTAGTTTACATAACAGGTCCTTCCTCACAAGATTCACTGGGGAGTTGTGCATTAATGGGAATGAGTGTTCCACACTCAGGGGACCTATAAATACCATACCTGGTGGTAGTTTTTTTTTGTTTGTTTTTTTTTTTTGTTTTGTTTTTTTTATTTAGGGAAAGTATTTTATTTTATTTTTTAAACATTTATTAATATTCATTTTTAACATGGTTACATGATTCATGCTCCTACTTTCCCCTTCACCCTCCATACTCCCCCCACCCATGGTCAATGCACATTTCCACTGGTTTTAACATGTGTCATTGATCAATACCTATTTCTAAATTGTTGTTAGTTGCATTTGGTGTGGTAGTTTCGAGTCTACATCCCCAATCATGTCCACCTCAACCCATGCATTCATTTTTCTTCTAAGTTTCCTCTCCTGCAGTTCTTCCTCTGAATGTGGGTAGTGTTCTTTACCATAAGTTCCTCAGAACTGTCCTGTGTCTTTGCATTGCTGCTCGTACAGAAGTCCATTGCATTCTATTTTACCATAGTATATCAGGCTCTGGCTCTGCTCCTTTCACTCTGCATCAATTCCTGGAGGTCTTTCCAGTTCACATGGAATTCCTCCAGTTTATTATTCCTTTGAGCACAATAGTATTCCATCACCAGCATATACCACAATTTGTTCAGCCATTCCCCAATTGAAGGGCACACCCTCCTTTTCCAGTTTTTTGCCACCACAAAAAGCACAGCTATAAATATTTTCATACAAGTCTGTTTATCTATGATCTCTTTGGGGTACAAACCCAACAATGGTATGGCTGTATCAAAGGGCAGGCATTCTTATGGTGGTAGCTTTTTGACCTCAAAGGATATACCTGGTATTTACACAACCAGCATTGACCCCACAGTATCACATTCTCCATCTGGTGATTCCTTTAGCACAGAATTAGCTGCCCCAGTATTAAGCAAACAATTATAAAGATTACCCCTCACTTTTAGAGTAACATGAAGTTTACTAATATTTCTTGGGAACTATACTGGAATCACTGGTGTTAACACATCAGGATCAGGGAAGCTATATGCTTCTTCTTGTCCTTCCCTCTCTATATTATTTATTTAATTTTCTTCAATTTCCAAAGTCTCAGTTTCTATATATTTGTTCGCAACAAATTCAGTTAGACTCTTCTTAGGAAACCTTCATAATGAAGCATTGCCACCCTTTGCTCCCTTCTGAGAATCATATTTTTGAGTACTGCCACTACTTGGGAGTATTTTGGTCTTTCATCCTTCTTTATGTAGCTTTGCATTGTCTCCATATCTGTGGCCTAGGGGGTCCCTCAATAGTATCTATCATTGTATACATTAGAAAAGCTAGGTCTCCTGTTTTTTGTTTTTTTTTTTAGCATTTATTAATAATCATTTTTAACATGGTTACATGTTTCATGCTCCTATTTTCCCCTTCACCACCCGCACTCCCCCCACCCATGGCCGACGCACTTTTCCACTGGTTTTGTCATGTGTCCTTGATCAAGACCAATTTCCCAATTGTTGGTGGTTGCATTGGTGTGGTAGTTTCGAGTCCACACCCTCAATCATGTCCGCCC
>NC_058130.1:625572934-625604645 GCF_016433145.1 Gracilinanus agilis
TATGCTAAATAACCTATTCTAAAAATTATCCACAAATATATATATATATATATACATATATATATATATATACATATATATATAATTCATTACCTCCTTGTATCCCTTCAGCTCACTCCTTCAACTCCTAGTACATCCTCAGCCTAGTCAGGCTTCTGGGCCTTTGCTAGGCCTCAAATGTCCTGCCCACTCTGCATTACACAGAAGGGAAAAACTACCTCTCTCTCTTTCTTATATAAGCAAGTTTACTATCTCCTTAGCTCTCTTTCAGCTTTAAATCAGTTCAGTTATTCACTCTCTCTGCCAATTACCAGCCTTTCTGGGCCTAGCTAGGCTTTTCAGCCTAAGCAGGCCTCAAAATGACTTCATCCTCTCACCCGCCACAAAGAGGAAACACTGCCTCTCTCTTTCTCTTTTCTGTTGATTCCTCCCACAAACTTATTCCAGAAATTCTAACCTGTTCTCCTCCTTCACCTGCAAGTGGGTTTTTCAATGTTCCAGGGAACAAAAACACCAGCCTTTTCCTAAGGAATATACCTCCAGGAGACCCTTTGCTGTGAAGGTCGACAGTTGGCTACTCAGAATTCCAACAGGCACCCTTCCCAAGATTCTATCTGGCCTTAAAGAACTCTTACCCAATATTCTTTACCCTGTCCTTAGCTGCTAAGACCCCAATTACTCCAAATGGTCCTCATTAGCCTTATGACTTAATTAATTCTAATAACCTGATATCTTGGGGAAGTGAAGGCAGTGGGAGGGACAAAGAGAACATGGATCACAAAATTTCAGAAAAATATCATTAAAAATTGCATTGACACACTATCTGAAAAAAAGTAAAAAGTAAAAGAAACCTCAGTGATTAGGAAGAGTGGGCACTAAAATGGGAAAAATGATTAGCTTATTGGGAGCCAGCTTCAATTTGATTCTTCATTTAGCGTAAAACTCTGAGATTGTGACTAGAGCAACTGTACACGCATATCTTCAGGAACAGGCAAAGAACAGACTACAAAGTATATGCAGCTTTAATCATTATCTTATTGTTTAAGAATGTGTTAAACATATTGTGGAAGACAGAGAAGCCAAACACACTGAACGAATCACAAATGCCTATAAAACAGGTATTTAGTATTTTACAGGTATTTTGTGTTCCCCATTAACCAAGACAGAAATAATAAAGATATTCTAAACAATTAAAACATAGTATCATTCGTATTTTCTATTTTAATTGTTTTCTTTTTAAAACCAGTGGCCTTGGATTATATTTAAACTTGTCATTGAGAATCATTGTCAGTTAATAAGCATTTATTGAAAAGTCACTGTGTCAAAAATCATGCTAAGCACTGAGAATACAAAGAAAAGTATCAGAAAAAGCAGTGTCTTATTCTGTAAAGCAAATCTCACTTTAAATTCATTTTGGAACATCAAACATTATACATGATTATTTTCAGTACGTGTTCATTTTATGTCTACAAAAGAAGTAGGGATAAAAGGAACTACTTCTCAGGAATCTTATTGAAATAATTCAATCAACAAATTCCTGCTACATGCCAGATATTGTGCTAGGCTCTGGGGACTGAAATACAAAAAGTCATAAAAATTTACTTACAACAAATTTACTTTCCTTGACAAGGTGAGGGGTTGGGAAGAAAGCAGAAGATGGTGACCCATGAAAAGAATACATGCAGGGTAAATATAAAGCTAATAAATTTAAATACTCAAAAAATACTTCAATACAAGTTTGTTTGGGAATTAGGACACTATCCATTTAGGAAAGGAGGGGAATGGATAAGGCTTCAGATAGGGAATAGTATCTGAATACCCTACCCTCTTCCTTCTTCCTTTTCTCCTTTTCTAATCTCTCTCCAAACCACTGCATAAAGTATCACATAGGGACTAAAGTTGAAAATGTCTAGGAAAAAAACTAGTTAAAATTAACTTGATTGAATACCAGCACTGATTTTTAACAAATAAAAGATATGTATATAAGAGATTAAAACCCACAAATATCCAATATTGTCTTAATGATATGCACCTCAGTTTTCTTTCCAGAAATGTTTACTTTGGTGTTCATAGTAGAGATGATGAATGAAGAAATAGAAAATTGATATTGCAAAAATCATAGAAGTAGAAATATAATACGTAGTTAGGTTCTGTCTTTTTTGTTCCTATTCAGTTTCTAACATATTATATGCTTTTCATCTATTCTGAACTATGACTGTCTTCTGTATAAATTTTTAAATAAGCAAAGGGGAAATTTTTTGCAAAAATAGAGGAATGGACAGGAGTTCTTGGGTCCTGTTAGCAAGAAGAATTAAGGTTTAGCTAGTTTCTTACATGTAACATGCATTCAGTAAATGTTTCATGAATAAACATCTACCCAGGGTAGGACTATGGCAAAATTTGGAAATCTCTCCAACTTTCTTTCTAACCTCCACTCATCTCTTTATGTGCCCTCTTCACTCCTACCCAGTCTGACCACTATTTTGAGGTGGTCCACATAAGCACATACTTTTTCTTACCTTTGTAAAAAGATGCTTTCAGGAAGTTTGTTGATAAACTCAAAAAGCTTACTAATGAATAACAGGTAAGGGTTAATATGCTACTTCAAGTAGGGTCATTTACATTTTAATAGTGTGCTTGGGAAATTTGAAGCAACTAGGTATCATTGGTCTTCTAGTTTAGAAGATCTGAGTTCAAATACTGTGTTAGATACTAACTGTGTGACCCTGGGCAAATTGCTTGACCTCTGTCAGTCTTTTATAATTTTTTTCAACTCTAAAATGGGGATGATGACAGTATCTCTCTAACAGTATTGTTATGAGGATCCAATGGGAAAATATACTTAGAGAAATTTGCAAACCTTAAAGTATTAAATAAATATTAGCTCTTCCTTTGAGATTGCATGAAAGAGGAATAACTTTCCTTGTTGCCTTCTAAATGATCTGGAAATCTTTTAAATGCCCATTTTAAAGGGCATTTTCCCCAGATGTCAGAAGTAGAAAGATCTTTGTTTTGCTGATTTTCTCATGCTTGGAAAATAACTGGAGACATTAATTACTTTTTGGAAAGCTTTTGGCTATCCAGAAAAGTGACAATAGGTAAGACAAAAAGAAAAAAAAACTTTCCCCAAAGTAGAAATAATGTATCCTTCAACTGCTTTGAGATTTAGAGTGTAAAGACTAAGCTTTAGATCTTTTAGTAAAAAAAATAGTCCTTCACATACCTAGCTATTAGATAAGACAGTAAGCAGAGATCCATTTAGAATAAAGATAACTTCCTAGATTGTTATTTACAAAGGACAAAGTCTTTTCAAATACATTTTCAGCCAGTCAACTAATTACAACTAATATGTATTTATTTTATCATTTGAATTCACTTCTTCCTGTTATTAGGATTGAAGGTCTTATACCAAGTATCTATCTGACTCGAGGTTAGAAAGTTCCCTATAACTACTGCCAGTTAGTGGTTGTAAATTTGAATTATTCTCAAGTGATTTCAGGGGGTTCTCACTTCAGATAAACTACTTAAGTCCATGTGGGTCTAAAAGAGGAGGAAGAGTACAAGTAGTAGCAGGAGGAGGAAGAGTAGCAGTAGTGATAACAACAACTAGCATTTATATAACACTTTAAAGTTTGTACAGCACATGGCAGATATAATCTAATTTTGACCTCACTACAACATTGGGAGTAGAGGATAATGTTAAATCTATTTTAAAAATTAGGAAACTGAGGCAGACAGAAGTTAGTTGACTTGTTAAGTGCCATGCAGTTGGGAATGTCTTCAAGTTGATTTAAACTCTTCTCTTTATCCCAGGTCTGAGCTTTTATCCATTATGCCACCTAGCACCTAGTGCTCTTAGCACTTAAAATCCTCTAGGTCACTCATACAAATGAATGACTGGAGCAAAACCAGTACATAATAAATATGTGGAAAAGCTATGGGACTTTACCTCTCTATTTCATTTTTTCCTGAAATTTTTGCTTTTGACATGAAAATTAAACTATTTAATAAGTCTCCCTGGCTTTAAACTGTTCTACATTATAATCATTAATGTGCATTGTAATAGCTTCCCTTGAGTTATGAAGCATGTACAAGTGCTAGTTACTTGACCTTATTTTCCTTCGATGAGTGGCAATCATTGATTATGCATTATGATCTGAGGGTTGAGGCATACTATAAATAGAGTTGACTTTGAGAAACAGAAAATGAAGTCAATAACATATCTAAACAACTTTGTAAGAAACACACATACTTGTTTAGCTTGTCTGAAATAGACTATTGGATAAGAGTAATTTAAGTCTAACTAAAAGTGTCACTTTTCCTAATATTATTTGTGCTTCAACGATTCTGATTATATTAGGTATGTAATTTTTTTACATTTTTACATTTTTTACATTCTACATTTTTACATAAATTTTACATTATTAAAATTATCTTTTGGCTGCATGTATCAAGGAATATCTATAATTGTGAATTCAGACAAAAGACAATATCATTAAATTAGACTATTCTGCCTGCACCAGAAACTTTAGAAGGTATTAGAATAATATGACTGAAAGGGGCTCAATATTCAAACCAAGGTGATATAATCTGAAAATAGGTCTCTAAATTTTAATGAAAATGTGGACATTCAATATAAAGGAGACATATACATTTTCACAGTGAAAACAAGACCTGCACAAATTGTTTAATTTTGAAATGAAAGAGGTCAATGAACTAATGGGTTCTAAAGAGATATATGAGTGATGAATTTTCAATATTATTTAGGTATCTGAAAATATGAGAAGGCATGTAAAACAAGGATTGTCCCAGATCAAGCATTTACTTAGTAATCATTGCAAGTCATTTGTATCTTAGTTTCTTCATCTGTAAAAGAAAACAACAATACTTATATAGATTAAATATTATAGAGTGTAATTTATAAAACTTACATCACTATAGAAGTGTGTTATCATGATTTTGATCATTGTTAGTAATACTACTACCACTACAACTATCGCTGCTCCCACTGCTGCTACTACTATTATTGTTTTAACTGCTACTACTACTACCTTTACTATTGCTTCTACTAGCACTACTATATTAGTACCACTACTACTATTACTATAGCTATTATTAGTACTATTTCTGTGCTGCCACTGCTGCTGCTGGTGGTGGTACTGCTGCTACTATTACTTTTATAGTGTCTCATGATATAGGAAGATTGGGGAGGAAATAATGTTATATATACATATAAGTATGATGTTGATGATATATATGAAAAATATATACACATGCATATATATGTAGTACATAATACTTAATACCAATAATGCATAATGTCTTTTATATATAACATAATATGGATATACACATAGTATGTATTATTACCCTTTGTTCTTGGAAATTGTTATGCAAAGGTGGCCTCAAGGTCAGAATAGGATTAGAGTTCCACTGTTTGACCTTTGAAAAATCACTGAAATTGCTTTAGACAGCACTCTCAGACTGTTATATATTGGGAAAGTGAGGTTCCATGTTGTTTCTTTCCAGACACTATTAACTACAAAGGAAAATGGACTGTTTTCTAATGGCTAAATATGCTCCTCTTGCTTCATGTCATTGTTCACGTTGTCCTCTAAACCTGAAATATCCTTCTTTCTTTTTGTGTTGAGTTGACTTTGAATTTTTGTTTACAACTACATGTCTTCAAGAAACACTAAATGACCACTAAATAGAAATGCTGTATTGGGGAATTACTGTATCTGTAGGGGCTCAGAAAAAAAGGTCTCTTATGGCTCTTCCAGTCTAGGATTCTTCAATCTATGGTAATTGAAAAGAAAAAAAAACCCTCCAAGTAATCCATACCGGGAAAACTGAACTGATAAAAATTGCCTATATCTCATATTATGGTTTCAATTGGACAAAAAGCTTATTAAGTTTGTCCAGATTTTTGATTTCAGAGAAGCAATGAGTTGAGACTAAAGTAAAAGAAAGGGCAGAGGATGAATAAATTGTATATAAAGATTGGGTAGTTCTTTCAGCAATCCAAAGTGATACCCTAATATATTGAAATCACCCCTAAAATTAACTTTAAGAACCTTTTGAGCTCTGTAAAACCCAGTGGAATTGTCCGTTGGCTATGGGAGGGAGGTGGAAGTAGGGGAGGGAAAGAACATGAATCATGTAACCATGGAAAAATATTCTTAATTAATTAATTAAATGAAAAATTTTAAATAAAAAAAGTACCTGTTGATTTCTCCATTCTGTCGAAAATACCACTATTTCTAAAGCTGAGATTTGCAACTTCATGTTCTACTCCTTACTCTCAGTCATCCCACATCTCATCAATTACCAAATCTTTTAATTACACAAGTCCCCCCTTTCTCCACTAACAGTCAAACTCCAATTCAGACACTCTTAGTTTCTTGCTTGAACTCTTATGAAGGCTTCCCAATTGGTGTTCTTGCCATAAATCTCTTTACCTATCACAAACCTTCTTTTATATGACCACTAAAATTATTGTCCTAAAAACTTGCATCTAATCCTGTGATAAGTTCACTTACTAAATTCTGGTTACTCCCTATTACCAGTAAGATCAAATATAAACACCTTTGTTTGGTATCTGAGACTCTTCACAACCTGGCCTCTTGTTTTCATTCTAGTCTTCTTTCATATTACTCCTTTTCAAGTGCTCAGTACTCCAGCTATATTGGCCCAATTTCTGTTTCTCACCCAAGACACAGCATTTACTATCTTTTATACTCCTTGTTCTCTAGGGATGGAATGTCCTCCCTACTCCCTTTCACCTCTTGGCCATTTAGCTTTTTACATAAGACTACTCAAGTGTCCCTTTCTGTTGAAGATCTCCTGTTTTCCCAGTGGCTAGTTCCTTCTTCTCTGAAATTCCCTTTCCTCTACTTTGTATGACTCTTTTACGTAATCATATATAACACGTTATATCGCCTATTAAAATACAATCAATCCCTTTTAATTCAGATAATTATTTTTTCCTTTGTATTTTAAGATTATAGTTCAGTCCCTGGCACTAATAATGACATATTGATTGGGGCATTGACATATAGTTGTTAAACATGGAACACAACAGTCTCCAAGGAATCAAAATTTGGGGTGACCTGGAAGAAAAAAGGAGACATGCATCAGCTTACAAGGAGATTTAAGCATGTTGCCAATGCTATCTTTTATGCAAGAAGCAGTATAAAAATATCATTCAGGTAATACAGAGCATGTTGAAAGAATGACAGTTCAAAAGTTCTAGGCTGGTTATCAAGATTATTCAAAAGTCTAGAAGACCTCCAATCCATAAGTAATATCCTCTATGATTACTTTGTGGGAACATATAGTTTTTGAGTTGTGTCCCACTCTTCATGACCCTGTGAACCATATCATGCCAATACTATCCATAGGGTTTTCTTGGCAAAGATATTGGAGTTGTTTTCCAGTTCCTTCTCTAGCTGATTAAGATAGAGATTATATGATTTGCTCAGAGGAACATAGCTATTGTCTTAAGGTTTGAACTCAGATCTTCCTGATGCAAGGTTTAGCATTCAATCCACTGAGCAACCTGACATAGAGTAGTCATGTAATAAAGGCATTTTGATTTAATATGCAAGGTGAGAAGACTACGATGACATGAATTGAACTCTAAGAAGTAGTATACATATTGATTATATCACAGCCCTACTTAATTATAAAGTCTTGAAAAGGAGAGAAAGCTTTTAGAAATGTGGTTTCATTTATATTTCAAAACTATTCTGATTCTTTTAGGCAAATTTAAATAGTCTAAAATAACTTGTTCTTAAAAGGATAAAACAATAACACCATAAAAGATTTTAGTGGTAAGAAAATTATTGAGATTTTATCTCAAAATATTTAATTACATAGTACCAAAAGCTCCTAAGCTAATGTATATAAACATAGATTAGCAAAAAAAAAAGACTCAATGCCTTTGATGAAAGCATTTCAGAAGAGTTATTTTAATTTGGGGAATAGGATCATAGAACTAAAGCTAGAATGTCAGACGTCATCTAGTCCAATCACATTCATTTCACAGGAGATAAAACTGAGGATTAGGAAGTAAAGTGACCTATTCAAGATCATACTGGTAATAAACATCAGAAATAGATTTAAATTCAGGTCCTCTGATACTAATAATTGATTCTACCAAATGACCCTGACAGGTTTGAAAATTTTCAGGAAAATTACAGTTAAAAGTTTTCTGATCTAAAAAGAAATGATGATTATTCAAAAGTAAAGGAGACAGTGTTAAAATGTGAAATTAAAAGAAGATTTTTGATTGGCTTCTAGTCAGATGATATTTATACATAAGTGAGACCCCCCCACGTGTACCATATACATCTGTTGCTTGTGAGAAATGCAAGAATTTTAAATGATCTTACATACGTTTTGAATAATAAGCAAGAGTTATTTTCACACTTGTATACAGCAGTTTAAACACTGCATCACTCATGTATAACTTCAGGCAACAAATATTTAAAAACTATATTATAATTCCCCCCATCCATAACATATACACACACATACATATATACATGAATACACATTTTATATTACTTTCACACATACAGAGAACAAGTGATTTGTAGTCAGTATATAAACATCTATTAAGCACCTAGTATGTACCAGGCATTGTGCTAAGCACTGATACATTATAGACATTTAATAATGTTTGTTGTCTTCCAAATGAGGCCAAGTTAAAAACATACCTTAAAGTTACTCATCGACAACTGAAATAGTAGTGGACAGTTAGAAGGAACATTTTCCCAAAATTCATCTGAATTTAATATAGAGAAGTATTTACTGGTTAATTTCTCTTTTTTTAAGCTAAGAGATTTTTATTTCATTTTATTTCATTAGTAATTAAGTAAATATGATTATTGATAATTCAAAATAATAATAAACCATGTAGACACACTACTACATTTTTAATACAGTCAAGAGGGGAAGAAGAAACAAACACTGCAAAAATACTCTTGTTAAAAATCAATGGCAAGTAATTCCGAATGGATTTTTTTTAAGAAAAAAAAAAAAAGACTTGATCATTTGAATGCTTAAATGACTCCTAAGAAAATCCTGAACTTGCAGAATAAACTTAAGAAAATTACATACTGGTTAATTTCTTAACCAATTTTGGTTCATGTCATGGAAAAAATAGAATAATGAATTTGGTCTATAGTCTTTGACATGTAAATCAGCTACTGGGAGGTAATAAGGCATATATGGAAACAGTTTTATGTTGAGGTAGCTAGAAAGAAAACAGAGCTTTGATATTCAAATGTTAAGAATCATGAAAAAATAATTTTGACTCAGGTAACATTTTTTTCCTACTTGTATCCAGGGGAAATTAGTTTGTCCTTCACTTCAGCATTTAACACCATCATACCAAAAGGAATGACTTGGGAACAATTATGCACATAAAAAATAAATACATAAAAAATAAATGAAAGGCCATTTTTTGGCTAACAGCTAAATAGAAAAGACAATGATCGTCCTGCTTAAATTAAAATAGTGCTGATTGAACTTGGAAAATAATATACAAGATTTTAGCAATATAAATGGAAAAAATAAGTTACAAACAAATTCAGATTTTGTGTAATTATAATTTATCAAGGCTGGTTCTAAAGAGAGAATGGAGAAGACCATTTCACAACCAGTAGTATTTCTTATGAACTTTGAATAGAAGATTTGTCTTGCTGAATTGTTGATTCTTTGAATTTTAGGGACTTTTCTGAACAATACTGCAGAGTGTTTCTGGTAATAATTTGAATGAAGCATCAGAAATAGTAAGACATGAACAAACAGTTCTCAAAAGAATTGCATTTGAAAAATGGCTAAATCACTAATAAGAGGAATTCACATTAGATCCACCCTGAGGTGTTACCTCATACCCAGCATATAGACAAATATATAAAAAGATCGGAAAAGTCAATGATGTTGAGGCTATGGAAAGATTACTGCAGTAACACACTGTTGGTAGAACTGTGAATTGGTCTAGCTATTCTGGATAACAATTTGGAATTATGCTAAAAACATTACTAAGATATCCGTACCTTTTGACTCAGAAAACTTATTGCTAAGTACATGAACAAAGTGAAAAACAGAAAGAAAATTCCCTGATGCAATAAAATATTCATGTAAACATTTTTTTTGTGGTAGAGAGAACTCAAAACAAAGTAGATGTTCATTGATTAGAAGATGGATAAATGAATTTTGACACATGGGCGTAATGGAATATTTCTATGTAGGAAAAGGGAATATAGAGGGAGCATGGGGAAACAAAAAATGATACAAAGTGAAATAAACAGAACAGAGGGAAATATATATTATGTGAATAGTGTAAATCAAAAAACAAACAAATCAGATATTGTATAATTATAATTGGAAATCTTGGTCCTATAAAAAGATAAAAATACCCACCTACCTCTCTTCTTTGTAGATTAAGGGGAAATGCAGTGTGGAAAATTGTACATGATGTCAGAATATATTACTTTGTTGGTTAGTTTTAATGATGTTTTATTTTTCCTCTTTTATTCTATGCAATAACAGAACATTTTCTGTATTTTGGAGGGAGGAGTATATTCATAAAAGTCATGTAAAAACAGAAATCACTTAGACCTTTTACATGAATGAAATATCAAGTTTCACAGGCACCATATCAGAAGATTTGACTTGTCTTTTTGTCAGATCTGTCTGTGACGGGAGTATTTATGAACAACTATTAAAATGAATATTTCTGATTACATGAACTTAAAAAAATTTTGTGCATACACAGAAACACTGTAGCCAACATTAAAAAGAAGGCAGGAACCTGAGAGAAAGGGATGGAATTTTCTTCAAGTATCTCTAATAAATACCTCATTTCTCAAATGTATAGAGAACATAAGTGAAATTTATAAAAATAAAAGTCATTCCCCAATAGATAAATGATCAAAAGGTATGGTCAAGAATTTTTTAGAAGAAATCAAGCTATGAAGTCACATAAAAATGTTCTAAATCACTGTTGACTAGAGGAAGGAATATTAAGATAGCTCTCAAGTATCATCTCACATCCATTAGATTGGCTAATATGACAGAAAAAGGAAAATGACAAATGCCAGAGGAGATGTGAAGGGAAGAAAATGTGCACTAATGTACTTTGGTAGCATCATGAACTAGTCCAATCATTTTGAAGAATAATTTGTCACTATGTTCAAAAAAGCAATAAAACTGTGCGTACTCTTTTAACCAGGAGTACCACTACTAAATCTATACCACAAAGAGATTAAAAAAGGAAAAGGAACAATATGTACAAAAATATTTATATCTGTTTGGTTTTTTTTTTTATGGTAGCAAAGAAAAGTTTGAAATTGAGGGGATACCTGCCCAGCTATTGAAAAATGTTTGAACAGGTCATGGCATATGATTGTGATGGAATAAAATTGTGCTATAATAAATTATTTTAGAAAAACCTGAGAAGAAGTAAATGAATTGATGCAAAGTGAAGTGAGCAGAACCAGGAGAACACTGTCCATGGTAACAATATTGTAAAGATAAGATTATAATTTAGCTACTCTGATCAAGATAATGATTCAAGATAATTTCAAAGAACCCATGGAAAAAATATTATCTATCTCCAGAGAGGAAGAACTGGTAAGTTCTTACTGGAGATTGATGCATACTGTTTTCACTTTTTGGTAATATGTCTAATATGGAAATATGTTTCACATAATTTGCATGAATAGTCAGTATTATATTCTTTGTCTTCTAAAGGGTATGGAAGATGTTGGAAGGAAGGAGAGAATTTGGAATTAATTTTAAAGTTAATATTACAAATATATCATTCATTCAAATTAAAAAGAAAAAAAGGGTTAACCTAGAATACAAAGACTTTTTAAGAAAGTCAAGAGCAGCTGAATGTTATAGTAGATAAAGTGCTAGACATGGAGTCAAGAAAATTTATCTTCCTGTGTTCAAATCTGACTTCAGACACTTAAATTAGATATGTGACCTTGCCAAATTACCTTAACTGGTTTATCTCAGTATCCTCACCTATAAAATGAACTGAAGAAGAAAATGGCAAACCACCTCAGTATCTTTGCCAAGAAAACCTGAAATGGGGTCACAAAGAGTTAGATATAACCTAAAAGGATAAAATAATGACAATTATCACTATTGAAATTTTACTTTGTGGCATGGGAATAGCACTAGTTCTTAAATATTAGTCCAGTAGAATGAATGTTCTGGAATGTTCTCCCAAACTGAAAGGAATAAAGCACAATCCTGACGATGAACTATATATTTGTGAATACATTGGAAAGATTAATTACTAGTTTTCCATAACAGGATTTCATTTTAAGGGACAAAATTATAGAATATAATTTACAAAATCATGAAGGGATTGTTCCTAATAGATTAGTCAAGAAAGTTCTCCAACACATGAAATGAATGGAGCAGGATCTAAATACATCTTCATAGGATAGACTATTGGGAAGAATCTTATAGGATGAAAACTAACAAGATGAGGCATAAACGGACACAGTGGATTAAGGGATAGACCTGGAGTCAGGAGGACCAAAATTGAAATATGGCCTCAGATACTTATCAGCTAAAGCAACCATGGGAAAATCACTAAATCTTCATCTGTCTCAGTCACTTCATCTGTGATCTACATTTCAAGGCATTTGTAAGATTAAAATGAGGTATCTATAAAGCACTTTGGAAATATAAAAATGCATAAATACTATTATTATTAAATGTAAATATATCAGTCTGTCAAAACAAGATCTCTGGGTCTAATGTTATTGATCAATAACAAAATGTAATATAGCAACCAAAATAAATAGGATTTTGGATTACATTAAGAAGCTTAGCTTCTAGGAATAAAGAGGTGTTACTCTTATTGTAAAGAATAAAGGAAAAGGATAAAAAAGCACAGGTGGAAGGATGAAGGAAAAGTACTTGGTAAAGAGGAAGAAATGGAGAGAGAGGAAAGAAATTAGGAAATTATGGAGAACTGGAGGTAAAGAACAAAATTTGTAACATGAAATAATCAAGACAAGGTAAGAAGTTGGCTTTACAAAGGGTGGTCCTGGACAGAATGTAGTAAAATGATTTTAAGATTACAGTTTTAGAACTGGAAGAAATCTCTTATAGTCTAACTCCCTCAAATGACAAGGGAAGGAACTGAGACCTCCGGCAGTTGAGCAGCTTACTTAAGTGCCCATGCCTTTCTACTGGCTATCTCTCATTCCTGGAATGACCTCCCTCCTCCTTCTCTACCTTCCAGCCCCCCAGGGAAGGAAAATCCTTGGATGGCACTAATATTTTTCCCTTACTTCTGCTTTTTGCCTTCTTGAATCTCTCTAGTTCAATCATCTGATCATTTCTTTTTGTCTGTAAGAATTTATTTTTTATATTGTATTAATTCTTATGTCTTGGTCTTAGATTAGAGAGGGTTCAATGAGTCTGTCAACTTTTACATTTCATTTGTTCTTAGGAACTCCCAGAAATGTTTCCCTTCATAAAACCTGATTTATAGATAAGGTTCTTCAAATAGGTACATGACTATTTGCCCTCCCCTATGGGGATAGAGGAGTTGGGAGTCTAGATAGACCACTTCTTCATTAAAGTATTCACCAATCAAAAAAGTGTCTTGGGATATTCAAGGGAAGGGCTGAATAATAATCTCCTAAATTGTATTTAGAGACCAACACGAAGGAACTTACTGGTCACTAATCACTAATTTAATGGTTAAAGGCTAACTTAATCAACAAATTGACACTCTTGCTCAAAAATTTGTCTCCCAAATATTTTAATTGTAATAGTTCTTCCTTTTAAAATGTCAAACGAAAGAATTTATTGCTTTCATAATGAACGATCTCATATAATTCTTCTGCAAACCACATTTAGTCAGAGCAATAGAATTTGAGAGTAAGCATCATTTTAATAAGGTTTTTTTTTTCTCCCAAGAATAGAAGTTGATCTCACTGGCCAATAGTTGAGTATGTATACTTTTCAGACTCCATCATCTTTCCTTTTTTTAAGAAAAAAGTGAAAAACTATTTCCCTTGTTCAATTCCATGGTAACTCTCTTTCCCTGCATTTCCAAATAGAAATGATAGTAGCTCAGAGATTATATTTACCAGTACTTTGGGTAGTTCAGTAGGTAACTTGAACTATTCAAGAGCAGCTAGACACTCTCTAAATATCTATCTACTTACCTTAGTATTTGACATTTTCTAAATAGTTTTGTTCTCCTTTTCCAGGGAAAATTTTGTCAAAGGAAGGAGAAGAAAATAAATGTTAAGAAGCTCTGCTTTCACTTCATCATCCACCAACACCTTACCTTGACTTTCAAAAAACAAACGTCATTTTAAATCCTCTGCTTTTCCACAGTATTGCTATAATAGACACTCTATCTCTCGGTTTTTAGGATAGTGTACTTTCTGGAGTAATAATAGAAATAAAGATAATTCTTTACTTTTTCCTCTTCATTATATTAACCTGCTTCCTAAATTCAAACCTCACACTCTAGTGTCCACTCTTGGATGTGTTGACTCTATACTAGATTCATTGAAATTACAAGGTAAAGGAATTCTTGGTTTGGAAGGGACATCAGAAGTTGTTTGCTTCAAATGCTGTCTTATATTTGAGAAGTATGCAAACATTGTGTCTTTTAGCATATAAATGCTCAGCTTTTTTAAATCCATGTTAATATATGAAATAATAAAACTCATACAAAGATAGGATATATTATTTTGTTTTATTAAGCAAGCAAGGGAGATGGAAGTTATTTTAACCATCTAACTAACCCCTTTGCAGAATTCAACCGCATCAATATTTCAAATATTCTCTATTTTTCTTCAGTCTCATATAACTATTTCAAGGTAATCCTTAATTTTCCATGGAAATTTAGTTGAGCTAATGGGCCTACCTTACTGGAAATAAAGACAACAAGGGGTTCATTCATCCAAACAAATGGTGATCGCCTTCAAAGGAATACTACCAAGAAACAAATTCTGGGGATGAAGTTTATTTTCCAATAAAACTACAATGTAGAAGAAATTATTTTGTCTTGTGTGCTCTCTCTCTCTCTCTCTCTCTCTCTCTCTCTCTCTCTCTCTCTCACACACACACACACACACACACACACACACACACACACATACACACAAACAGGATTAGAATTGACTGAGAAACTCCACACTAGCATATTTGTGGTGGCCACCAGAAAATAATGGCAGCTTTTTTTTTTATCATTCTTATATCTCCTCAGTACAATACCAAATGTGAAAATTTTCCTTTTTCCCATTCTCTAACCCACACACTCACTTAATAGTGATCTTAATAGTTGCACCAAGCAATTCACAGCTTACTAACATTACTGAATATCTTCTAACATTCTCCACACCAAGGCTGATCTCTATACCTTTCTATCATCACACACTAGCAGACTGTCTATTTGATAGCATATCTGAATTCTTCAGTATGTCAATCCACTTCAATTACACTTTCATCTATTAATAATAAGAGTAATTTTCTTTCTTTTTTTTTAAACCATTAACTTCTGTATTGGCTCCTACGTGGAAGAGTGGTAAGGGTGGGCAATGGGGGTCAAGTGACTTGCCCAGGGTCACACAGCTGGGAAGTGTTTGAGGTCAGATTGGAACCTAGGACCTCCCATCTCTAGGCCTGACTGTCAATCCACTGAGCTACCCAACTTCCCCCAATAAGAGTAATTTTCTAATGGTACAGATAACAAATTATACAACTTATAATTCTCGTCACATGAGTCTTGTGCACACATGGCCATAAACAGAAAATATTGAATTCAGCTTCCATATTGGTGACCTTCTTTTAGGCCTTATAAAATTCTGTGCCTACCAACATAGCTATCTATCTGTTATTGCCTTCTCTTGTTACATGATTGGACCTTTTTTATTTTCTTGTTATTCATTTTCTAAGATACCTTCTCCATTATTATTTTTAAGCAACTCATGATTGGTATTTTGCTTTAGGCTACTTGTGCCACATGACTAAGTCATTTTGGTTACTGAAATTTTGATTCTTCAGATTTGGCATTATTCCATGATACATAAAGATAAAGTATGACTCAAAGAATACTGAGGATAAAGGGATGACTTTGATAAATTGATTCAAATCCAAAAAATGATAAAAGTTTTTGTAGTGATATTTGTGAATGTTCAGCATATTTTTGTTATTCCATTGGCAAATAGTTATAAAATGTTCAAAGTATAGCTTTGCAACTAGAAGTAAGGGCATAAAGTATTTAAATTCATATTCCTATTTTCTAGAGCAAAGATTCTTTCCAAGGGAGCCATGATTTTTAAAAAAATATTATAATAATTAAATTCCTATATAATCTTATGTATTTTATTTTATTAATTAAAATAAAATTTTCTGAGGAATCCATAGGCTTTACCAGTCTGCCAAAGGGTTCCATGGAGAACACACATGAACAAAGACACACATCCACATTCAGATGCATGTACACATGCACACAAACAAAGATTCTTACCTGCTCTAGATAAAAATAGTAACAGAATTCTTCTGGAAGAATAAAAAGTCAAGAATACCAAGAATCAATGAAAAAACTGTGATGGAAGGTCTCCTAACTATACCAAATCTCAAACTATTGTGTAAAGTAGTAATCATTGTAGCAATCTGGTACTGGCTAAGAAACAATGGAAACATTAGGCACACAATACATAGTAGTTAATTATCATAGTATTTTAGAATTTGATAAATGCAGCAATCCAAGTTTGTAAGACAAGAAATCACTATTTGACAAAAACTGCTGGGAAAACTGGAAAATGGTATGGCAGAGACTGAATATAGACCAATATCACATACCATATACCAAGATAAAGTCTAAACAGGTACATGGTTTAGACACAAAGCATAATATCATAAGCAAATTAAGGGAGTATAGAATAGATTACTCATCAGATCTATAGATAAGGGAAGAATTTATGAACAAGCAAGAGAGATCAATATGAGAGGTGAAATGGATCATTTTGATTATATTAAGTTAAACAGATTTTTTGCACAAGCAAAATCAATGTAACCAAGATTAGAAAGTTCAAAATATTTGTTGTTGTTATTTGAGTTCTATTCCACAAAATGACTAATGAAGCAAAATGTTTTACATAATTGCACATGTAAAATCTGCATCAGATTGCTTATCATCTCAGGGAAGGGGGAAGGTAGGCGGAGAGAGAGAAAGAAAATTTGGAACAGATTTTTTTAAAAGTAACGTTTAAAATATTTTACATGAAATCAGGAAGAAGATAAAATATAAAACAACAACAAAAGTATATTGGGCCTATTAAAAAATACTTTTTAGTTGGTTCACTAAGTTCTTTAGACCAATTTCAATTCAGACCTGAAAGTGAAAGTGGTGACTCAGCATAGGGGAATATGTTTGGGGATAAAAATCTTTTATTTGAAGCAAATTTCTTGGGTATTCTTTAGAATAGAGTCTAAACTATCAGAAATTCAAAACTGTAAGATTAATATTAGACTAAGTAAATAAAAGTGGTCAGGATGCAAATCTCACCTTCAATAGGACATTTTACTTTGTCTCAAATCAATTTTTTCTATAAATAATCTCAATGATAGTGTTAAATATCAAATAGTAACTTTTCTGATGAAGCATTTAGTCAGCAACATTGATTAGATTCAATAACATCATGGAACTTGACTTTTAGACAAATGTATTTTAAGATTTTATAATGCGCAGGTATCAGTTCCACTTCTCAACCTTAGATGGTCCAAATGAAATATGTTTGGTTTTAATCCGAATTACGTAAAATATAATTCCGAGTTGGCAAGTAACAAAATCATTAGAATGCTCACCATGAACTTTTATTCATTTATTATTATAGAAAATCAACTGATTGAACAGGCTGAAAGATTATTCCGTCTATCTTATGTTCCTGTCTTCATGCCATGCTGTACAGAAACAATTCTGAATCAATGAGTTTTCATTATGAATGATACAATTAACTAACAAAATAATTTCTAATTATCCTTAACCAATGTATTTCTCGAATAATTACTAGGGCTACGTAAGCCATTTTTAATTTACTTTGGACCTACTATACATGTTGAGGTCTCTGAAATCAGAAACCATATCTGGTACTTCTTTTTCTAGATTACTGTTACTAGTATCACTACTATTACTGCTATTGCTATATTACTATTTTGACTATAACAACAAAAGCAACTATTGAACCACTACTACTACTACTACTACTTCTACTACTGCTACTGTAGTTACTACTACTACTATTATTTCTACTACTACTACTACTACTACTACTACTACTACTACTACTACTACTATTACTACTACTACTACTACTATTATTTCTACTACTACTACTACTACTACTACTACTACTACTACTACTTCTATTACTGTCTCAATACCTTACATACAGTGCTCATTTTTTTAAATGGATAAAGTAGTATTAAGAGTTCAAATATACTTTTCTGTTCTTCTAGCCTAACACTTTATGAAACAGCTTTAGAGATTTTAGGTGAATACTCTAAGGTAATGAAATAACTAAAAATTAGAGGCAAGCCAAGATATTTGACATCACACCCATTGCTCTTTCCATGATAGTCTGCCTTCAATCCCACCCTTAAGTAAACATTATAAAACTAATAATATTCCAGATTAATGCTATACATGTTTAACTCATGCAAGAAATCTCCCCTGGTTGGTATGATGATAAGTCTGCAGCAGATAAAAGAAAATAGGGAAAGTACTAGGTTAAAAATCATAAGACCTGGAACTCAGTCCCATATCTGTAACAAATTAATTCTATGATAACTCATTTAGGCAATTTTTTAAAGTTCTTTATTACTCAGCCATATTTGCTCCTTCAATAAAAGACTTATTTCTTGTCTTGTGTAAAGGCTTTGATGTTTGCCACAGGAAAAAGAGAAATCATAATTAAAGCTGTGTTTCTGGTAAACATGCACATAGGTATTTCTTTTACTATATGACAATGGAAGAAGTAAAAGATTCCAGAACTTTTGACCACAATAAGCAGGGATCATATCTGAAAGAATGCTAATTTTAGAGAACCTGGAATTATGAAAAACTTAGTAAAATTCCATTTTAAAACTATTTCTTTTTCATCTCCTAGGCTACCTCAACATAAAGGTCCCAGAGCATGTGTTGCACTTAGCACAACTTAAAAGAGAAATTAGAGTTTGGACTTCCTTTCTCAAAAATACATACTTTCAAACTGATTTGTTCATGACTTTTGACCACACAATAGCAGCTGTCTCACTAGCAGATGTCAAATTGACACAATGCAATTTCCTTCTAATATTTGCTTTCCAAAGGTCCAATTCACCTTCTATAATCATTTTCTGAAAAACACAAATAAAAATATGAACTCAGCCCTCATTATTTGACATGTTGTTGATGATGGTTCTTTTATGTAACTTAGTCTTTTTGTACATTAAATAGTACACATTCCTTTTATACTTGCCTTAATCAAATTCCAGAAAAGGTTGTCTTATGTGCTGCTCCCCATAATGATTTTCAGAATACTTTAATTGTGTTATCTTACTTTCAGTTTCCACTATTGCCTGACAAATGTTGAAGCACTTTTTCTGAATTGGAGAAACCATATTCCTCTTCCTCTTTTAAGGCACACATGCATCAATTAGGATATATCACCAAAATGAGAGAGAGAGAGAGAGAGAGAGAGAGAGAGAGAGAGAGAGAGAGAGAGAGAGAGAAATCAACTATAATTCATTCACAAGCAGGGCTAGATCTACTGTCCAATGTCTCAAATACAATTGTCACATAATTGAAAGCCAGCTTTGCATAGTGGTTTCAGTGCTGGATCCAGCATCACAAAGACTTGAATTTGAATCCTGCTTCATACACTTATTCCTCTACATCCAGAGGAAAATTACTTGACAGTTTTTTTTTCATCTGTGTAAAGTATGTGATACCTAGAGAATCTACTTCATAATTAATGTAAGGATTAAATGGTGAGGAGAAAATGTTTTGAAAGCTTTAACATGCCATAAATGCCAGCTATTTTTAAAATAATCAAAGTCATTTTTAGTCTCCAAACTTCCTTTCTTAGCAATTTTTTCTACTTTCTTTCTGTATGCCTTCTCAAAGCAAGTAATTTCTTCATACTTTTTAACATGTCTTTATAAAGACTTCCCCTCCTTGGTCCATCATTTATATTCTAGATCAGACATTCTAAATTCTGTCCATAAAGATTTCTTTGTCTTACTCCCCAAACCATCAGGATTTTTTATTCACCTAAGGTAGTGGGAAGCAAAATCAAACTAAGTCACTGCAGTGTATTATTGTTTATTGAAAAATTCTTGTATTCTCTCACTGGATCAGTAGTTGAATTGAATCAGTTGACTAACAAAAATAGGAAGCCTTGCCTAGAATTAAAGAATCTCCACTGGAGGAATATCAGATGTTATGATAGTCTCTAACTCTTTTCCACTTCAGAAATTAAACCAACCTAGTAACAGACTAACAGAGAGAAAGATAAGAAACAAATCCTTTTCTTCCATGTATTTATGTAATAAGACCAAATGTGCATACAAAAAGAAGTCACACAAATCTCAGGACACCTTACACAGGCCATTAAAATCCTACCAATTCTTTCAAATGTTTTCCTTTTTCCTAGATAAAAGTGAAAAGATCAAGAAGTTAAATGTATATAACCTTACGATTTAGATAATTCATATCCTAACCTAAGACCTCTGCCTCCCCTTTTCAGTATTTGACCTCATCCACACACAGTCTACCACTGAAGGGAATAAGAGTAAATAAAGTTAATTCCAAAGGAAAGTGGACATAAATTTTGCCTAAACTGACCCACTGTAACCTATCATAAGAACTCATATGATTCAATTAAATGATCTCAATTATATTTAAAATTATCTTTAAAAATGTATAATAAAATCCCTGAAGTTAGAACTATGATGCAGCATAGTTTTCAAATGAGAACGATTTGTTAGTTAGGGCAGCTAGGTAGTACAATGGATAGGGTGTCATCTCTGAAGCCAGGAAGACTCATATTCCAGACACAAACTTTGTGACCCCAGAATATCTTTGCCAAGAAAAACCCAAAAAGTGTCATGAAGAGCCAAACACCTCTGAAGCATCTTAAGAATACAACCATTTTATAATCTGCATAAAAGATGCATATAATATACATATTGTGATAACTACATAATGTACATATAATTCTACATATAATTTAACTCTATTCAATATAATAGGAACCAAAATCTGTTGACAAGGTATGTCAATTTAATCTTTCAATTTATCTTTAATAAAGTCTCTCCCCACTCTAATTCACCTTCCATTCTGCCACTACATTTTTCCTAAATAATTTCTCTAATCATGTCATTCCCCTACTCAATGTCTTCCAAAGACTTTCTATCACATCCAGGATCAAATACAAAATCCTTTCCTTGTTATTCGAAGTCTTTCACAATGTTACTTCCTCCTGTCTTAGTGATCATCTCACCTTATTCCTCACTATGTATACTTTTTTAAAATTTATATTTATTACATTACAATTTTCAAGTACATTCGTATCTCCTTCCCTCCCCTTTCTACAATAGAAAAGGCATTATTTGACCAATATGTATGTGTGTATAAAACTATTTCTTGCTTGTTTCTTTTTATCAGTTCTTTCTCTTTAATTCTGTGATATTGCTATTCTAACTGCTTGCTGTTCTCCTTATACTCCGAGACTAGAATGGTCTCCATCTTTATGTTTGCCTCTTCTCTGGCTACGTTAAGTCTACTAAAATATTGTTTTCTACAGAAAACCTTTCCAAATGTAAATCTATTGGCTTCCCTTTCCTAGTCATTTCTTATTTACCCTATATGTGGTTTGTGTGTATATATTTGTTGTCTCTCCCTTTGGATTGTGACTTTCTTGACAGCAGATATTTTGCTTTTCTGTGTATCTCCAATGCTTACAACAAGTAGGTTTAATGTCTATTGGTTGATGCATTGATAGATCTACATAAAACTTACCTTCATTTTGTTAGTGTCATTCTGCACCTTGTAGAAGTTGAGAGTTGGAAGAGTCACCCACTCCAACTGAAAAGCAATCTTCACTACAAAACACTGATTCTCCAGTTTCTGCTTGAAGCAAGGCAATCTCGTATGTCTTAAGGCATAACAATCTCCTTTTTGGACAGAACAAATTCTAAAGATCTTTCAAATTTTTTTTTTAACAACAAGCCTAAATTTGCAACTATAAAGCTCCAAGTGATTTCTTCTGGTATTTCCCTCTAGGTCTAATTCCCTCCTCTAAAGAGGAGTCCACATGTTTGAATACAGCTATTATGTCTCCTAAATCTTTGCTTTTCCTTCTCTCTTGATAAAATATTCCAAGTCACTTCAACTGATTTTCAGGTGATATGAAATTGGGGTTCTTCAACATCCTAGTTGCCTTATTTTGGATTTAATCCAGTTTATGGATATACTTCTGAAATGTTGGTGCTCAGAAACAGAACAGTACTAGTTTAGTTAGAGTTTCAGAATTCCTGGTACTCTTTTATGGGACATGCCACGTTATTGTTTTTATATTCACCCTTTCTTACCTGACCTTAATGTCTTTTTCCCTATTTTTTTGCAAATGTAAATTGGTTTGGAATTATTTCATTATATACAACTATCTCCTCTCCCTAGCAACAATAAAAAAGGAAAAAATATCATATGACCTCATATGTTTAGCATCATGCACATGTCTCTACATCTACATTGGTCTCCTTAGATAGATCCATCTTTTCTCCTTAATTGATTTTTCCCCCATTGAATGATTTTCCCTGAAGCACTTAGTTCTTGGGCTTTGACCTATATTTTCTGAGTCCTTTGAAATCTACTCTCCCAAAACATAGATTGCATGTCAGACTATTCTTGAATTTCCTTTCTTTCTATGTCACCAAGTGCTAGGAGAAAGTACTCAATTTTCTTAGAATTATAACCATTTCAACCCCAGGAATTATGACCTCTATATTAGTGAGAATCATATTCAGAATAGAAGTTTCCTCTATTTATCTCCCTTTTGATGTATTAAATTACCATTAAGACAAAACATTTTTAGATTTTCTCCTTTCAGTAGCCAGAGAACCCTAACATATGCCTAGAAAATTGAAGGCATATGTCTTTATTATATAATGTCTTTGTACCAGGTTTGGGATGTTTACCAAACATATTGTTTATTTCTTCTTCCTGTCCAGGTGATACACTTCAGTGACAAAATGACTTGCATTTCCATTTCTCCTTTCATTGACCCAAATGCTTTCCATTATGCTTCTCTCCTCTGGATCCTGGTTTTTCTCATGTTAATATACCTTTTCAATAACCAGTGCTATCTTATCCCAACTCTTTTTACTTATCCAGTTTTTTGTTTTGTTTTGTTTTGTTTGCAATAAGGTTCAGACGTTTAAAGTCATATTCTAGCCATAGGATTCATCCCACATTTACTTCAGTGATATCTATGAGAAAAAAAATTGCTCATATTATTAGAACCCTAGTTTGTCTTGTTTATTGCCTAAATGTTATACATTTTCACAAAACGTATAAAGCCATGTGATTTTCCTTCCTTTTTTTGCTAGAGAGAGGAGATAGTAGCATACAATAAAATAATAAGAGCAGCTATCATTTATGTTTGCTTTATAATTATTATCTCAGTTGATTTTCCCAGCAACCTTTAGAGGTAGGTATTATTATCCACATCTTAAAGAAAAAGATACTGAGGCATGTGGTATAAATGACTTACTTAGGATCACCTGCCTAGAATATGAGACCAGGTTTCAAATCACAACTTCCTAACTCCAAACCTTGTACTCACTCTACTGTGCTACCTCATAGAACCCATAAGCATTGGAGTTAATAAATTATTCTTTTAAGGATTTATTATTACATAATAGATCTATGCTAGACCCTGAGGATAGGGAGACAAAATTTTTTTAAATATATTCTTCCTCCAGTTTCCACATGAATATTGAGGAGGGATATTCTTATGGGTCTCCCTTTAATAAATTCATTAGAGGAATAAGCATCTGCTGCCAAGAATATAGATGTCTGATGGACATCTCTGCAAATTTTTATGACTATGTGAATTGGAGCACAAGCTGGGAGCTATAATAGAGACCATTAGGAGCCAAATGGGATATGAGAAGCATCTAAGGGAAAAAATAGATTCAGTAGAGATTCCAGTGCAGTTGGGAGCCATGCAGAATGAGATAGGTTAAAAAACCTCCTGGATTTTAGACACTGGATGAAGACTTGTCTCTTCACTGAAGTCTTTGGTCACTCCATTAATTGGGAGGACATTCTTAAAATACAGAGAGATTTAACCTGAATCTCCTTTCAGGAGCTACTAAGAAGGGTAGGGTGAAGGAAGGGAACCTTCCATAATCATATGGAATACTTATTCTTGTATAAATATCAAAGGGAATTCATGATTAAGGCAAGTATTCTCCAACCTCAAAATAAAAATCCCTCAAATACTTGTGATCTCAAGCTAAATCTATCACCTACAAATCTAACTCTTCCATTCCAGACTAATAGTTAATAGACTAATTAATAACTAATAATAATAACTAATTAATAGTCAATAGACTAATAGTTCCCAATTCCTTCTCTTTGTGCTTTCCCTCTCCTCCCTGGTGATACACCTCTAAGTTTTATCTCAGTAATCCATGAAAGATAACTAGTAGGCTAAATCCTTACAAAATTAAACTATCTAGTTCCTCATAGTCTTCAGAATTTCTGGGCCTATGATATCTATGGTTATTTCCATTCATCTCAGGAATACCAGTATTCTCTCAACATGACTCTAAGGTTTTAGTTTGGTTGCCAGCCTAGCTTTGCTAAGCAAGAAAAAAAATAGAAAAATAATTCCTCATACCTCTTTAAGAAATAGTTTCATCAGGAGTAGAGCCAAGATAGTAGAAAAAGTACACAGACCTGCCTAATCTCTCCAAAATTAATTTCCAAGCAGCTTTGATATAGTCTCAAAATGAATTCTGTTGTGACAGAACCCACAAAAGGATGGAGTGAAACACTTTTTCAGGTCCAAAAAAATTAGGAGGCAAGTATGAAAGATCTAGCTACAATAGATCTTTTTCTCTGGAGTAGAAGTGGAGTGCTGAGCAGTGCACTAATCCAGGACCCATCTGAGCAATTCAGCATAGGCCTTAGGAGCAGCTGAATCAGGTGCAAAGGCTTCTTTAGCTCTCAGCTTTATATGGTAAAGGGAATTTGGGAACTGCTAAGAAAAAGGTTATTGGGAATCCTTTTCTGGCCTTGCTGCTTGTGATTGTTCACAAAGCAGAGCATAGGCATAGGGATTATTAAACACACCTCTCCTTAGACTATATCATCTTGATACAACTGAAAACTTATAGATCCCCTGAGCTAGTTCTGAAGTACAAAGAACCTAAAGCTTAGAACAGAGTTTTCTTCACCACAAGGATTTTTAACAGTTTTTTGTCTGTTTGTTTTTAAGATAAAATACTAGAAAAATACTGGAAAATGCCAAACAACAAAAAAAAGAAATTCAACATAGAAAGTTATTTAGGTTAGAGGGACACTAAGAAACAAATTTAGAAGAAGATGGTCAAGTAAATACTGCTATATCCAGAGCCTTCAAGAAAAATATAAATTGGTCTCAAGCACAAAAATAATTAATGGAGAGCTTAAAAAGTAGTTTAAAATCAAATAAGAAAGGTAGAAGGAAAATTAGGAAAAGAAAGAGAGAGATGTAGGAAAATCATGAAAAAGCTTCAACAACTTGTTAAATGAGACATAAAAATACTAAAGAAAATAATATCTTAAAAAACAGAATAGTCCAGTTGGTAAAAGACACACAAAAATCCACTGAAGAGAATGTCTTAAAAAGGAGAATTGGTCAAATTGAAAAAGAAGTACAAAAGCTCACTGAAGAAAATGATAATTTAAAATTATAATTGGGTAAGTGGAAGCTAATGACTCCATGAGACAATTAGAAATAATCCGTATCAAAAGAATTTTTTAAAAAAGAAAGGAAAAGAAAGTGTGAAATACCTCACTGGAAAGACAACTATCCTGGAAAAATTGATGCAAGAGATATATTCTAAGAAGTTTTGGACTACCTAAAAGCTATGATAAAAAAGAAAAAGAATACAGACAATCCCACCTAAATTAACTTACTTATTCAGTGCCATACCAATCAAACTAAAAGAAGCTATTTTGTAGATTTACAAAAATAATAATAGAATTCATCTGGAAGAACAAAAGGTCAAGAATATCAAGGGAACTAAACAAAAATAAAAACCTGATGGATATTGGCCAGTAGTATCAGATCTTAAATTGTACTATAAAGCAGTAATCATCAAAACAATCTGGTGGTACTGGCTAAGAAAAAGGAGGATGAGTCAATGGAATAGATTAGGAGTAAATTACCTCAGCAATCTATTATTTGATCAAATTAAATATCTGAGCTTTGGGGATGAGAACTCACTATTTGAGAAATACTGTTGGGAAAATTGGAAAACAGTATGGCAAAATTAAGTTTAGATCAATATCTCACACCCTAAACCAAGGTAAGATCAAAATGGGCATATGATTTTAAACATAAAGAGTGATACTATAAGTAAAGAAGGGGAACATAAAATAGTTTACCTGTCAGATGTATGAGGAAGGGAAGAATTTATGACCAAACATGAGACAGAGATATTTTAAGATGTAAAATGAATGATTTTGATTATATTAACAAAACCCATGCAACCAAGATTAGAAGGGAAACAACAAACTGTGGGAGGAAGGGTAGAGAGGAATGTATAACAATTTATTCTGATAAGAAGGTCTCATTTCTAAAATACATGAAGAACTAAGCCAAATTTGTCAGAATCCAAGTCATTTCCCACTTGATAAATGGTCAAAGGATATGAATAGGCAGTATTCAGATGAAGAAATCAAAGTTATAAATAAGCATATGGAAATATATTCTAAATCCCTCTGATTAGAGAAATGCAAATTAAAACTGAGGTATCTGAGGTATCACTTCACATCTACATGATTGGCCAGTATGACTGTAAAGAAAATGATAAATGTTGGAGGGGATGTGGCAAAATTTGAACACTAATGCATTGCTGATGGAATTGTGAACTGAACCAACCATTCTGGAGGGCAATTTGGAATTGTACCCAAAGGTGTATAAAAGAATGAATACCTTTTGATCCAGTAATACTACTACTAAGTCTATATCGCAAAGATAAAAATGGGCCTTTTGGTAAAAAAATATCTGCTCTTTTTGTCGTGGCAAAGAATTGAAAACTAAAGGGATGTCCCTCAATCAGGAAATGGCTAAACAAACTGTGGTATATGATGGTGATGGAATACTATTGTACACTAAAGAATGATGAGCAGGATGATTTCAGAAAGAGCTGAAATGATTTACATCAACTGAAGCAGAGTGAAACGAGCAGAAGCAGGATAACATTATACACTGTAACTGCAATAGTGTGGAATGATCAAATGTAATAAAATTTGCTACTAACAGCAATAAAATGATCCAAAAATTTCTGATGGACTTATGAAAAAGATTGTTATTCACCTCCAGAGAAAAAACTGTTAGCATAAAAATTCAGATAAAGACGTGATTTATCACTTGTTGGGTATAGGTTTGGGAGTTTGGGTTTTATAAAATTTTGTGCTTACAAAAATGGATAATATGGACATTTTTTAAAATGGCTCCCTAAAATTTAGAAATGGATAAATGAAAGGCAATGACTTGATGAGAAAGCAGGAAATAAATTCAAAATAAATTTTAAATAGAAGAAAATTTCAAATCTCTCACTATAAAAGCAACTGACTAGGAAAATAGATCCAAGAGAGATAATTTTAAAATCATCTGAGTGCCCCAAAACTATGATTATTTAAAAAAAATACCTGTACACCATTTGAAAGTAATTATTCAGAAAAATGCCCTGATGTTCTTGAATAAGAGAGGGAAATAAAAATAAGGAGAATTCATTGATCATCTCCTTAAAGAAATCCCAAGTTTAAAAATTGCAGGACTATTATAGCCAAATCTCAGAACTTCTAAGGCAATGAGAAAATTGTACAAGCAGTCAAAAAAACTGCATACATTGTGGAATCACAATCAAGTTACACAGTATGAAGCAGCTTTTATATCAAAGGACTAGAAGGCATAGGATATCAGATTCCACAAAGCAAAGGAAATAGGCCTATAACTAGAAATTACCTATCCAGCAAAACTGAGTATAGTATTCCTTAGAAAGAAGCGGATTAAAACTCAGAATTCCACAATATGCTATCTATAAGAAACTCATTGAAAGTAAGTATACATACAGAGTAAAGGTAAAAGGATGGAATAAAATCTATTATGTTTCAAATAAATTTTAAAAAGGAAGGACAATTTTGATATCAGACAAAGCAAAATGAAAGGTGACCTAATTAAAAGAGATAAGGAAAGAAATTAAATTTTGACAAAAGGAATCATAGATGAAAAAGTAATGGCAATATTAAACATATATACAACAAATAACATAGTATCTAAATCCCTAACAGAAAAAATCTCTATAAGTTACAAGAAGAAATAGATACTAAAACTATATTAGTAGGGGACATTAACATTCCCTCTCAGAATTAGATAAGTCAAACCAAAAAATAAACAAGAAGAAATTAAGGTGGTAAATAAAATTTTAGAAAAGTTAGACTTGATAGTCCTCTGGAGATCACTGTCTCACTGTGTACTTATAGAAAGAAATTTCTTAATGATCTCTCCATTGTTTTGTCTTTGTTAATGTCTTTAATTGCTATTTTGCTTGCCTTTCTTGTATTTTAGTAACTTGGGTGTTTCAAAATTAAACAATTTGTGCAGGTCTTGTTTTCACTGTGAAAATGTATATGTCTCCTTTATATTGAATGTCCATATTTTCATTAAAATTTAGAGACATATTTTCAGATTATATCATCTTGGTTTGAGTATTGAGCCCCTTTCAGTCATATTATTCTAATACCTTCTAAAGTTTCTGGTGCATGCAGAATAGTCATATTAGAATTTTCTCTGTATTTGAAAGGTTTTCTTGCATATTCTACAGTTTGCCATTTGAATCATTTGATTAAATCTCTATACATCTTGAAAATTGTAGCTAAGGTTTGGGTGGGTTGTTTTATAGAGAATGTGTTTTTGCTTTGTTTTGTTTTGTTTTATGTAGGTATCTTCCTGAATTGAAAAGAACTACCAAGTTAGCAACAACAGAGTCTTTAATTGGGGCAAAGGGAATTTCACACTGGGTCACCACAAAGCTCTGAGTGCCCACAAGGTACAGGGAACAGAGTTTAAATACATTTCACCAAGAAAAGTAATCTCATAGAAGGCACAGCCTCAAGAAGTTGATACATAAGTTGTTTTGCAAAACAAATGAAAGTTCATAAAGAAGGCTAGAGAGACTCCAGAGGGGTATCCACCATGAAGATTGCATTGGGAAGTAGTAACATCTGGTCTAGAACAAAGGGCTCCTGAAGTAATCAGTTTCATTTTTATTTTTATATTTATTTTTATTTAACCTGGTTTTGATTGTCCCCTTTTAATTAGTTTCAATTATCCTCAGTTAACTTGTAGTTTGGAGATGGGGACAAGAACAACTCATAGTCAGCTATATCAGACATAAGCAATCTAGATTCTTTTGACAGCATTTTGTTTTCAGTGTTTTAAAATTCTGAATGATTTTCTTAAATATTTCTTGCATTATGGTATGGGTTTTGTTTTGTTTTTTTACTTTTCTTCTCAGTTTCCTATTATTCTTACATTGTCTCTATGGATATTGTTTTTGAAATCAATATGTTTTGCTTATTTGGAGATCATATTTTCCTGTAATGTTTTTCTTTATTTTTCTCATGTTCTTTGGTATCAATAACTTCAGTGTATTTGCATCATCAATCTTTTTCTCTTTTGGTTCTTTGGTGAGATTTACTACCATGGATTCAAGTTTTCCTTTTTCTCCCATGAATATTATAAAATCTACTTTAAAAACCCATGTATCTATTTTAGATCATTCAGAAACTGCCTGTTGTGGGTTCTATACCATCTTAGGGATCTATTGGCCCTGCTATTTTATCAGATATATATTCATTTTCCTTTATCTTAAAATATTTATTCCTCAATGTCTGAACTATTTCAGCTGATCCGGAGACCATATACTTTCTATTACTAAATCTTCTCTGCTGTTTCATTTCCTTATGCTTAAGGACTTTAATTGAGTTTCCTTTCTCCTGAGAATTTTAATAATTTCAAATTAGTTTTCTTATTTTCCCCTGTTGCTCACTTTTTGGCTCCACCTATGAAAGCAATTTCCCTGGGGGCTGGATGTCATCTATGCAGAGTTCTATAGATATGGTTCCCATCTCCACAACTTATGTTCACAATGGAATTCTCTTTCACTTTCATCAATGCTTCAGCATTCTGAATAATTTCTTTCAGGTCAAGAACAAAGTTACCAAAATTTGAGGAATGTTGGGGAAACTACCTGAACAGAAAATTTGTTCCTGGACCTATTCCATCTCATTGCTTTATAAGAATAGGAAAAGTTTTACAAATGTTATTTTGACATGTAATTATACTAAATATTTTACTTTGCTATTCTTTATCTTGAACTATTAACATGGTGAACAACTAAATGCCTCATCCTTAATTAATTTCAGATATTCTCAGTAAGTAAGTTATCAATAGAAATTCCTCCTATTTAAACCCATGCCTGAGATGGTCCATGAAGGGAAAAAATCTATAGATTCATACATAAAAAAGACAAGGATGTAGCATTACAGATTTTTATTACAGACAATTATACATAGGTATTATAAAGAATAAATTACCTTAGTAAGCACAGAAAAGTCCAGAAAGTAATCCCATCAGATGCAATGAAGCTAAATATCCCCAGAAGGAGCCCTCAAACTACAGAGACTATGATTTTCTAATTCAGGGGTTCTTAACCTTTTGTGTGTCAGTCCTCTTTTGTCAGTCTTATAAAGTTTGTGGATACTTTTCAAAAATAATGTTTTTAAATGCATAAAATAAAATGCATAGGATTACCAAGAGGCTAATTAAGTTGAAATACAGTTATCTAAATACATTCTAAAAAAATCCCTAGACTGAAAGTCAAGAAAAAGTGTACTATCTGACCAGGCAGAGATGAGTCATGAGCTGAGGATGTGGGATGGGGAGAATGGATGATGGGAGTAAATAAGCATGGAAATAAGTACTGGAACTGAACTATGTGTTAATTGTTTAAGGAATAATAGAAAACAGGGTGCATTTTTTCATAACATGACTAGCACTTTTAATTTCTTCACAAATTTAGGAGGTAAGTTTTTTACTCTGAAATGAGAGATCGATTGGACCTGATGTATGTTCCACCACTATAACTGCATGCAACTACTTTGAAGTCTCTCATCTGTGACACTGAGCTCTATAATTCAGATGGACAGGACAGAAAAGGAATTTTAATTCCAGAACACTTTCTCCAGTCATAGAATGGTCAGGGAAAATAAGGAACGCTTTAATCATTAGCCATCCATAAATATATATATATATATATACACACATATATATATATATATATGTAGATATATTTATAATTGCAACACAGAGGGCACAGT
>NC_058130.1:625604919-625616611 GCF_016433145.1 Gracilinanus agilis
ATAAAGGGCCTTTAATATAATCACTTTCACAAAGCTGAGGGGAGTAGTAGCCTTCTGTAATTGAGCTGAGCAGAAAGGAGACTTTTTTTCATTTTTAAATGAAGAAAGATTTGACAGCATATTCATTTTACCAACTCAAATTTATGCACCTCTTAAATACTTCAGATGAGTTTTCTGGGGTACTATTATGCAAACTCTAGAAATTATTGATTAGAACTGCATGCAGAATCAAGTATCAGGATGACTCTTTCTCATACTTGGAGACAACTTTTTTGGTGTTTCTGGTGGCTGTTAAATTAATTATGTGATGCTGATGGCATAGAAAGGGTCCTAGAAAATTAAAGGTACTGAATTCTAGTTATAGCTTACCCCTTAATGAAATATGTGAACTCACTTCTCTGGTACTCCAGGTTTCCTTCTCTTTAAAATTAGGAATAAAGTTGCTACGTTTCCATTGAGTCCTGAAATTGTATAAGCTGATTTCCATTTCTTACACTTATCCTCAATTCCCAAACTTAGCTTAAAGCAGGAGGCATCAAGGCACAAAAGAAAGAGTGCTAGGTTTGGACTGAGGAAGCTCTGGGTTTGAATTTTATCTTAGATCCTATTGATATAATATTGGGCAAGTCCATTAACCATTTTGAATCCCTATTTCATAAAATGGAAAATAATGTTAACATCTGTCTAGAAGAGTAGTTATAAGACTCAAATGAGATAATTCAGATAAATGCTTTTTAAACCTACTGATGCTCACTAAATATTAGCTATTATTATAATGTTAATAATATCAGGGATATATTTTTGTTTTATCTGGCCTGAAGCAACGATTTAATTCTCTGAATTATTATTGTACCACTCACTACCATCTTTTCCCAGAGAAAAAGTTAAAAGATAATAAAGGAAAATATCCAACAGTATTTCAATCAATTTTTTAACCTTATGTTCTGTGAATCTGATTGAAAGCAACTAGTGGACAGCTAGATAGGTGACTTTACTTTTTCATAAAAAAATATTTAAACCAGAGTAGAAAAAATATGCAGAAAATATGTAACTTACTCATCTGATAAGAGATTCATGCCCACAAAGTGATGTCCTGGTTCACTTCCCACAAAGAACAAATATGGGTTTACTGCACATAATCACACTCCATCTTAGAAAGGAAGTCCAGCTCTGTTTGAGATTGCCTGTATTTAAAGCAGAAGTAAAAATGAGTTTGAAAGTATGACTTAATTTTCATGACTGTGTGTGTATGCATGTGTGTGTTCATGTGTATGTGAGAGACAGAGGCAGAGAGAGAGAAAGAGAGACAGAAAGCAGAGACAAAGAAAGATTTCTTTGTTATTATCAAGGAAAGAAGTCCGTCCTATTGAGGAAAGATGTTCTATGAGAAGTACCTTAGAATTTTAGTTTTAAGGATTTTGCATTTGAGCCATTTAATTCCTTTGATGTTTCAGTAGACAACCTTACAAAATGAGATTTCCTTGTCTGAGGAAAGAATAGTTTAAAAATCCTATAAACAAAAGTGTTTTAAGGCTTCTGGGAAATAAAATACTTCTTACCAAACAAATTTTGATGAATTAAGTGCAAATGAATTGAAAACATGTGGATTAATTTTTCTTTAAAATGCGCATGGGTTTAAAAGTTACAGAGGGGGAAAATTGCTTTGCAAAAGACATTCTGGACATTGGGTAAACCCAATGAAAAGAGATAACTGTAATTTCTTCCCTAATAAATAGCAATGCACCAATTCAACTCAATTAACAAATAATAAGAGTCTTCTTTGAGAAAGACACCATGCTAGGGGCTGAAGCTAGAGTGATGAAAAATAACAGTGTCTGGTCTCAAAGAGTTTAGTCAATATAAGGAAATAGAGCAGATGAGTCCAATACAAGAAAGAATGGACTGAGGAAAAGAAGAGATTAAGAAAATGAATAATAAGAAATTTGAGAAGGGAGAGGATTAAGGTGATATGAAAGAAGTTGGCTGGAACCTGAAAGATTTAATTACTCTAAAACAGAGGAGCAAATTTCAGGCATGAGAACAGCTTATAAGGGAGGGGAGAATAGAGATTGGGAACAGGTCCATTTTGATTAGAACCAAAATTAAAGAAGAATGAGTATGAGATTAGTCTGAAAAAGGGAGAGTAGAATAATATTGAGATATTATATGCTACATTCATCACCCATACTTCTCTTCATTTATTTATTAAGAAAAGGAAGTGTGTCTGAACTTTTCTCTGAGTGTGATTGGTCTTTGTAATTAATTAGAGTATAATAGTCTCACCTGGAGCCCCCAAGATATTCAGGTCATATTGTATTAAGCTGACTGTAATCTACAAGGAAAGGTTTTAGGTAAAACATTATTAAATAGTGAAAAGTGGCAATTCCTAATATGTGGACCATTATGGATTTTTCTCCACGTGACTATATGTAGATTAACACTAGCTGAGATGACATCTGCCCCTTATTTTTGTTTATATTTTTATAGCCACCATTTGTATTTTTTCTTGTTTCTAATACTGTTCCTCATTTAATATATCTTCTCATGGTTTTCTTGATTCTTCATATAACATTGAAGACATTTAAGTAAGGAAATCACACTAGTGGAGCTGTATGAATAACAGACTGAAGAGGGGAGAGAGAGAGAGAGAGAGAGAGAGAGAGAGAGAGAGAGAGAGAGAGAGAGAGAGAGAGAGAGAGAGAGAGACAGCATTCCATATTGGATAGGAAAGCTGAACATAGAGTCAAGGAGTCTTCCATCCATATTTTCTTATCTCTTTCAGCAGATGGTGTCTGAGAATACAAGAGGAGTTCCCTACAATGAAATCACACATCTGTAATAGCATACTGGTCAATAGGGGAGGAGGAGCAATCCTTGAGGCAAGTATAGATATTCTGCTGGATTTCAGTCCTTAGAGCTTATGCTGATATTTTCTGCCTGCTTCTATTTCAACCATGTATGAAGGCATGGAAGATTACTTCTGGTATTGATTTACTCCGGGGCTGGCACTTTGTGATGATGAAGAATCTTCTGATTGACTTAAGAGTTGTAAGGTCTGCTCATGAGTTTCTGAGCTGAAACTAAGTGTCTACACCAGAGATGTGATTTATTCCATTGTTGACCTCTTTACTTCTTTTTCCTCCTGATGGCAAATGAAACAGAGCCGATGTGAAGTGCTAGATGGGGGGAGTAAGTTGGCTGGCCTATATCCCACCTGAACACCATTTGTCCACAAATACATGGATACCTTGTTTATTCCATGGTTATTCTCCTGTGATATTAGTGGACTGAGACTTCAAAGACGGAAATGAGCATTTTATAACCTCATGAACTTTTAAAGGTCAAAAAAGCCATCAACGATTCCACTGGCAACCATAGTTGACACCTGATGTCAAAAGCAAGTAGCCAGCAACATCGGAAGTGCCTGAATTCAGATATAGAAAGATAGAAATCCAACGAGGATATGATAGCAGCTTCAGCAATTGAAATTCTTTGTGATTAAGGGAAGTGCCTGTATTCTCTAGAAAGGCACTGATCCTCCAAATCCTAGCCAAAGTCCACAACTAACAGAAATTTTATGAGAAATTCATGAAAAGAAAAAAGGGTTTCCAGGACCAGAAGATGGGAGTTACTCCATGGCTACCTGTGTTCTCTATATGCATGTTCCATCAATTTCGCATTTTAAGATGGAAGTTACTTATCCTTGAAAATTCATATGTGCAAAGGGAAAGTATGCCTCTGGTTTGGAAATATTGTTCATGAAGATATTATTCTTGCAATGGTTTCTTACTAAATGTCATTTCAACATAATATAGTTTTGTAGTTTGATAATCAAAAGTAAATTGGAAGGGGGTAAAACACAGAAATATGTAATATATGTATTTGTGTGCATGTCAAAAGACAGAAGAGATGAAGCAAGAGTTGGAGGAGGAGTTACATATATAAGGAAATATATGTCAAGGAGGGCAGAGACAGAGACAGAGATAGGAAATTTCATTCATAATAGTGGTCTAAGCTAATGGTCTTTTCAATGTCACTACTTTTCCTGATCCATGAAATAGGATCATTTTTCTTTTTCTCACATCCCATGTCTACTGCCTCTAGCACTTCCACTATTATCATAGTCTTTGTTGAGTAAGGCCACAGGGAAAAGGATATAAATGTTCATATTTGAAAATATGAATAGCATATTCATATTGATAAGCATCATTAAATGGAATTAGTTTCTGTTCCAGGCTGAAGTAAAACCTAATCTTCATTTTTTTCTGCCAAGATAAATTTCTGAAGAATACATTCATTCATGAGAATGTAGAAGAAAATACAAGATAGAGAAAAAATTCACCTTCTTCTTCTCCTCTTCTAAACCTCCAGCTAACCTCTTTTGTTGTTCTCCTATTATTATAGAGGAGTAGCTGTTATCAATCCACCATTAAGAAAATGAAAGAAAGGGCAGGAAACATGTTTTCCAAAACAGAGGTCTGATTTGATGCCCCTGCTCCTGTCATAATATCCTTCCTGTTCCTGCTGCCTTTTACTCTTATTACTATTCAGGACATTTTGGCAATAAGTGGACAGAAGTGTTGATAGGAAAAAAGAGAAAACACTAAAAGTAGGCCAAATAGCAGCAGTACATCCAAGCATAATTGTAAGCAAAGTACCAGTAATGACACATGGTAACATTTTTCCACCCCCTCCCCCGTCTCCTTTTTAATCTAATATACTATTATATTAGACATAAAGAGTAGGTCAAGACATTCTCAGCTCAGCTGCCCAATAAACTGAAGCAAAAGTTACAACCAAGAGTTAATTTAGGTAAAAAGAAAAATTACCTTATAGGCCAAGTATGTGATTTAGTTTTTTGTTTTTGTTTGTTTTGTCGTAAATCATATACCAAATAAAAGCCGATTCTTCACTTTCTTCTGACTTTTGTCATTAAATTCCACCAAAAGGGCAATTACAAAAGGCGCCTCCACATTCCACCTCATTTTCTTAACTCCTGATTATCCAACCCTATCGTTCTACCAAAAATACTCTTCAAAATTACTGAAAATCAAACTAGTTGCCAAAAACCAGTGACCTTTTCTCAATCTTCATTCTCCTTACTACTCTTCTGCATTTGACTCTATTAATCACTCTCTCCTCCTTGATATTCTCTTTTCTTTCTTTGGATTGTAGAGGGGAGGGTATAGGGAGGACTAGCAACTCTGGTGTGAGGGCTTGCCAAGATTTTTTCATGGCTGCTAATCCACCTCTCACCCAAATCTAAGCTGTCTCCAAAAAACTGTAACAATGTACAGCATCCACACGTTGGTAAATACTATCTAGGCAGATAGCCTAAATCAGGTTGATGGTAACCTACAGATTTCAAACTTGTCAGTAACTTAGTAGAATTTCTACTGCAAGCACGTGAAGACTACTTCTTGCAAAATGGCCAGATGATTACAATTTGTTCCAAAGGCCATAAAGGTATCTAAAGCAGGCACTGATAAATACTTAGAAATTGATTAGACTTCAGAGATGCCAAGGTGATGCCCTGCATCCCAAGCCATCACCAGTTGTACTAACTTTTTTTCTCACCACTGGACTTCAATGACTTGAAGAAAGACTGAGGCTGATGGTGCAACTTTGCCTCACTTACATCTAACTAAAGGTAAATCATGACATCACTCCATCATGTCATTGGTCCTCTTCAAAATGACGGACAATTAATGAAAAATAATCTAGGTTTTGGGGATACTACTCTCACATGGTTTTCTTTCTACCTGTTTTTTCTCAGTCTCTTTGACAGGATGCTCATCCTACCCATGCCCATTAATGAGAGATGTCTGACCAGGTTCTGTCCTGGACTCCCTTCTCTACTTGCCCTGTACTATTTCTATTATTTATCTCATCAGTTCTAATGGATTTATTTATCATTTCTTACTGATGATTCTCAGATCTACTTATTCTGCCCAGAACTCTCTGGTGACCTCTAATTTCCATCGCTAATTTCTTTTCAGACATCTTGTACTAAATTCCAATAGGCATCTTAAACTCATCTTTTCCTAAACCCTTACCAACTTCTGCCTTAACTATTACTGTAGAGACTGACATCATTCCCTTTGTCCTTCAAGCTCACAACCTAGGAATTATCTCTAACTTCACAATCTCTCACTTTTCATATCCAATCTATTTGATTTGACATTTGAGATATCTTTCAAATACACTGTCTTTTCTCCTCTGACATTGTCACCCCTATAGTGCAGACCCCCATAACTTTGAACCTGAATTATTGCAATAGTCTACTAATAGGTCTGCCTGCCCCAAGTCTCCCCCATTCCAATCTAATTCAGTCACTAAAGTGATTTTCTTAAAGAAAAGCCATGATCATGTCATTCCCCCACTCAAAAAAACAGTAGTAGTTCCTTTTTGCCTCCACAATCAAATATGAAATCTTCTGTTTGACATTCATAACTCTTCCTAACCTAATCTGTGCAGGGATTGTCTTTTGCCCATTTTTATATCCCCAGTTTTTATCAAAGTAGTAGGCATTTGATGAATGTTTATTGATTTGTTGATTTTATTCAATGGTAGAGACCTGGTCTGAACTGAGATAGGAACATGTAAGATATGACTAACTAGATTTTAGAGGAGACACAACTCAGACTCAAAGCAAAACTGTTTAATTTGTCACCATTAAATAATTCTTTTTCCTTTTTATAGATGGAATATCCATACAAGTGCATATCACTAGAAACCTCCTTATCCAATGATACACAATCTTTTATTACCAGTTCGTTAGAAGCAGCAAGACAAATAGTTGATAGAGCATTGGACCTATTGTCAGGAAGATACTTACTAGCTGTCAAGCCCCAGTTAAGTTACTTATTCTCTTATTTTATCCACCCTTATGTACTTTAAAAAAATAGTAACTTAAGTTTGGTTCTTTGTTGCATCAGTTTTCTCATATGTAAGATGGGGATAATAATAGTATCTAACTATTGTATGCAAGACTGTTTATAAAAGCAAAGTGAAATGACATTTTCAAAGTGTTTTGTAAACCTCAAATAGCTATATAAATTCTTGTTATTCTTATAAATTCAGATAGGTCCTTTTCCTTAATTCACTGGCAAATATTCATTAGCCATCCCACCACAATGATCTCAGCAGCATTATGAGTGTTGTGAAAGCATAAAACAAATTATGCTCAGAACCACATGATGTAAAGATTGTTAGATTTGGACTCAAATCCTGGCTTTGTTGCTTATTACTAATGTGACTTTGAATAGTCACCATACTTCTCTGGGCCTTAGGTTTCTCATCTATGGAATGAAGGAGGAATCAGTGGACTTGAAGACCTCTTCCAGTTCCGAATATGTCACCCAATGACTGCATATACTAGAATACTCAGCTACAAGATGTAGGTCTCCAAAAAATGGAAGATTCAATTTGGCCCAAAGCTCTCTTCACTATCTCATCTCCTCCATCTTGTCCTCTCACTACTAATTCCTAGCCATCAAAAGCAATGACAAAAAAGTAAGGTTCCTTGAGAAGGCTGCCCACATCCACCTATCTGTCAGTCCCATTTCTGGTTATGTGTTTTAAGATGCCCCAGAATTGATTTCACACACCCCCAGTTTCTACAGGGCTCCAGGAGATGTCCACAGATATCTCTTTTCTGAGATTCCTAACATTTAACCCCTAAATACATTCAAAAACCTTGATGTATTACATCAGTCTCTAAATGTTTTCTATTCAGCTTTGCCTCATCCTATGAAGATAAGAAAAAGAATGGTTAAAAATGTTTGGAATCGAATAATATTGCACCACTCACATGAATATGCTTAGGTTAGCACCTGGCTTCAGTGTCAGTTAAGTATGCCAGAGTAGCTATCAGAAGCTAAAATCTTTTAATTTAGTATATGACACCTAAGCTCCTTCCCCACCACAATTGATTAATTTTATTTTTAAAGTAGCAAGCCAAGTAGATAGTAATTCCTTACATCAAGAGAAGCTGTAGTCAGCCACTTCTTTCATGACTGCATTGGCCAGAAGAGGAGCTGAGATTTCTAAGAAAGAACTTTTCCATGATGCCAAAAGCAAAGGTATGCAAACAGAAAGTACCAAATTTAGGCTACTAATTTTTTAAGTATGTAAGGGTGGATAAAATAGTTTCTGGAAGATAGTGGCAAGAAAAAAGGCAACCCTGGTGTGTATGGCTGTGACTAGACTAAAGGACAAATTGCCAGAGTAAATAAGGCAAACTGAGAATTGTAACATAGGAATAACAGTGGCAGTGGCAACAAACAGACGTGGCAAAGTCCTGGAGCTGGAAACAGCAGCTTAGGCAAGAGAAAAAGGGCTTTGGGGCTGTAGAGAGGAGGGATAAGGCAGTTGGCACCAAACAAGTCTATGAATTTAAATTAGTAGCACATTTACATTACTAACATATTATCAGTTCATATCATGAATTTTTCAGAGGGGCTATGAACCAAAATGAACTGGTCATGACAAGTATTCCATCTAACCATTCCTTTTTTTTTGTTCTTTATATAGTGTACAGTGTAAGTGCTTAACGTTCTTGCTGCCTCAGTTTCTTGAAGTAGAAGAACAGAATACACCTAGGGAAAATTAAACTGAATTAGTTTCTAATGTCCTCAGAAAGATTTCTTTGATGAGGTAAATATGAGCCACAGAAAGTTCTAATTATTGAAAGGCTTTCAAAATTTAAACTGAATTTTTTTAATCCCTGAGCTTTAGTCTTTACTCAAGAAATAGCATTAAAGGAAATATATTTTTGGAAATAGGATAGAATATTTGTCTAGATTTGCTCAGAGATTAAGTGAATTGCCCAAGGCCACATACCCAGTATGTACCCAAGGCATAAATAGAAGCCAGGGCATCTTGATTCCAAGAGCTCTATAGCCACTATTCCTTGGAAATAATGATAGGTAAACAAGGCAGGGGAGTCAGAAATTAAGAATGGAGGCTACCAGAAAAGTCATTCAGGTGTTCTATTGATGCTCACAAAATATCCAAAAGTCACATAGGAATTTTTAGGTTAAATTGAATAGATATGTTATTGGATATTTATGAACATATATACAATGAGATGATGTGAATGGGTTACAATCTGTACCCATGAAGGGAATATCTACTTTGATGGATTCACAGATCCCTTGAAGCCTCAAATATAAATCATATTTGTTTATGTAACATTCCTCCATATTTACATTGTATTTCAGCATAAAAATGGTAGAAACAAAAAGATGCATAGTAAGAAAAACGATTGAAAACATACAAATTTCTGAATCTTGATCAGCTGCAATTCTTAAATGAGGAATTAAAATGAGGCTTTGACACTTTCATACCCAGGGCATCAATGCTAAGACATTTGTAAGAAAGAGTTCAGGGGTGATAGAGGCAAGGGATGAGCAAATTTATTGAGAAGTACAGTTACCTTTAGGGTTTCCTTTTTGTAGACATTTCAGATTTGTATTTTAGCAACTATTAATCTAGAAGGAAAATGAAAACCAACTGCTACAGACTCAGAATTTTGGTCCAGTGTCTTCCTGAAGGCCCTATTTGCTCTGCCTGACAGTGACCTAAACATAGTTTTTAGAACACATGTAGGTATTCTAACAGTTTCTTTGTGTCTTTCTTATGTGTCAGAAAGAGGCTTTTTGTTGGTTGCTAAACTAGAGATGTCTGTGATTACAAAAGGCAATGACAGTCCAAATTGACCCTTTTTTGCTCCTTTGCTGAATTGCAGTGAAAAGGATGAACTTATGTGTTTGAAAAAGAGCCTTTAACTCTTTTTCTCTCCTGTCCAGTACAGGAGAAAAAAGAAGGAAAGTTTGAGTCACTGAAGTCATACTTATGTACTTACAGTTCCCCAATGAAGCAGTCAAACAAAAAGCTCCTTTTCAATCCAGAATAAGTGGGCAGGAAACAATCATAGAATGACTTTATTCTCCATAGGCCAGGTTGAGGATAGCCTGATAGAGCATGTTGTTCATCCTAAAGACTGGTCTCTCATTGGCTTGTTTATACAAAAAAAGCAATCATAGACTCCCAGACCTAAATTCTTAGAGGGTATTTTGTTGGTAATGCATTGCAGCAACTGCCTCTTCAGTTCAATATATGATTTTTTTTTTACAATTGCTTAAAACATATATTTGAAAAAAATAATGGCAGTCTTATGAGGAGTGAGCATTTCACTACATTCCCCTCACAATCCTAGTCTGCTACCCAATCCTTTCCTTGAAAAAAATAGTCAAGGTACCCCTTGACTATATATACTATAGTGGTTGCTGAACTGACCTTGGAGTCATGAAGAACTACTTTCTATTTCTGCCTTGAATACATATTGGCTGTGTGTTCTTGAGTAATCACTCAACTTCTCATTGCCCTAGGTAGATTTCTAGGGTATAAATCGCAGAGGACTTGACAATATACATACCTAGAGGGGTATTACAACATCAATGAAATCATAGTTTGGGCTTATGCACCAAAAATAAAATGTAAGTGAAATAAATAACAAAACAACAATAAAGAACTTAACTGCTTGGCAATTGTAATGCCCAGGATTGGTCCAAAAAAAAAGATGAGAAAATGAGCCTTTTGCCTTATCTTTGTAAGGTGCATAGTACTGGTATAGAACATTACATCTATCTTCAAGTTCTTTGGATATGTTGATAAATTTTGCTTTACAATTTTGATTCCCTCTGCCTTTTGTGTTCTCTATTAACAAGAGATGATTTACTGGGTAATGGAGGGAGAAGATATTTGGAAATGAATTTAAAAAACAAGGGGATCAGTAAAAATTAAGACTACAAAAAAAAGAAACCCTTTGGATCATACATTCCCAAGGCATTTTTCATCCACAGTGTACCTTGACTTTCTGGATTTGTTGAGCCTCCATTCTTTTACTATTCCCAAATATTTCTTATCCTGATTTCACTGAGAAAATCTCATCTAATGAGTTCTGTGCTTCTTCTTCTTCCTACACTCTTCAATAATTATACTCACTTCAGGCAGTTAAGAGCTACACCAGAAAATACAAAAGTAATACTTGCAGTAATATTAAAAAATGGAGGGTTTTAACATCTGTTTTGTTAGCAATTATATTATCTGGTCATCAGTTTTGCACACTGAATTCATAGTTGCATAGTTTGTCTAAAGCCACCTTAAAAATTATCTAATGAAAAATCATTTAAGGCTTTAAAAAAGATTTAAGTTGATGTTTTTTCATTGGCAAATAAGTTAATGTCTCAGCTTCTTCATCTGCAAAGTTGAAAGGCACTTGCCCAAAATTAATTGGAAAGCATGATATATATGAGCTATCATTTTTAATAAGACATTAGATACAAGTAATCTATTATTATTATCCCAAAATTTTATATTGTACAGATAACTGTGACTCATCTGTACAAAAACCCATAGAGGAAACATGACTTAGTTAAGGTCACAAAATGAATCAACACAGATAAAAGAGAGGGGAAGAGAAGAGGAGAGGAGAAAAGGAGAAGAGAAGAGAAGAGAAGAGAAGAGAAGAGAAGAGAAGAGAAGAGAAGACAAGAGAAGAGAAGACAAGAGAAGAGAAGAGAAGAGAAGAGAAGAGAAGAGAAGAGAAGAGAAGAGAAGACAAGAGAAGAGAAGAGAAGAGAAGAGAAGAGAAGAGAAGAGAAGAGAAGAGAAGAGAAGAGAAGAG
>NC_058130.1:625619581-625643876 GCF_016433145.1 Gracilinanus agilis
CCCTACATCTCTCTCTCTCTCTCTCTCTCTCTCTCTCTCTCTCTCTCTCTCTCTCTCTCTCTCTCTTTCTCTCTCTCTCTCTCTCTCACACACACACACACACACACACACACACACATACCCCACATATCCATTCAATGACCATTTTCCCCAAAGCTAACTTATTTTTAGCAGCAATATTTTTGCTAAATATTTTATGCATCCATAAAGGCATAGTTTTTTTTGGAGGGGTGAGTTCTTGGAAGAAGAAAAAAATTCACTATCTATACACACACACACACACACACATACATATATGTATGGGACATCTGGATGGTAGAGTAGATAGAACCCTGGGCTTGGAATCAAGAAGATGTATCTTCCTGAGTTCAGATCTGGCCTCAGACACTTATTAAGTGCGTGACCCTGGGCAAATCACTTAACCCTATTTGTTTTAGTTCCTCATCTATAAAGTGATGTGGCAAAGGAAATAGCAAACCACTCTAATACCTTTGCCAAGAAAACACCAATGAATCCACAGCCAGACATAACAAATTATTGAATAACAGTGCATATGTTTGTCTATCTCTGTCTTTCTCTCTTGTAAAATTGCAATTGTAATATTCCTTCACTCTCTCTCTCTCTATCATATATACATATATACATATGCATACACATCTATATATCAATCTATGATCAAATGAAAGGCCTAAGAAGAACAATGAGAATAATCAAATTCTAATGCCTGATACATGATCTTGTGAACTGGACAGTTGTATTATATTCTGCAAGAAAATTTATTTAGATTTGTTGTGATTAATATTATTATATTAACATATTATTATATATCTCTGTGTTCCCTTTTTTAGAGGTGTGGCAGCTCTGCTTGATATATAACTATCCTTTTACATAATTTGCTGATTAATATTGGATAATGAGTAGAAGAAACTGACCACTTGTGCAACTTTTGACATTTGCTGTGCAGGAATCTAAGCAAGACACTTAAAGAACAGCCAAGCAAAACTCAGAGAGGGTCACCATCAGAAGACAAGCCACTAGGTAGTAAATTTTAGTGAAAGAGCATAGAGTGCATGATACCTCATTATAAAGGTGTTGTGATCTGCAATGGCATTCTGGGATGGCTCATGTTCAATAAATCTTAGACTAAATATTGGATTCTGACGATATAATGCCAAACACATGAACTATCCAGGAAATATAATCGTTGTTTGTTTGTTTTTTAAGTACCTGCCCTGTGCTATAGATCCTAAGCAAAACACTGGGGTCATGAATGAGAAAAAGAAAATCAGTCCCTGCCTTCAAGGAGTTTACAGTCTAATTGTTAGTGTTGTTGTTTAGTTGTTCACTTGTGTCTGACTCTTCATGACTCCATGTACCATACGTATCCATGGGATTTTCCTGACAAGGATACTGGAGTAGTTTGCCATTTCCTTTTTCAGTAAATACTTTTGCCAGGCAATGAAAGGTTAAGTGACTTGTCCTGGGTCAGGCAGCTTGGAAGTATCAGAATCTGGATGAGTCTTTCTGATTCCAAACCCAGCATTCTATCCACTGAGACAGCTAGCTGTCACCTTTATAATTCAATGGGTGAAGATGATACACAAAAATAAAAGGAATATGGGTGGCAGAGGGTACCTGCATGGAAAATAAAATGGTGGATTTGAAACCAAGCAGTGTAGTTGGAGGAAAATGAAGAGTTATTCAAGCTTCTGTGCCCTCTTTAAAAGTGGATAATAATTAAGTGTGAGTAACAAACCTAAAACAATCTCCATGACAATGAGTTTCCCAATTATGAGCTTATCCTCAGGAAGGAAAATGAGGGCAAGATGATGATAGAGTCACATAATCAGTAAATTCAGTTTAAAAGTAAGTCTCCATAATATAGAAGACTATATAACTAATTAACTTTTCACTTTCCAGGAAATTACTGTATTGTCATATAACTATGGGCTCAGTATATAGTAGATATAACTCTTGAAGGAATTATATTGAATTATTATGATTATTTTGAAATACAATAATAATATCTAGAGCTAGAAGAGACCATAGAAATTATCTAATGCAACTTTGACATTTTAAAGATGAAGAAACTGAGGCTTAAGGCATAGTGGCTTGTTTAAGTTCACATGGATACTATGTATCAGAATGGGGATTTGAACCCCAAAGATGGATGATTCTAATTCCAATGCTTTTCCACCATGCCAAACTTGTCTCACACCCAATAGTCCCCTAGGGATGCTATTGTCTTAGCACACTAAATAAAACATCAATTTTCCTTGCTTTTACTGACCACAAAGAAAAGCTGGGAAATGAGTTGATTTTGAGATTTCTCTAGATATTATAGTTTTATTTGGCTGGATTCCCTACTTACTTAGTCCCAGCAGGCACTGACATACATTCAAAATGCCAAACATAGCCTCAGAGAGATGTCTGTTCTGAAGCATGAGGCAAGCTTTTCTTTGCTTCATTCTCTCTGGTAAATGTTAGAAGTCCCTTCCATTATGTTTGGCCTCCTCTTGCCTTACAGTAAGAATTTAAACATCGATATTATTACATTTTGTAGGTCCCTTCACTTCTTTAAAAGTTTAAGATTAAGTTCTTATTGGATTCATATGGTAGTGTAGAACTAAATGATTGAAAGGTGGTAATAAAAAAGATTTAAGAAAAGCCATCTGGCTTATCTAGAAGCTATTTCCCAAAGAATTCTTCAGATATGGAAAAAAATAACACATCATATAACCTGTCTAGAAGTCACTTTGCAATTTGCTGTCCTCCATTCATATGAGCCTCCCTTTCAACAAGAGATGTGTTTTTGAAGAGTTGTATGCACAGTGCACTCTTATAAATTGAGTTATTCTTAAACACAGTAGGGGGCTTTATGAAAAAAAAATCCATAGATTCTCTTATGTAGAACAGTGGTAGATCTTACCTGAATTTTTTTTCTGTCTTTAACAAATTCAGATTTTTCAGATTTAGCTTTTCTTACAATGGGATACACCCATGTTTTCTTTTATTTTCTCTTTAATTTTCCATTGTGTCAATATTCAAACCACATTCAGAAGTTTAAATTTAAATAAGTATAATGCATAATCAAAAGGCATCTGTTCTCATATTTTTCTCAAACTTGAGATAGCCATAATCATTCTAAGGATAATAAAAATAATAGATCACATTTCAATTTTGTTTTAAGGTTGGCAAAACATCTCATTTCATTTGATCCTCACAACTTTATGACATCAGTGTTATTAGCATTCTCATTTAATAGATGAGTAAACACATTCAAAATAGTTATAAGTTACTTGCTGGGAGCCACAGAACTAAAATGTGACTGACATAGGATTTGAACCTCAGTCTCATGCTGGATATTTTGAATTGACGTAAAACTATCCACAGAGTACAGTCAATGTATTATGAGATCAGAAAATCTTTTTGGGAAGATGCTTTTAAGTAACTTCAAAATGCAATATAACTTTATTATTGTTTTTGTTAAAAATTGTAATAAGAAATCTATGCAGTAAAGAATTCTACATGAAGAAATTCGCATTAAATTTCAAAGCCAACTTTCAGCTCAGTATAAAGAAAAAAATCCTAATAACATGAGTTGTCCAAAATAAAAATGGATCAGTGTATAGAGAGCTCTCTATCACTAGAAGTCTTCCTTTGGAGTCTAGAGGACAAGAGATTCTATAGAAAGAATTCCTTCTCAGGTATGAGCTAAATTGGATGATTTTTGAGGTCTTGTCTAATTCAGAGATGATCTAATTTAAAGGTCAACCACCTCATCCACTCCACTCATTTTGCCAAAAGGAGGCCTGGAGGGATGAAGGAAGAAATTGGTAAAGGTCAGATATGTATTCAAATATGCATGGATTTGTATTTACATGTACTCGACTATGTCCAAAAACAAGAATTAGAGCTATAGACCTTAGAGATCATCTTGTCTCTTAAATTATTTATCTTAAAGAGAAGGAAAATGAGGAGGCTCAAAGAGATTATTATAAGTTCATTTTCTTTACAAAAGTAGTCCTCTGCTTCTACTTTTTCTGTCACACATATTAACCTCTCAAGATCTCTTTATCATCTCTGATAATCTGATAAGGACAGTTTAGTTGATAAGGAAATAACTGGACACTGGAGTTGTCTTTTAGCTCATGCTTCTAGCTCTGTCTCCAGGAGCATGGAGTTTATTATATATATTTCAAGACTCATTTCACACAAAAGAACCCCCCTGAAACTTTGCAGATGCACAGAAGTTATAAATCGTCATATCAAAACACAAAAGGTCTCATTGGCTTCATAATAGACCAAGACCAAGGCTGAATTTTGATTGTATTCTTATCAGAAAGCCAAGTTGTGGAATATTTTTCTCAGGGTTGAATTGCCCCTGCTAAGGTTTTAGCCTTGGCTATACCAGGCAGCTGCATTCCTGGCCAAAAGGGGAGAGTGTTAACCTTTTAAATACTGATCCACTAGGAACCTAAAGCTCTTCAATAAGGCCACAATACTTTTCAACAAGAAATCACAAGGATCACAAAAGGGGTCAAAAGAGGAGTCTCAGATTTTTATATATTCTCTTATTGGGCTTCCCACATATTTCCCCCTTTTATTTAAATTAAAATGATTCATTACACAGGAAAACTTTTTTAATAATGAAAGGAGTCATCAATTAGTTATAATCATCAGCTATAGCTGGATCTGATAGGATTTACAGATTAAACTGTTTATTTTTGGCTCTCTACATTAACCTATGCTACTTACCACATAAAACTCTACCAGGATGGACACTCTCTTCACCAACACATAAATTAACCCCTCTGTGCCATGGTCTTCATTTGTTTGCATCTGAAAAATCCATTACATGATAGAACATCTCATTATTTGCCTCTCTGTGGTCGTTACACAACAGAATGCTAGGTCCACCTGTGTATCTGTATGAAACAGAATTCCTAGCTTTGCAGAACCTGCCAGAAGTTATACCTCACTGATATTGCCTATGAATACAGAGAGTAATCATCATAATGGATGATCAGGGTAGTACTTTGCAGAAGCTTTGCACAAAGTGGATACATCATAACCATTTGTGGGGTGCATTTGCTTTATACACTAAATATGTAAAATATTTTTAAAAACCTTCTATTTGAGTGAATATTAGTACTTCAGGTGAGACGTTGCAGAAGAACTAAATGAGCAATTAATTTCTTGAAGCAATAGATGAATACTTTTATTTCCCATTATTAAAGAAAGTTCATGTGACAATTGTGTAGAACTACATGAATTAGAGGCAAGGACAACATGGAACTAAAGCAACCCAATCATGCCCTCACACAAGAATCAGGGATCTCAAAACCAAGAAAATCTGTTCACACACACACACACACACACACACACACACTTGTGACTGGTATTAATACTTCTAAAATTACTCTAGAAAGAGATAGAGAAGGAATGTAACCATATATAATGGATAATTGAGAATTGACTGACATTCTTCTGTCTGCAGTTCAGAGGAGAGAATTCATTCATTCTTAGCCTTGAGAGCAATTTATGATTTTTGCAATATTTTTTTAGCTCAAAGGTGAATTTAAGTGGCGACAGGCACTTAAAATAGAGACTCCTTTCATCTTCCACTTATTAAATAACTTGATAACATAGTAAAATAATTTTATTTTCTTTTTATTTCTATATACTTTATTTTCTGCATTCAAAACCACTATTCTGAGAAGGAATGCATAGGTTTCACCTGACTTCCAAATGTGTTTGTGACAGATAAAAAAGTTAAGAACAGTAGTGTAAAATGGGCACACAGTCTAAGAGATACTTCCAAATGAAAACAGGGACTTTGAGAGTTCAACTGCAGTAAAATCACTGAGGAGATGGAAGAGGAGAACTTAATATACCACACTAAAAAGAACAAATGGGAGGCAGCTGGTTGACTCAGTGGGTTGAAAGCCAAGCCCAGAGATAACAGGTCTTGGGTTCAAATATGGCCTCAGACACTTCTCATCTATGTGACCCTGGGCAAGTCACAACCCCCATTGCCTAGCCTCTTTGGCCTTAAAGTCAATACACTGTATTGCTTCTAAGATGGGAGGTAAGGCTTTTTTTTAAAAAAAGGAATGAATGGCAAAGTTATAACAAATGAAAGAACTTGAAGAATAAAAGCCCAAATTAGAAACTGAAGAAGGCCAAGTTACATAAGAAAATGGAGAGAATGAGAATGACCATTGAACTTTCTAAGCATTTTGGAAAGATGATTTTGACTGAAACTACAGGTTATGCTTACCTCTTCAAGGTCTAAGATAATTTTCTCAAAAAAAAACCCTACTCTTTTCTCAAATTCCCTTCCCAATGATTGTCTAGAAACAGAAAATTTAATTTATTCTGCTGGCTAAATTTTTTCTCTATCAATCATGTTTTTGCCTCAAATAGAAAGATGCCCATGATTATCTAGTAATAAATAATGCTTTAAATTAGGAAAGAGAGGCAAAATTCCATTTGAATCTTAGGGTTTTATTAGAAATATTATTATTACATTCTTACTATTGCTAATAGCTAATATTTATGTAGAAATTTAAGGTTTACAAAGTATATTACATATGTTGATTCCACTTAGCAATAAAATTTTATTTGAAACGAACTCCATAAAATAAGAGAAGGATCCCAGGATCCTGAAGACCAGCATGTTGCCCTAGGTTAACAGTGAGTAAACTGATTTAATTTCTAGCCTATAATGTGAGAAAGGAGAAAGGAGAAAGGATCAGGGTAGAAAAAGGTAAGGTTAAAGTGAGATAAGTGAGATTCAGCTCTGTCCCTTAAGGAAGGGAAGAGGGAGCAGAAGAGATAGAAAATGATATTCAATCAATTAAGTGGTTATTATTTCCAGGCAGTATGCTTAAGTGATCCACATACAAAAAGAAGCAACAGACAATCTCTACCATGAAAGAGCTCATCAAATAGAGGAGAGAACATGCAAGCAGATATAATCGAAGCAAGCTATAGACAGGATATATAGGAAATAATTAAAAGGGGGAGGACATTGGAATTAGGGAAGGCTTCCTATAGAAGACGGGATTTCAGGTGGAAATTAAAAGAAGCCAGGGGTATCAATAATCAGAGCAGAGGACAGATAGCGTTCCAAGAATGGAAAATAGCTAGAGAGAATTTCTGGATCCAAGAAATGAAGTGTCTCATTCATAGAATAGCCAGTGCCATTGAGGTTACACTAGGATCATAGATTTTGACTTTGAGGGGCTCTTAGATAGCATATAGTCCAATATCCTAATTTCATAGATGAGGAAGCAGAGCCACAGCAAGTTAAGTGACATGGTTACAAATATTAGAGATAAGACTCAAACTCAGGTTCTCTCACTATAAATCCAGCACTCTAGGCTATGAAAAGAAGAATGGGTATACAATGAACTGAGTTCTTGCCTCCAAATAAATTTAAGCAATCTGCAAGTTGGGATGATTGATTCAATCCTCAGTGGGGCCATGGCAGCTCTGAGAACAGAAAAACCCTTAAAGGGAGCAATCATATTCAATTGAGTTTGGTAGATTTTTCACCATTCAGTTTACTGGCAATAAGAAACCCAACAGCTAAAAGCTTAGGAACTTGGGATAGATGATACATTTTTTGGAGGGGAGAAGAAAGGGATGCTTCAAGCAAACAAGAACTATATTCTTCTCCCACCCCAATAATACAGGAATAAGTGAAGGAATGAATAAATGAACTCATCATTTTGGGCATCTATTTTATCAAAGCACCTTTCACTACTTGTTTCTCGCCTGGGCTAGTAGGATATTACTTTATCTACATCTCTAAAATACACATATGACTCAACTAAATATCCCCACGTACCGATTAATACAGATCATCTTCATATATGGTAATGATGAATCTCTCTCCTAGTGATTTAGAATGACTCTAATATGATTTTCTTGGTGTCCTGAAAACAGTATCATAATGGTATTCTAATATGTGTATATATAAAAATTCTCTCTCCATATGTTAACTTATAAAAGCTGCAAAAGGGTAATAGCTATTCATATGATTCAGATGTGAATATTTATTGAAAATCCACACTCAATTTATGTTAATATCTTGACCACAAGCTCATGAATCTCAAACTCAGTATTTAATAGTTTGAATTTTATGGTATTACAAAATGTGATACCATGTTCTGTCTATTGCGTGATACTACACAGCTTAACTAGATATAAAAACGTTGCCACAAAGCAATTCGGTTAAATATGTAAAATTTTATCAAAATTAATTTGTTTTAACTTTGTCATTAAATATAGTGTGAACTCACTGATAATGTACTGTGATCTATTAAATACTGATTAAATTTTTATTTGCTCATTAATTATGTAATAAATCTACCATTTTATATAGTCACAACGTTAAATGTCAATAACCATATCTTAATGTTATTTTAATAGACATTTACTGTCCCATTAATTCTACATTAAACACTTTGCTGGGAATCTATTTATAGATTTGAATGAAGTTGTAGATTCCATAGTTTAATATTCTACTTAAAGGACAACATTGAGTTTAGGTCTACATGACAACAAAATTCTACTTTCTCCATTGTTTATATAAAGTCAAAGTTAGTTTCCTTTAGCAAAATATATTAATTAAATATGGCTTCGAAGGTGGTCCATTCTGTCCTTTCCATGTACTCCAATGAAATCCTTTATCAGTGGATGTAGGAGAAGTGATTGCATTTTAAAATTATCAGGTACCATTTGATGTAGTTCATGAAGACTACCTCAAAGGTATCTCTTCTGGTCATAGCTCTGCTAGAAGCAGACAGTTGCACTGGAAAATGCTTGGTCTAAAAAAAACTCTTCTGGCCTCTGTATTCATAACTTCTAAGAATTTTCTGGGTGGCCATAGATAAGTATAGTTATAATCATAGAATCTCAGAACTGGAAAATACATCAGAGATAATAGGAGCATAGTAAAAATGTAGAAGGAGAGATGAAAGGGATCTCAAAAGTCATAAGAAGACAGGAACATTGTTCAACCTCCTCATTAGTCTATCCAACCCCTTATCCAACTCTCTTTTAACAAATACTCATTCCTCACCCCTCACAAGGGCACTTGATCAGATCCTAGCTCATCTGGTCTAGAATTTTATTCTCTCAATCACTGTCAGTCCTCTTCTTTCTAAAATTTAATCTTTCACTTTCTATTGGTTCTTTCTGTGATGTCTATAAACAAACTCATATTTTTCCAGCCTTATTTTTTTCCTTCACCCTAAGATCCCTTCAAGCTGTTATCATATGCCTCATAGTCAAATTACTAGAAAAAGCCCCATTTAAAAATCCTCAGATCTAGGTTTCCTCTCACCAAGCTCACTTTTCGATTTATTACAGTTTGGCTTTTAACATCTTTACTCAACTCAAACAGTTTTCCCCAAATTTATAAAAACATCTTAATTTATAAATCTGATGGTATTTTTCATTTCTCATCTTCATTGCACCTCTTTCAATTTGAGTCTTTGGCAACCCCTTTCTCCTCTGCTCTTTCTTAGTTCTCCTCTAATCTGTGTGGATGATCCTTCCAAGTATTCTAAGCTAGATCATCTGCCTCCTATATGTCAATATCCACCAAAATTGCCAGGAGTATCTTATTCTTGATATGTATATGCCTTTTCTTCATTATTTCATCATATCACCATTTCTGTCTAGATAATCCCAAGATCTTTAAGTACAGTCTCAGTCCTAGATTCTCTCCCAAGCTTTAATCACCAATGCTGTCAGTCTCATAATTGATTCCAACTGGCTATTCAGTAGACATTTAAAAATCAGTATGTCCAAAACAAAACTCTTCATTTTTCCCTCAAAACTTTAGTTATTCCTGATGATCCTTTTATTATCAGGGGTATCACCATCTTTCCTGTCATTCAGAATTATGACCTCAGAGTCATCTTTCTTCCAGCCCTCAACTTCACTCTTCCTAATCCCTAAGAAAGGATTTGGTTATATGTATTGCAGAACATATATCTAATGTCTGAAAGTCTTCATTTGAGTCTCTCATCTTTTTCTCAATCTCACTACACAACTGGCCTCTTCCTTCTATAGTCATATCTAAATGTATGATGTGGAAAAAAATAAATCATTAAGATGACAAAAATAGACCTTCATTAGTAATATGATATTATTATGCATCCATTGTATTACCTTTTGTTACTTTCTTAATTATTTGCAATTTCACCAGAAAAATGAGTATGTCGTTTTTGGGACAAGAAAGTGCTTTTGAGCTTTCATAATAGCAAGAAGTTTGAAATCATTGAAAGAACTGTACAGTCATACAGATATGGTCTACCCCTACATCCTCCTTCATCTGTTGTGTGGAAGACATATGGACGTAAAGATTAGTTTGAGTGGCTGCCCACCCACTTTTATACCACAGGCTGGGAAATAGACATTTCCAAACAATTCATTTTTGGAGTATAGATGGGATTGGGTAGGCCAATGTTTTTCAGGATTGTTTGAAAAAAGAAATTCTGTTCTAAACCCAAGAAAATATCTGAGGAATTCTTCAACACTTTCCAAATTTAAAAGAATCCTTTCTTTAGATATGATGTGAATCCCTTGAATGATAATAGAAGGACCATTTATGAATACACATAATTTAGCCAGAAGCAATGTGAAAGCTATGAATTTGTCTCTGGGTACTTTAAAACCAAATATAGTACTGTACACGCATGCTAAAATATGCTAAATACCATGTTACTATAAAAAAATAAATGCAATATCTGACTGACAGGTGACTATAATCACTTGTCACCAAAAAAAGAAACATTCAATTTTTGCAAGCCATTATTACCCCCTAATGTAATGAAGAATAAGAAATCAATATAAGAATTCTTACAAGCTAAAATTATTCCTTAAAGTTTTTTGACTAAGATGAATTTTCAAATTGTAAATGTGATTATGTTAAGTATAATAATGAAAGCCATATGGAATTTTATACTAGAGATAGCATATATTTGAGATTCCCTTTATATCTGAAATGCAGCATAGAGGTGATTTTTAATATATGCAAACCTACATTTCCTCTTGTTAAGACACTAGTACCTTGACTCCAAAATTATCTCGGACTTATCTTAGACATAAAATTTAGAATGTAAAAATTTAGAATAAATAAATGTATTTTTTAAAACTCTCTGTGTAGGGGCAGCTGGGTATCTCAGTAGACTGAGAGTTAGGCCTAGAGACGGGAGGTCCTAGGTTCAAATCTGGCCTCAGACAGTTCCCAGCTGTGTGACCCTGGGCAAGTCACTTGACCCCCATTGCCCAACCTTACCACTCTTCCACCTAGGAACCAATGCACAGAAGTTAAGGTTTAAAAAAAAAACCATCTCTCTTGGTATACACACACACACACACACACACACACACACACACACACACACATATAGGAACATATATTTGAGGTTTATATTTATGTGTGTATATATTGCTTATATAGACATGTATATATTTATATATGTATCTTGGTTATATATAATATATATCACGATCTTGACAGCTATATAGATAGATTGGAGAGAGATGGATAGATAAATAGATAGATAGAAATGTTATTTATGGTTGTTTGTGTTTTCACTATTAGGTTGTGAGCTTCACAATATATATATATTATATTGTGAAGATTATCACAGAGATTATCAGTTCTCTCTCTGGAGATGGATAGTATTTTTCTTCATGAATTCTTTGGAATTGTCATGGATCATTATGCTCATTTAAATAGTTAAGTTTAAGAGTTGATTATCCTTCTAATACTGTTGTTAAGATTAGTAATATTTTCCTGGTTTTGCTCACTTCACTTCATATAATTTCACATAAGACTTTCCAAGTTTTTCTAAAGCCTATGGTTTTCTCATTTCTTATAACAAAATAGTATTATTTCATAATCATATACACAACTTAGCCATTCCTCAATTGATAGGCACCCCCTCAATTTTAAATCCTTTGTTCAAATGTTCAGTCCTGCATTCTAGCAATTGCACTACCTAGTTGCCCCTTAAGGTAGAAGTAGATCAAAAATGACAGAGTAAAGGTAACATTCTCATTGAACTCTAACAACATTCCCCTTTAAGAAATGTATTTTCAAATAGCATATCTCCCTCAGTTCAAATCTGACCTCAGATTATTACTAGAAATGGGACTCTGAGCGGGTCATTTAGCCCTGTTTGCCCAATTTTGTGTTCTATAAAATGAGCTGGAAAAGGAAATGTCAATCTATTCCAGTATCTCTGCCAAAAAAAAAAAACAAAATCGCCCAAATGATATCAAAAGGAGTCAGGCAGGATTGACAACTGTCTAACTAGACACATTCTTTGTAGTAGTAAACAATTAGATAGTCTTCCAAATGTTGTCACCAAAATGATGTATGTTTAGATATTTACTGCAAACCTCATGACCTTTTGGACCTTTCAAAAATAAAATTTATGTTGAAAACCTAACGTGATTTCTCCTGGTGCTGGTCTAACACATAAAGAATCCTGATGTGTTAATAGCTGATGAACTAACAGTATAGGTAGTTTGTCCCTAAACCCAGATCTGCTCACGTAGCTTTTTTCTCTCCTCCAGGAGTCTGCAAACTCCAGCCCTGGAGCTACACAAACCAAGAAATGGTCTTCTGCTATGGGGTCGATCAACTCAAAATTTCGCCTTTTGATGATTGGTCAGCATCTTCTCTCTCACCACACAAACTCACCACACTTCTCTGAGGTTTAAAAATTGTTGTTCTTTTTATCCTCTAAACAAACCTGAAGTAGGTGTTATTATTACCCCAATTTTATTGATAAAGAAACTGAAACAAACAGAAGCTAAGTGACTTGCCCAGGAACACAAAGCTAGTACATGTCTAGGTTGAATCTGAACTCAAGTTTTGCTGTCTCTAGGCCCAGTATTCTATCAACTATGTCTTAGAATTTCATCTTATACCCCACTTCACAATGAATTAAAAATGGATTTTAAATATTAAACATTATAACATTAAAAAAGGAAAGAAAAGGAGATTACTATTTTTCCCAGCTCTGAGTAGGTGTCTCTTAATCAAATAGATTACTTATCTTTCCCAGCTTTGGGTAGGTGACTCTTAATCAAACATATAGAAGCAATATGAAAAACAAAATACATTTTGATTACATGGAATAGAAAAGCTTCTGCACAAACAAAATTAATCAGATATGGAGAATGTTAAATGGGAAAATGGAAGAAAATGATCAAAAAGAAAAAAATCTGTTTTGAATTTCTCAGATAGTAGTTAAATATACAAAATCCTTCTTTTAAGAGGAGGGTGGGAGGTCAAAAATTAGACTTTTCAATCTACTCCCTTCTGCATCTGTTGCTCTTTCTGTTTCAATTACATGGAAAAAGATGTTATTCCTGGATTAAGCTCATCACATCTAATCTTATCAACATGTTCAAGTTCTCTGTCCTTCCCACTCTTCCCCACTCCCTTAGAAGGCAGGTAATATGATATAGGTTCTACATATATTACCACATAATGTATATTTCCATGTTTGTCATGTTGTGAAAGAAGACACATATTGCTTATATTAGAGAAAAATTCATGGAGAAAGTAAAGAATGGTCTGTTTCAATTTGCATTTGGATTCCATCTGTTCCTTTTATGGAGGTGGATATCCCTTTTTTAGTCATGAGTCTTTTGGAGTTGCTCTCAATCCTTGTCTTGTTGATAATAATTAAATCATTCATAGTTGATCACTATACATTATTGTTGCTACTGTTTATAGTTTTCCTGGTTCTCCTCATTTAACTTCTCATAACTTCATATCTCTTCTAGGGTTTTTTTTTTCTGATCACCTCGTTTGTCATTTCTTACAGTACAATAATATTCCTTTACATTCATATACCACAACTTGTTTAGCCATTCCCTAACTGATATACTTTCACTTTCCAGTTCTTTGCCACTATTAAAAGGGTGGCTATAAATATTTTTGCACCAGTAGGTTCTTTTTCCCTATCTTTTATCTCTTTGAGATATAGATATAATAATGGTATTGCTGGATCAATGGACATGTATGTATAGTTTGATGGCACTTGGGCATGGTTCCAGATTGCTCTCAAGAATATTTGGGTCATTTCACAGATCCATCATCTGTGTATTATTATCCCAATTGTTCCACATCCCCTCCCAGTTCATCATTTTCCTTTTTTTTTGTCTTCTTAGCCAGTTTGATGAGCATGAGGTGGTACCTCAGAGTTATTTACTTTGTGTTTCACTAATCAATAGTGACTTGGAGAATGTTTTTAATATGACTAAAAATACTTTAATTTCTTCATCAGAAAATTGCATTTTCCTATTTGACCATTTGTCATTTGGGAAATCATTTTTATTCTTACAGATTTGACTCAGTTCTCTATATTTTTGGGAAATAAAGGCTTTGTCAGAGAGATTTTATATAAATACTACCCCCCATTTTGTTGTCTGCCTTTTAATCTTGTTTGCATTGCTTTTGTTTGTGCCAAAAAATTTTAATTTAATGTAATCAACATTATCTATTTTATATCTCATGTCTATTTCTAATTTTTACTTAGATTCTTCCCTTATTAATAAGTCTGGCAGGTAAACTATTTTGTCCACCCAAAAATTTTTATGGTATTTTTTAATTATAAATCATGTATCCATTTTGACTTTATCTTGGTTTTCGGCATGAAATGTTTGTCTGTGACTAATTTCTACCATACTATTTCTAGTTTTCTCACCAGTATTTTTCCCAAATAGTGAGTTCTTCTTCCTGAAGGTTTGATTTTTGTGTTTGTCAAACTCTGGTAATTTACTATTGCATTTTGAGTATCTACTGTATTCCGTTGGTCTTCCCCTTCATTTCTTAATCAGTATCAGATTGTTTTGATGATTGCTATTTTGTGATATTTTGAATTCAAGATCTAGTACGGATGTCATCTTCTTTCATTTTTTTCATTAATTCTTTTGATATTCTAGGTCTTTTGTTCTTTTATACAAATTTTATTATTTTTCTAGCTCTATTAGATAATTGGGGTAGTTTGATTGGTATGACACTGAATAAGTAACTTAATTTAGGAAGAAGTATTATTTCATTATATTGGCTCAGCCTATTCAAGAACAATTAATGCTTTTCTAATTATTTAGATCTGACTTTTTTGGGTGAAAAGTCTTTTGAAGTTGTGATCCTATAGTTACTAGGTTTGTCTTAGTATGTAGGTTCCCAAGTGTTGTATATTATCTACAGTCGTTGTAAAAGGAATTTCTATTTCCATCTCCAGTTCTTGACTTTTAATGATAATACAGAAAAATGCTGATGATTTTTGTAGGTTTGTTTTATAACCTGATACTTTGCTAAAATTGTTATTTAAATTAGTTTTTTTGTTTGATTCTCTATGAATTTTAGGTATATAACATCATATCATCTGTAAAGAATAATGGCTTTATTTCATTTCCTATTTTTATTCCCTCAATTTGTTCTTCTCTTGTTGCTATAGTTAGCATTTCTAGTACAATGGAAGTGATAATAATAAACATCACTATTTTATTCCTGATCTTACTGGAAAGAGTTCTAGTTTATCACCATTCCATATAATATTTGTTAATAGTTTTAGATAGATGCCATTTATCATTTAGAGGAATGTTCCATTTATTCCCATGTTCCCTAGTTTATTATTTAATAGGAATGGGTATTGTGCATAAGAATAAACAGAGCCAGTACCCAAATATTATGATAGAAGGGAGAGAGAGTCTATGTAGGGGTGAGACTCTCTTCTAGCTCTCCCCTCCTTGTTGATTATACACTGCTGAGACTTCGAGGGGGTGTCATCCCTAAACTGGGTGACCTGGATGGTCATGCCACCCCACAGGAGTTAGGGGTGAGGCTTCCCTATAAGAGGAGGTATGGGGGACCCCAATCCCATTCCAAATGAGGGCAGGGTTCACGCAAGCCTCCCCCGAGGTCAGTCAACTTCACAGTGTGTAGTCTGGCTCCAAAATGGAGACAGCCAGACCAAGCTCATCCTCATTGTCTCTCAGGTCAATATTCACTTTTCCTTTGTCTGAGATCATAATTGCTATCCCTAGTGTTTTTTTTTAACTTTTTTAACAACTCCTCAGCTCCCTTTTCACTGTATTGACTTTCATGCCTCTTCAAATAAGATCCTTTATCCCAAACTTATTCTCCTTTTCTCTTTTCAGAGTATATAATTCTTTCCTGTCCCTTGATTTTTATTTCATTTATTTTTTACTCCTTTTTTATTTTATTTATTAATTTTAAGGTTTTTTCCTATGGTTACATGATTCATGTTTTTTCCCTCCCTTTTTCCCTCCCGATTCCAGAGCCAATAAGCAATTCCACTAGATTGTAACTATATTTTTATCACTCAATACTCTTTCCATATTTTTCATTTCTGTAATAGAGTAATCTTTTAAAAACCAAAACCCCAAATCTTATACCCATATAAGTAAATGATGACTCATATGTTTTCCTCCTGCATTTCTACTTCCATAGTTCTTTTCTGGATGTGGATCAAACCCTTTCTTATAATTGTCCTGAATCAATGCATTGCTATTAGTAGCAAAATCAATTACATTTGATTGTGCCAGAATGTTTCATTTTCCGTGTACAATGTTCTCCTGGTTCTGCTCATTTTGCCCCACACTGGCTCTTGGAGATCTTTCCAGCTCATATGAAAATCAAGCAGTTCATCATTCCTTATAGCACATTAGTATTCCATCACCATCAGATACCACAATTCGTTTAGTCATTCCCCAAACGAGGCACATCCCTTCATTTTCCAATCTTTTGCCACCACAAAGAGCGGGGCTATGAATATTGAATAAACATTTTTCATTATTATCTCTTTGGGGTACAAACCTAGTAGTGGTATTACTGTATCAAAAGATATACATTCTTTTAAAGCCCTTTTGTCATAATTCTAAATTGCCCTCCAGAATGGTTGAATCAATTCACAACACCACAAGCAATGTATTAGTGTCCCAGTTTTGCCTTATCCATTCCAATATTTATTATTTCCCTTTACTGTCATATTGGCCAATCTACTAGGAATGAGGTGATACCTCAGAGTTGTTTTGATCTACATTTCTCTAATCAGGAGGGATTTAGAACACTTTTTTATGTGATTATTGATAGTTTTGATTTCTTCATCTGAAAATTGCCTATTTATATCCCTTGATGAATGGCTTGATTTCTTGTACATTTGATTTATTCCCTTATATATTTGGGAAATTAGACCTTTGTCAGAGAATTTTGTTATAAAAATTCTCCCAGTTTGTTGCTTCCCTTCTCATTTTGGTTTCATTGGTTTTGTTTGCACAAAACCTTTTGAATTTAACATAATCAAAATTATTCATTTTGCATTTTAGAATTGTCATTTTTATCATATTAGCTCATCCTACCCATGAACAATTAATGTTTTCCCAATTGTTTAGGTCTAGCTTTATTTGTGTGAAAAGTGTTTTGTAGTTATGTTCATGTAATTACTGAGTTTGCCTTGGCAGATAGATTCCCAAATATTTTACACTGTCCAGTGTGATTCTAAATGAAGCCTCTCTTCCTCTTGCTGCTGAGTTTTATTGGAAATATATAGAAATGCTGATGATTTATTTTTTGTCCTGCAACTTTACTAAAATGTTATTTCTACTAGCTTTTTAGTTGACTTTCTAGGATTCTTTAAGTATACCATCATATCATCTGCAAAGTGTGATAGTTTAGTCTCCTCATTGCCTATATTAATCCCTTCTATTTCTTTTTTCTTCTCTAATTGCTACCACTAACCTTTCTCATGCAATATTAAATAAGAGTCATGATAATGGGCATCCTTGCTTAACTTCTCATCTTATTGGGAAAGCTTCTATCTTATCTCCATTGCATATGATATTGCTGATGGTTTTAAATAAATGTTCTTTATTATTTTGAGGATAGATCCTATTATTCCTATATTTTCTAGTGTTTTCAGTAGGAATGGGTGTTGTATTTTGTCAAAAACTTTTCCATGATTTTTAAAAATTATATCCCATTGTATTCAATGCACTCCCTTCTCTCTGTCTATATATACTCCTATTCATTTTCCTAATGGTGATGAAGTTCTTAAGTATCTTTAGTCTTTAGTATGATAAGCATCCTACATACATCCAATAGTTGGCAAAATTTTTCAAGGTCATGAGCCCAGATTGCATCTTCAAGCTGCCTGTGAGTCCCCTGCATTACAGCAGAGGGAGGAGGTGCTCATATTGGTTTGCTGGACAGAGGGGAGGGACATGTGAAAATTGTTATTGGGCACTGTGGAAAGGGGAACAGAGCAACCCTCTCCAGCATGCTGAGGCACACATGCCATGCCTTTGTAAACACGGTTCTATAGATATATTAGGTAATTAAAGTATCATATATGTCTTAAACATCATAGTTATCAACTTCTCACTAATACTATAATTGGTTTAAATCCATTGTTCCTCTTGATTACCTTAATGTATTTTAAGCATCTTAAATCTATTATACCAGTGATGGGCAAACTATTCCCTCCAGGCCTTAGTTTCCCCATCACTGTTATCTTAAATATTCTACTTATTGCTTTCACATGCAAAGAATATCACCAGTTTAACCCCCTTGTTTCCCTTGCTTAGGTAAATTAAGCATTTTAGGTATCTCTTGTAGGATAGAAAGCTTAAGTATCCTAGTTACCACTTTTCAATGAAGGGATGAGTTTAGTCTAGCCTCACTGACTCCCTTGAACTTTGTTTCTATTTATCTTTTTATGCTTCTTTTAAGTGTCAAATGTGATCCTTGAATTTTCTTCTTAGCTTGAACTGTTTCATCAGGAATGTCTGCAATTCCTCTTTTTCAATAAATGTCCATTTTGTCCCCTGGAATATTATGCTCAGTTTAAGTTTTTGATTATTTGTTCTTATAATTTTTGGAGAACTTCTAGGCATTTGTTTGAGGTTTGACATCCTTTCACATTTTTCTTCGAGACCTCACAAGTTTTCATTTCTATTGCCATGCTCTTCTGAGCTTGTACTTTTGTCAATTCTCTTGTTGCGATATTTTTCTAGTATCAGGATTTTTCTTTTTTTTTAATCTATGTGTTGAAGTTTAGCTCCATTCTATGGGTAGAGATAGCACTGTCTGGCACTTATACTGTGCCTGGAATTGAGCACTCAGAAAAGGTGGCATGATTGGCCTGCTGTGTAGAAGGATGAAGCTGTTTAGCTCAGTTAGCTTGAGCTAGGTTTCGCCAATGCCACTGAGACTGGACCAAGATAGGCTGTGTTCTTCCCACTGCTGTCTCTGCTATGTAGTATCTGACCTCTGTTCCAGATGGATTATTAAAAACAGTTATAATGCCCAAAATTAATCCTGAAAACTATATGTTAAATTAGAATTATCTATTAGTAAAAGTTTGAAAGAAAGAAAGATATATCACTTGGTCAGTCTAACTACAAAAAAGTCTCTAAGCTGCCCTTTGTCTCTTTGACTTCAAGTTCTCAGTTGCTTCTCCCCCTCAGCCATGGAGGCCCAAGAGGGCATGAAGTGGCTGCTTCCTAGAGATCATCACTAGGCCAGATAGGCCAAAGCCCAAGTCAAGCAGTAAAGGGCTTCTTCAACTCCTGGCTGGGAAAGATCACAAGACACATTAAGATATGGCCAGCAGTGCTTCCCCAAGAGAATAGGTCCAGTTCCAGAAGAAAAGCAAGACGGAGGGCCTTGCTTCTCTCCCTCTCCTCTCTTATAAGGCCGATGACATAACTTCTTCTTCTCTATTTCACTGGGCTTACCTACCATGGGGTTTACTGTTTTAGGATCTAGACAGGTCACCCACAGGGATTTCCTGATATGTAGTTCTCCAACTTTTACTAGCCTTGTCCTCTCCCAGAAGGGCACCTAGACACCGAAAACAGTGGCCAGTCAAAGAAGGGGCTGGAATAAAGAACCTGGTTTTCAAACCAAACAAGTGAGTACATTTTAAATTACATTTACATAGCTTTGCTCTAACTATTGCTTGCTCTATATTTCATTGATTTCCACTCTTACCCTGCTGAGGTTGGACCAGGCTTGCTGTTTCCTTTCTTCATGGCTTGTGGGATATTGCTTCAGTGTTCTGATGAACCTTGTACTTCAATGAGTTATCCCCTTGCTCTCTCTCCAAGTTGTTCTGGGACAGAACAAAGCTTAAACCCATCTTCTCTTTTTTTCTTCCCATTTTTATTGTCGTGCAAAACACACTTCCATACTGGTCATTCTTGTAAGAGCACACTCATACGTAACCAAAACCCCAAAATAAAACTAAAGATTGTAATATCCAGAAATGAGTAGCCATATTTCTGGGGGTGCAAGCTGGCAGTTGCCACTTTAGAACACAAAACATGGCAGAGCACCCAGGCCATATGCCAAGGTGTCAGTTAAGGACAGGGTATAAAAGGAGCTCCTCTAACCCCTGGCAACTTGACTTCTCTGACACCTGCAGGGTTAGGGAGGAAGGAGGGTTTTTGGGCCCCACGGGTGGTTCTGGGAGTTTCTGTTAGGCAGGTAGGAACTATTCAATTATTAGCCAAATATTCAATACTTTCCTTACATACCAGCTAGTGAGAAACAGCTACAACCAAGAACAAGTGCAACTGACCCAGGGGCTTCCCAGCCTCCGGGCTCTGCAAAAAGCAACAGAATTTGGATTTGCCCTCAAAGCTGTCTCATTACTCTGCTCCTAAAGAACATCAACTTGTGCTCCAGGATTAATCAACATCAACAATTTAGGCAAGGTCTTAGGGTTTCCTTCACCTATCTACCTACCCTTTCCTTACCACATTTATTTAAAAATAAACCCTGGTTAACTTTGAGCCTAAACAATCTTGGAACCTTGCTTACCTTAACATCAACCATCCTTTAATAGCAGTCAGATCCGCATTACAACTTAGTGAGAGAAAGCCATTGTAAACCAGTTTAACTATTTCAATTTGAGGTTTCAGGAAGTTTCAGTCAGCTTCCTGGAAACATTTTAACTGTCTTGGCTGGGTTGTTTCTAAGCCCTGGGCCTATTAGCTGAGAATCTTGGGCTTAAAGGGGACCTGACCCAGGTGCTGTGGGAGGTTATCTAACTCTCATACAGCCTTGGTTTGGGACTCCTTTCCCTTCATATTCCATCAACAACATCTGCCTAGACCCTTTGGGTGCTCCTAATAGTACCCACATTACAGTTACATTACTAGATACACTGATGTAGAAGATGACTCCAACAGTTCTTTCTCTGGAGATGGATAGCATTCCCCATCATAAATCTTTCAGGATTGTCCCAGATCAATGCATTGCTGAGAGTTGTATAATTATCCTAAAATCAAAGTTGAAGATATTTTTAAAGTAATTTTAGGAAAAGAAAATTGCCAACACCCAGAACCAAGAAAGGGGATCTTCTGAAGAAGATGCCATAAGGGTACCTACAGAAATCACACACAACAGCAAGAGCAGCAAGAGATCCTGAGTAAATTTTGGGACATAATGAACTGAGCTGAAGGGGGTTGAACCTATCATTTATTCTGATTGTAAACTTATACCAAAGGGGAGTGCCCCAAATGGCTTTTTGTCAATGCATTTATTAATAATTTTTTTCCTTCTTTCTTTCCCTCTTGCTTCCCAAACTGTTGTAATTCCCTCTAAGTATGGTGTAATATTTCATACTCCTCTAGTGAGAGCATCTTTAAATGTATATGGGAATGATTCATTGGAGAGATCTGACATGTTAATCTCCTAGAAAATTTAAGTGAGGAGATTTAACATGTTGGTCTTCCAAAGAATCAGAGGGGGGAATTGTGTGAAGGAAATTTACCCTCTCCCTTTCCTGAGGTCATGAAGGTGACATTGCCCTGCATGCATTGACCACCTGCATACCTGTGTATGTGAGCCTGAATTTGACTGGGAAAAAAGGACAGGACAAAGAGAGCCAGGAGGTTATAAAAATGGCTAACAAGGAAATTCATGCTCTTTCTGTCTCTGGTGTTCTGCCAAGGAAGAACTTTGCTGTGGTGAGCTGAAGGAGCCACATGGAAAGTTAGAATAATGATCTTTTTCTGTCTCTCTCTCTCATCTTCCATCTATCCAAGTAATCATAATAAATTTTACTAAAATCTAAAGACCAAAGTACTAATTTTATTAAGACAGAGTAGACATGTTTTCATAGATAATCATTATCCAATATTACTGTTAAAACTCTTCTTCTCTTGATTCTGCTGCTCTAGTACTCATTTTGAGGTGTTTTTGTTCTTCTGTGGTTCTTTGGAAGGTGACTGGCAGGCTTCAGATGTTTCTTACTTTGCCACAATGGCCTGATCTGCCACTATTGCTACAGTGGCTACTGCCACCACTAGTCTAGATAGATAGATAGATAGATAGATAGATAGATAGATAGATAGATAGACAGACAGATAGACATATACATTCTTACATAGATATAAAGATACATAGATAAATAAAACATAAATAGAAAAAATATATATTTATATAACCAAGTTTTCCACAATAGATTAATGGTCCAAGGATATAAGCAACCAATACTCAAAGTAAGATTTATAAACTATTTATAAACATATTTATAACATGTATGAAAGGATGCTCAAATTTATTAATAATTAGAAAATGCAAATCAAAACAATCCTAAATATTTCTCTCACACTCATCAAATTAGCAATGATGATAAACAATGAGAATTGTTGTTTTAAGAGTTGTGAGATGATAGTTTTAATATTGCACTAATGATAGATCTTGAATTTAATATAACTATTTTAGAAATCAATTTGGAATTTTTCATTTAAAGTGACTAAAATGCTTGTACCTTTTAACCCAGAGATTATACACTAAGCATATATCTCAGGGAAGACATTGATAAAAAAAATCCACATAAATGAAAATGCTGTGTTTTCTGTAGTAACTAAGAACCAAAAATGTAGCTGCCCATTGATTTGGGAATAGCTAAACAAACTGTGGTACATGATTACAATGTCCTATTTCTTTGTTGTAAAAAATGACAAATGTGTTGAATAGAGAGGACGAAAAAACTTGTAGGATCTGATACAAATCTTAATAAGCAGAGCCAAGAAAAATATACACATATATACATGTACATATACAATGACTATGACAGTGGCAAAATTAAAATGAATATGATTGGCTCCAAGATATATGAGAAGATATTTCCCTCAATATCTTTTTAATGTTTGGATCTTAGGTGGTATTTGTTTTCCACAGTTATGAGACAACATTGCATATATTGTAAAATTTTGCAATGCTTTGAGGGGTTTCATGGATTTTTTTTCAAGCACTTTTTTCTTTTTCCATTTTCTGTTCCTTATTTAGGACAACTTATAACTAACAAGGCAGAGCAATTTTAATTATTTTTATCTAGAAAATTTATTATTTAAAAGAAAGACAGAGGTATCTTTATGATTTTTTTCCTATCTTTATCTTCCAAGGAAGATGAGACTTTATTTGTTAACTCATATAAATATTGTGGTATTGTGTAAATGGAATTAGGTTATCCTCATTCATTCTTTAGACTTTAGCCACCAGGAATAATGTTACCCCACCCAACTTAGAATTAAGTGGGGAGGGGGAGGTCTGTGACCCACATGTGATAGTAAATGACAAATCAAAAACAAGTGACTGGCCCCTGGGCAGTCCAAAACAGTGTTGAGGCTGCCATATGTCCACGTCAAACTCCAGGTGTACACAGGAAGTTACCATCATATTTAAAAGGCAGTAGCTTTCGTCACTTATTATGTTTTATTAACATAATAATATGTCATGAATTCAGTAAATTCAAATTGTATTTAATCTTAGGAGATTAAGAGATTGAATATGTCAAGAGATAGGAATAACTTGCTTTGGAAAAGGACATTTCTCAGTGCATATAATTTAAAAATAATATTGGAGGAACTGGGATGGAAACTGTGCTTAGTTGACAGAGATGTTTAAATTTTACTAATTAATAAGAAAATATTTAAATATAACCTTAGATGATAAGCATAAATATAAAATGATGTTATTAATATTGTAGGGATAAAATTATAACATACAATTATATAATTATTAATTTATTATATGTTAATTATATATTAATCTATTTACTATGTATACACAATTGAATACATATATATATTATAATTTTGTACTTGAAACATTAGTAAGGTTGTTTGGGACATGAAAAACTGACATTTCAGTCACATTTAATACCCTAACCCCAATAACATTTTCATTCAAGCATACCTAAGTTATAGT
>NC_058130.1:625648672-625703403 GCF_016433145.1 Gracilinanus agilis
AAAGAGAGAGAGAGAGAGAGAGAGAGAGAGAGAGAGAGAGAGAGAGAGAGAGAGAGAGAGAGAGAGAGAGAGAGAGAGAGACTGGTAAGATGAGCCAAAGATGAAAGGAAAAAACCTGACTTTAAAGAGTTAATTTAACGACAAGAAGGATCAGAATTCAACCTCAGAAGAGGACAACAATGCCAAAATGGAACCTGTGAAACATCAAAGGCAAGGGGGAAAATAAGTCAGGTCATAGAAGAACACTTGCAAAAAAACTGAAAAAGAAGTTAAAAAGTCAAGTAAGAGAAATGCCAGAGATTCAACAGCTTAGGGTGGTAAAGTAATTAAGAAAACACTTCCATAAAAACTAAAATTGACTAAATGAAAATGGTGACAAAATTTTTAAGAAAACAATTCCCTAAATATTATAATGAACCAAATGGTGTAAAAAAAGAAACTCAAAAACACACTGAAGAAAACAACATCTTAAGGATCAGAATTGGCCAAATGGTAAACAAGACTCAAAAACGAAATGAAAAAAATCTACTTCTTACACAGTAGATTTGGAAGGAGGAAAATAACTCTCTAAAAATTAGAATTAGACAAATGGAATGTAGTGATTTCATAAGAAATTAGGAAACAACAAAACAAAATCAAAAGAAGAAAAATAAAGAAGAAAATCTCAAATATCTCTCTGGAAAAACAACTGACCTAGAAAATAGATCCTAGAGAAATATCTGAAAGACGTGGCTAAAAAATAAGAGCCTGGACAAAAGAAATCATTAACTGTCTTGATATCCCAGAAAAAGGGGAAAACAGAAATTGAAATAATTCATCCATCACTACCCAAAAGAGACCAAAAATAACATTCTAGGCCTATTATTGCAAAATTCAATAACTTACAGCCAAGGAAAGAGTACTGCATGCAATCAGAAAGAAACAATTGAAATAGTGTGGAGTCACAGTAAGGATTGCACAGGACAGCCTTTACATTAAAGGACTGGAAGGCATGGAATATGAATTTCCAAAAGAAAAATTATCTAGCATTACAACCAAAAATAATCTACCCTACAAATGGGAACATATTCTTATGAGGAATGGGAACTGATATTTAGTGAAAAAGAGGACTTTCAGACATTCTTGAGAAAAAGATCATAGTTCAAAAGAAAATTAAATTATCAAATTCAACACTCAAGAAAAGTGTATAAAAGAAAACAGAAAAGTGAAAACTTAAGGAATTTAGTAAGGTGAAACTGATTACTTTTTTATATGAAAGTGACAATAAAGATACTTAATCTTTCTATAATACTTAGGGTACTTAAAGAACTCAAGTTGGTTAAGGTACTTAAGACAGTTAAGAATGTTATCTCAAAAAAGACAGAGAGGAGTATACATACACAGAAGGAAGGGAGCAAATTGAGAAGGATGGGATGATATATATATATATATATATGTATGTATAACCAAAACAAACAAATAAAATAAATGAATAAAGGATGAAAAGAACACACTAGGAAAAGAAAAAAGGAGAGCTAGAAGGTAGCAAACTTACTCTCATTGAAATTAGTTCAAAGTGTGAATAAATTCATACACAGTTGACTATAAAAACCAAAAAATGAACAGGGGACAATAGGGAAGGAGAATTGGGGGAGGTAGTGGTCAGAAGCAAAATGTTTATGTAAAGGGAAAGGCTGAGATACCACCTCACACCTATCAGAATGGCTAATATGATAGAAAAATACAAATGTTGGGGGAGTATGCAAAAATTGAGAGACAAATGCCCTATTAGGGGTGGCGATGAATTAGTCCATCCTTTCTGGCAAACAATTTGGGTTTATGCCTTTATAAAACAATGATACCCTTTGACCCAGCAATACCACCACTAGGTCTGTATCCCAAAAAGATCAAAGGAAAGGGAAATAGACTTGTTTGTACAAAAATTTTATAGTAGCTCTTTTTTTGATGACACTGAATTGAAAATTGAGAGAACGCCTGTTAATTAGGGAATGTTTAACAAGATGTGTAATATGATTGTGATGGAATACTAACAAGTAGGATGGTTTCTGAAAAGCTTGTGTAGACATATCAATTCATACATTGTGAAATGAGTAGAAGCAGGAAAACATTTTACACATTAATAGCAATGTTGTAATAAAGACAATTAACCATGAAAAAAACTTAGTTACTCTGATTAAAATAATGAATCAAGGTGAAGTACCCATGATGAAAAATCCAAACCAAAGGACCCATGATGAAAAGTGTTATCCACCTCCAGAAAGAAAACTGATGGATTCTGAATGCTGATTGAAGCATTCTTTTTTAACTTATTTGCTTTTTCTTGGGTGAGGGAGTGTTCCTTTACAACATGCCTAATATGAAAATATAGTTTGCATGACTCCATATTTTAATCATTATTAAATTGCTTACCTTCTCAAGGAGGAAGGAGTAGATGGGAGGGAAAAATCTGAAGATCAAAAATGAAAAATAATATTGTTACACATAAATATTTAACACAAATATTTATTTATGATAAATAATAAATAATAAAAATATTTAATTATATGATTTATATATTAAATGGAGAAAGTAATAGAACGTCTGTTAGGTAGTCAACAAGAGATTCCTCTTTGTATTGAATCTGTTGTTCTCTTGAAGCACAGATTAACACATTGCTTCAGAAAATATAATCATCTATATCACCATGATTTTGAAGAAAATAATTATTTACTAGCCCAACAGAAAGATTATATCCTGAGTTCTTCATTGAGGGATGTGCATCAAAAGTCATAACAGGATTCTCCTACTTCTATAGCACAGTGAAAAAATAATAAAATCAATAGCAGAAGTGGGGGCTAAAGAGAAGTAGAAAAGAGTTCAAGTAGAAGAGCTTTTTGAAAGTTGAAAGACAGAAAATGACTAATATAACCTTAAAGTCTATACCCAGTTAAAAAACTGCTCAATATCTTCAGCATTATGGAGCTGGATGATGTCCCCTAGATATAAAAATATATATCTCATAATTCTGGACAAATTATATAATCCTTCCCTTCCTCCCATATTGTTATAATAGTTTATAGGTACTGAGTGGTGTCTGAGAGCTGCTTTAATTTGCATTTCTCTAATTAATATTGATTTAGAATATTTTTTTACAGTTATCACCACAATCTTCCTCAATCTACCCTCTTTTGTGTCAGCCCCACCTAGCTTCTCTTATCTACTTCTCCTCCTACTTTTCTGTAGGGTAAAATTGATTTCTGTATCCAATTGATTGTGTATGTTCTTTATTTAGCCATTTCTGATGAGGTTAAGGTCGCCTGTTCCCTTCTTCACCTTCCCCATTCTTGCTCCATCATAAAGGCTCTTTCATGCCTCTTTTATGTGCAATAATTTACTCCATTCTGTTTTCTTTCACCTTTTTTCCAAAGCATTCTTTTTCATGTCTTGATCCTATTTTTTTGTATCATCCCATCATATTCAGTTAACACTCTTGTCCTCTTTCTATGTATATACTACTTCTAACTGCCATAATGATAATAAAAGTTATTAGGAGTTACAAAGAATCATCTTCCTATGTAGGTATCTAAACAGTTTAACCTTATTGAATGTCTTTTGCTTTCTCTTTTCTCTCTACCTTTTTATGTTTCTTTTTAGTCTTATATTTGAGAGTTAAATTTTCCATTCAGCTCTGGTCCTTTCACTGTGACTGTTTGAAATTCCTATATTTCATTGAAAACTCATTTTACCCTAAAAGTTTGCATTCAGTTTTTCTGGGTAAGTGGTTCTTGTTTGAAGTCCTAGTTTCTTTTGTATTTGGAATATCGTATTTCAGTCTCTGATTCATTAATGTAGAAGCTGTTAAATCTTGTCTTATCTTGATTATGGCTCATAATATTTGAATTGTTTCTTTATGCTGGCTTACAATGGTTTCTCCTTGATCACAGAATTCTGGAATTTGATTATAATTTTCCTGTGGGTTAAACTTTTGGAATCTCTTTTAGGAGGTGATTGGTGGATTCGTTCAGGTTTTTTAGTTTATCCTCTTGTTTCTAGAATAGCAGGTTAGTTTTCCTTGATAATTTCTTAATAGATAATGTCTAAGCTCCCTTTTTGATGATGGCTTTTAGATAGTCCGATAATTCTTATTTAATCTCTCCTGGATTTATTTTCCAAGTCAGTTGTTTTTCCCATGAGATATTTGACATTTTCTTCCATTGTTTCATTCTTTTGACTGTGTTTGATTGGAATCCTTAGCTTCCAGCTGTTCAATTCTAATTTTTAAGAGATGGTTTTCTTGAGTGAGATCTTGTACCTCCTTTTTCAATTGACTATTTCTACATTGTAAAAAGTTATTTTCTTCAGGAAATTTTCTTACCTCTTTTTTCTGGAAAATATTTTGGCCAATTCTGTTTTTCAAGAATCTTTTCTAATCAGTGTATTTTTATGCTTTTTTATAATTGGCTCAATTTTGCCTTTTTAATGAGTTCTCTTCTTTGGATTTTTGTGCCTTTTTAAAACCAATTGGCCTATTCTTTTTCTTACAGTATTAATTTCTTCAGTATATGTTGGTGCCTCCTTTACCAACTGTTCATGATTTTCCAGTTTCACTCTCTCTTCTTTTCCCAATTTTTATTCTAACTCTCTTATTTGATTTTTTAAATCCTTTTTTTGGGCTCCTCCATTATTTATTTTTGGACCAGAGAGCAATTCCTATTTTTCCTGGTGGTTTTGGATGCTGGAGTATTGACTTTGTTGTCTTCTTTCAACTTTGTGTTTTGGTCTTCCTTATCACCAAAATAACTTTCTGTGTCAAGTTTCTTTTTATTGTTGTTTATTCATTTTTCAGCCTCTTACTTTTCCTTTAACTAAAAAAAAGTTTGAATTTGTCTCTGTAACTGTGGTGAAAGGAGCACTGTTCCAAGTCTCAAGTTATCTGTGTAACTGCCTTCAGAGCTTGCTCTTGGATCTATCTGCTTTCAGTTCTTCCAGGATGGTATGATGTTAAGGAGAGGTATATTTAATACTCCTCCAAACTGGGCTCTGACCTGTGAATAACCCAAGTAGCTTTTTCCCCTTTGGAAGAGTGACCATGCTGTCCAGATCCCCTATGGACAAAACCAATGGCTATATGCTAATATTCCTTTTCCTGAGACCATACCCCAGAACTGCTACATGGATCTGCATATGTACAATTCAATAAGATTCTTGCACCTAGAGCCATCAAAGGAATGCCTATAATTACCTTTTGAGCAGTTGTCTGATACCCCTTACTGTTTAGTTGATTCAGCTGCACCTATATTGCTCAGTTTGGGTCCTGCCTTTCCATGTTGCTTTACACTCTACTTCCAACCCAGTGCACTAGATCTTTTGTGTTGACCTTCTAAGTTGCTTTTGACTAAAAATGTATTTAGATATGTCTTTTTATGAGTTATGCTGTTGCTAAATTTATTTTGAGTCATTATATCATAGTTTTATGGAGACTAATTTGGCACAGATCAGATGGGTCTTTATACTTTCTCCACCATCTTGTCACTACCACCCCTAGTCCTTATATTTAAGTATGTTGATATTTCACTATAATTTTGTCTATATGGGTATTTCCTTCAAAGCAGATCCCACAAATTAAAAGATAATCTTTGTGAATTATAGAAACAAAAATTTAAAAAGATAATACCTTGCAATCAATCTATTAATGAAACTAAAACTTCATCTGAAATGTCCTTATAAAATATAATATTCATCTATTTTTCTGTAAAATTAGCTGGATAAGGAAACTTCAAAACACTTCAACATATATGCCAAGAAAATTATTATCATGACAATTAATTCTCATTAATTAATCATCATCAGATCAATTAATTAATTAATTGGTTGTGATTGAAGATCCTTAATTAATTAAAATTAATAAATGACAAAATAATTATCATGACAATTAAAATTAGAAAAGACCTTAATGAAATTTATAGAATAATCTAACAGTAAAATATTATTAAGTGCTTTAGACTGTAAGAATAATAATCACACAATTCCAAATTTCACTGAGCTTACAAGTTAATTGGGAAGCAAAAAAATGTTCTTAAATACAACTTAGATTGTAATAAGAGGAAAAAATGTAGCAGAACAAATGTTCAAGGAAATCTAATGAGGGAAATCATTTCCATTATGAGAAGGGAAGACCTCTAGGTAGGGACTACATCACTGCACCTTGAAGGAAGGAATGATGAGAAGTTGAAATAATGTAAGAAAGAAGTAATGTACAGGTGTAGAGGACAGACTGCACATATGCAAGGAAGTGAGAGAAGAGCTAGCACATCTATTTGGCTAGAACATAAAGTGAATTTCTGAGAGTAATATGAAATAAAGCTGAAAAGGTTGGAGTGAGATTATGGAGGGGCTCGAAGGCTATAGCTAAGGAACTTGTATTTTATCCTAAAGTCAATAAAGAATGATTGATTTTATTTTTATAGGAGGACAGTGACATAGTTGGATTTGCGCATTGGAAAATCTATTAAATTATTAAAAATATATACAAGAACAAAGAAAAAGGTGTAAAAATTAAATTTCACAAGAAAATAGGTAATAATAGGGAGCAAGACTGGAGGATTTAACAGAGTAGAATTAAAGAAAGAATAATCACAAGCAAAATAAACTTTAGCAAAAGAAAATGTATAAGAATCTTGGATGAGATGAAGAACTGGGCAGGTGAATAAGTAAAGGCCACTTCAATGATAGAATAGAGAAGTAAATATCATTGCTTTTCTTTCTTCACTTTCTTATTTATAAAGGCCAATCTGGATGGACGAAGAGTAAAACTTAGATATGAAGAAGGGAAAAACTCAATTCTTATAAACATGATTTTGAATAGGATGAATATACTTATAAAACATGAGATGGTAGTAAAATAGATTTAAAATTAAAATCCAACATATGTTGTGTTTTTAAGAAGAAACACTTTTCACATAGTTATGAGGAGTTGAAGCAGAATTTAGTATGTCTTAGAAGAATTTTTAAAATCATGATTGGAATCATTATTTCAGGTAAATCAAGAGTAAAAATTAATATGGTTAAAAGAAATAAACACAGAAAATATATGATGTCTAAAGGTAGTGAATAATTTAAATATTTATTAAATGCATTAAATAGCATATCTTCTAAGTAATTTAAAACAAAGGCAATAAAACTATAAGAAAAAAGACAACAAAATAATATTTGCTACCTTTCAGATCTAGTCACATTTATCAAAAATATAAACAAAAAATAAGATATCTAAGTAGAATTTCAATTTTTTTGGTAGACTAAATCTCTGATGATGATAAAATGATTCAGGACAGGTATCAAAATTTTTCAGTTGCATATAGCACATTTTCAAAAACTGACCATATGCTGATATATAAAAAATAACTAAATATAGAGAATCAGTTAGATTATGTAAACCATTTACTGATAAAAAATAAAATTGAAAAAGAAAATGTGGGACAAAGAACAGAATCATAGAAACAATAGGTTCATGAAAAAAATCAAATTATTTGCATTGCCCATGAAAAAATCATTGTGGGAGGGGTGGGATTTGTATTTCTAAATACTGTCATCATCAGAGAGGAAAAAGATGCAGTTCATGAACTGGCTATGCAGTTTTCAATTCAATTCAATAAACATTCATTAAATACTAGGAACTATGCTAAGAAAGCACCAAAGATACAAATGAGGTAAAAGATAGTCCCTACCCTCAAGGAGCTTACAGTTTAATGAAGGAGACAACATGTAAACATATATGAAGCAAGCTATATAGAGGAGAAATTAGAACCAACTGACAGAGGGAAGGCACTAGAATTAAAGAGGGTTTGGAAGACTTCCTGCAGGAAGTAAGATTTTAGTTGAGACCTAAAGGAAACCATGCAGGTCACTTGGTGTAGAAGAGGAGTTCCAGATATGGGAGACAGTCAAAGAGAATGCTTGGAGTGGAGAGATGGAGTATCTTATTTGTGGAATAGTCAGGAGATCAATGTCACTGGATCCAAGAGAACATATCAAGGAGTACAACTAAAACACCTAGAAAAGCTACAAGTGTGTTTGTTTGTTTGTTTTTAATGAAACATAAAAGTAGAAATTCTGAAAATCAGGAAATCAAGAAAAAATTTCAAAACACTGAACTGATAAAACTAAGAGCTATTTTTAATGAATAAACCACTACCAAATTTGAAACTTCTTTCAAAAACAGGGTAAAGTTAAATCACTATGGCCAAAAATGAAAAAGAAGAGCATTCAACATATGAAGAGGAAATTAAGGAAATGTCTAAAAACTTTTATTCCCAATTATTTTCCAAAAAGAAACTATGGGGAATAAGGGATAGAAAGTCAGCTCCAGAATCAAGAAGTCAGATTCAAGTTCATTGACACATATTGGTTTTATGACCTTGGGCAAGTCCTCTAACCCCTCAGGAAAGTTTCCAAGGCCATAATATTTTTTTAATTTGAAAATTTTATTTAATTAATTAATTTTGAATATTTTCCATGGTTATATGATTTGTGTTCTTTCCCATCTTTCCTCCCACTCCTTCTATAGCCAACAAACAATTCCACTGGTTTTTGCATGTGTCAACGATCAAGACCTATTTCCATATTATTAATATTTGCATTAGGGGGATCCCTTAGAGTCTACAGCCCTAATCATAACCCCATCGAAACATGTGATCGAGGAAATGTTTTTTTTTCTGTGTTTATACTCCCACAGTTCTTTCTCTGAAGGTGGATAGTGTTCTTTCTCATAAATCCCTCAGAATTGTCCTGGGTCATTGCATTGATGCTAGTAGAGGAGTCCATTACATTCCATTATGTTACAGTGTATCAGTCTTTGTGTATAAGGTTCTCCTGGTTCTGCTCCTTTCACTCTGCACCAGTTCCTGGAGATCGTTCCAATTCACATGGAATTCCTCCAGTTTATTATTCCTTTCAGCAAAATAGTATTCCATCATCAACAGATATGAAAATTTGTTCAGCCATGCTCCAGTTGAAGGGCATCCCCTCATTTTCCAATTTTTGCCACCACAAAAAGCACAATTATAAATATTTTATACAAATCTTTTTCCTTATGATCTCTTTGTGGTATAAACCCAGCAGTGGTATTGCTGGATCAAAAGGCAGACAGCAAGACCATTAAAGTAAAAAGAAGGTACCTACCATAATTGGTGGAGGGAAAGTTTTCATCCAGAGTTCCTTATACTCCAAAATCACAGGTTCCTTTCTAAGTCTGTCCATATGTGTCAAAAATTATAATGTATTGAAAAGGATAGGGAAAGAACAAGGGAAGGTAATAAACATTTACTACATCTACTATGTTCCAGACAATATGCTAAGCACATGATCTTAAGTGGGGTGAAACTGCTCCACAGAATCCCACAGGATCCCCCCCACCAGAACTCCAGGAGAGGGAAGTAGTTGGAGCAGTTAAGAATGTGGGTATTTAAGCCAGGACACCCAGCTGGCAAGACACTTAGCTTTGGTGGTTTAAGGGAGGCTGGGAAGAAGTGTAGCATTGCTTTTTGTTAGCTCATCTCTGACCTCAGGGAGTAAGGAGTCACTTTGCTGTTTACTCCTTAGAGACTACATTAGGCTGTGTGCACTGGGAAAATATCTCACAATATCTCAACTTATCTCTAGTCTAAATTGATCTTCAATTAAGATTACCTTCACCATCTTAAACTTAATAACATTAGGTTAGGAGAAAAGTTAGTTTGTGAGGGAGATAGAAGTTATTCCCTCTGGGAATGTGTGACTGATAAGTTTTTGAAGATACTAGGTAGCTTGCCTCACCCTCAACCCTGAAATATATCTCCCCTTTCCCTGTTTTCCTGAAATTAATAAATCCTTTCCCTTGTTAAGTTTGAGAGCCTGTGTGACATCATACCAACCTATAGCATACATTACCTAAGCAAAATCTTCATCCAAGCAGGCACTGGAACAGCTATTACCCAGAGAGCAAGTCTGTTGTACTTAGAAGGCATCTTGGACCTTTATCTATCATAGGGTCCAGGGAGATAATCCTTAGCTGTGGAAGTTGCTCATCTCAGTGGGGATATTGCCTATCTGTCTACCAATACAGTCCTGAGTTAGCCAAGCCTAAACAGTCTCCATTTCTTAAGCTATAAGGGATTTGGTTAAAACTGTTCAGTTCCAACTGCCTCAGGAGGGGGAGGAGAAAGAATTCTATTGACACTCACCCCTCCTCCTTGCTAGGATAGCCTGCTAGATTCTTTGCACTGACTCTATTACCAATTATTACCAATCTGAATCAATCTTACACAACCCTCCAAGGTGGTTGCTGTTTTAATCCCAATTTTATAGTTGAGGAAATTGAGGTAAACAGAGGTCAAGTGACTTATCTGAGATCATACAGATAGTAAGTATCTGAGATCAGATTGTACTAGTCTTCCCTACTCCAGGTCTAACTCTCTTTCCACTCTGTGGAATGGACTAGGCAAATGGTATTAACTGACTTGCCCAGGACCATATAGCTAGGAAGTGTCTGAAGCCAGATTTGAACCCAAGATCTCCTATCATCAACCCTGACACTTTATCCACTGAGCAACCTAGATTCCCCTATGATGCGTTTTAATGTGTAATTCTAACTACCAATTCATGTTTGGCTATTCAGTGGATTTTACATCTTCATGGCCACCAGTGATATACTTTAAAGTATGTTCATTGTAAAGGTCCTATTTGATGTTATAGCTATAGTTTGATATTTTAGTTATAACACTAGAACTGTAATACCTCTGCAGTCACTTTGGCCAAGTGGTCCTAATTCCCATAAAAAATATGTAGACAAATATGTCTTCCATTGTTTTGATTCATGTTAACATTCTAGCAGGCTTTTTGTTGCATGAAACTCTTATTTGGTTTTAGCTTCTGAGACATTCCCCTCCTTCTGCTATAATACAGCTAATTTAGTTTGTGGTCCCAGTGAACAAACTCCCTCCTAAACAAGCTTCAACAAACCCATTATTTCACCACTTGAACCCCAATTTTGTGCATGTTTCTCCCCCAACGGAAGACCCTCACTCTCACACTAGATGAGTTTCTTGCATCCATGGGGATGAACCTCTGCTTATATTAATAAATATTATGCATACATTTACTTTTGTTTGCCTGCCTGATGTACCACAAAATGATAAAACTCTTATTTGTATCAGCTTCCCAAGTACCAATTTACTGGAAATTCCAAATCAAGGATTCTGCTTTAACCTGAGCCATGATAACAAATAAAGCATATAGTTCTTATTTCCCTTATATAGTCTGTTTTCATTTACTGAGGCCAAGATCCTTAATGCTAAACCTTCTTTGATCTAGAGTAGCAATGAACTGGCCCCAAATTAAAATAATAAACCCTTCTTTTTCCACAAACAAATAAATATGACTTGATCCCTTTTTCAGTATGTCTTTGTTTTGCCATGTTGTTTTCTGATATTATGAGGATTTCACCTATGAAGGGCCTTTTGATTCTATTCTTGGATTGTTAACTATTATATTGGCTCCATTTCCAGTTAAACCAAGTCTCTTTACAATCACTAAATCTAATGGTATGTGCTTGTTAAGAAGTCACCAAAGGAGGCCTTATGTCCCATTACTGCCCAATTTATGACCATCCATCTGATATTTTCAATGGTTGTTAGCCTGCTGGGCAGATTTCAGTATGAATTTGATATTTCTCAGAATACAGGGAGTATTTTTTCCTTCATCATCAGAATTCTGTTACACTTTTTAAATGAGCAAATGTAAAGACGAAATAAGAGTTAAGAAAAACAAAAACCTAAGATGAAAGTTCTTCTTTTTTATAAATGCTTCTGGAATAATCTGAGTTAGCAAACATAGATAGATTGCTTTACTTAATAATAAATTTCCCTCTAAGGAAATCATTGTACCTATGGAGACATAGGTTAGTACCAGTGGGGGAGACAGATTTTATGGCAGGTAATTGCAGGTGGCCTTGACAGTTCCTGCTGAACTGACATCTTCTACAAAGCTGGATTTACATAATGAAGGGACAAAAACTCATATAGCTTCTTATTCAATAGTGGCTCTTTGCAATGTTATTCTAATTCACTTGTGGTATAAAACATAATTTCATTAATAATATTGCTGAGATGACTAATGTCAGTAGCTCAAGTTGTATAGCAAAAAATGTAGACTATCTCATTAGAAAAGAATAAAACAAACAAAAAACCCTTACTTCTCTTTTCAAATTATAATTCCAGTGCAATAGAAAAAGTACAAATGATTAGAGCAATTAATAATTCTAGGAATGAATGCTATTTTTCTGCCTGTTATTATTTTTCACTTTTAGCTGTTATTTGAATTCATTTCTTAAATAGAAGGTACTGATACAAGTTTGGTATATGGCATTTCTTCATCAGGAAATTCACAGGCTCATGCCCATCTCTATCCCTTTTTAGATGTTATAATTGGGTTTTGGAATAAACTTCTGATATTATTGATATAAGAAACTCTGGGCGAGGAAATTCCTTGTACTGATGAATACCTACTACTTGTAAATTTTAGTCTTATTCTGAATGGGAGTTGAACCACTACATGAGAGAACACTGGGCTTAGAGTCACGAAGACCAGAGTTCAATTTCAAGGTCTGGCACTTAGGAGCTACATGAGCCAGGGAAACTCATTTAATCTCTTGACTTCAGTTCTCTAACTTGTAAAAAATAGATTTGTTGGTGAAAAGGCTTACTACAGATAGAGAGATATAGATGTATAAAATGAATAATCTTTTTATGCATATTGAAAAATATACATATATATACATTAAATGTAGATAAACTCTGCATGCATTCATATATAAGTTTTAGACTCTTTTATTCTTTACTCCTGAATCATTTCTGCCTATACTTACCTTTACATGGAAGTCAAGTATCAATGTATAAAATATTAATTTTATTTGGAGGAAATTAGGAAGTTCTTCATAAAATTTTCTGCCTTTACAATTTCTGTAACAAATGTTACAACTTAAGCTGTGGTTATTTTCAAGGTAGTTCTTTTGTATGTACTTATTGGGAACATGGTCAAAGGGCAAGTGAAATTATTCTTCTTTTCTTTGAACACATAATAAAACCAACTCTGCCCACTCCTTCATTTCATCTTACTCAAAAGAGTATCTGTGAATCATACTTTTATCTATCTAGAACAATCTTTCCATGTTTAGTATATTAGGAAAATAAAAACAGATTTATATCATTCCATTCTTCATATAGTAATTCAATTTAGAATTAGAGCATTTGACTACCAATGTGATATTGGAAAATTCTCTTATTTGCTCAAAGACTCTGTTTCTCCTCTGTAAAATGAAAGAATTGTAATATATGACTTCTAAGGTCCTTTCCAGCACTTTAGATATGATCTAATGATGTATTCTAATTTGGCTAATTCTGTCAGCTTTTTAAAAAATGTAAAATAATAAAAACATCAAGCAATATGAAATGTAATAAAATACCCATGGCTCAGATATAAAGTTTCATTGGAATAATGAATTTCATATAAAATTTGGTGTCAAAATCATGAAAGACATGTTTAACTTGTGTGGGTGGTGGGGAGGTTGAGGAGCACCCACCCACTGGCCCAGAGTGTCTTCACATGCCTGAGGCTTGAAACAACAAAAAGGGGAGCAGCCCAAAACCAGCCCAACTTTCTTCCATAACATGATAAACATGGAAATATGTATTAAATGATAGCATATGCCTTCTTGGGGAGGGGGACAGGATGAGGATGAGAGGGAGAGAGAGAACACGGATTGCAAAACATCAGAAAACAAAGACTAAAAAATTATACTGACATGCAATCTGGAAAAATATTATAAAAATTCTCTTCAAAAACAAAATTAGTGCAACCAAGATAAGAAGGGAAACAACAAATTGGGTTGGAGGGAAATTTTATAGCAAGCCTCTCTAACAAAGGCCTCATATATAGAGAACTGAGCCAAATTTATAAGAATACAAATAATTTCCCAATTTATAAATGGTCAAGGATATGAATAGGTACTTCTCAGAAGAAGAAATTAAAATTATCAATAGTCATATGAAGAAATGCTCCAAATCACTAAAGATTAGAAAAATTCAAATTAAGACAATTCTGAGATACCAATTCACACCTATTAGATTGGCTAATATGACCCACAAGGAAAATTATAAGTGTTAGAGAGGATGTGGGAAAATTGAGACTCTAATAAACAATTGTTGGAACTGTGAACTGATACAACCATTCTGGAGAGTAATGTGGAACTATGCCCAAAGACCAGAAAACTATGCATACCTTTGAACCTGCAGTAGTATAGGGATCACACATAGGGGAAAAGGACCAACTTGTTGAGAAATATTTTAGTAGTTCTTTTTGTAGAAGCAAAGAATTGGAAACTGAGGGAGTATCCATCAATTGGGGAATGGCTGAACAAGCTGTGGTTTATGGTTGTAATGTAAAATTATTGTACCATAAGAAATGATGAACAGGATAAATTCAGATTAACTGGGAAAGGCTTAAGTGAATTGATGCAAAGTGAAGTGAGCAGAACCAGTAAAACAGTGTATATTGTAACAGAAATATTATAAAATGATCAGCTGTGAAGGACTAAATTATTATCAGCAAACCAAGGTTCCAAGATGTCCCAAAGGGATTCATGATAAAAAAATTAAAATTAAAAAAGCTATTCACAGCCAAAAAGGAACTATTGGAATCTGATTGCAGACAAAAGCATACCATCCTTCACTTTATTTTGTTCCTCGCTTTTTTTTTATCATATATGTGATATATATCTTAAGTTACTACATGGGGAATAATGAAATTTCTATTGAAGGAAAGAACAGGTATAACCCATATCAAACTATTTACCTCCTTGGGAGGCATAGGAGGGGAGAAAGAGAGAGAATCTGAATCTCAAAATGTCAGAAAACAATTCTCAGAAATTGTTTCTATATGTAATTAAAAAATTAAATGCAATAAAAATAAAAATAGCTAACTCCACTTTATATTTATATTGTCCAAAATTCAACTAGTCCCTGACTACAAGATAAGTTTTCTTTACCTTCATAGTTATTTTATTAACCTTACCCTCCATAGCAGTTGTGCCAAAACCCATCTCAACTGCAGTTTCCCACAGTACTCCCTCCTCTGCCTTATCTCAGCTGAAGACCTAACCTCATACTTCAAGTTTTTTGTTTGCCATTTTTTTAATGAAGCTATTTGCCACATTTCTTCTTCTCACTTCTTCCTGTTTCACATTACATAAACATTTCCCTCCACTATTTCCTTTACAAAGGTCTCAAACAAAAAGTGCCCCTTCTCCTTGCCAAAGCAAACCCTTATACAAGTACCTCACCTGACTCTATTAACATATTATCTCTCCTACTATCTCCTCACTCTCTGTTCTTTTATTTCTGCCTAACTTTAATTCCTTCCCTGCTGCTAATGACTATTTCTGTCTCTTTCATCTAAAATACAAAAAAAAACAATCACTTGATTCAACCATCCCTGACAGCTCTTCTGTTTCTCTCCTCATCTTTGAGCCTCTTTAAAAATGGTAAACCCAGCTCTCTATCTTCTTATTCTCTTCTAAACTTTCTACATCTACACTATGGCTTCTGATTCCATCATTCCACTGAAATTGATTGACTCCTCAGAAGTTAACAATTATTTCTTAATTACTAAGTCTCATGATCTTTTCTCAATTTGATGCTCCTTGACCTCTCTGAAATATTCAATACTGTAATTTCTCTCTCTTGTGTACTCATTTCTTTCTGGGCTTTCTGAGTTCTTTTGCTATTGGTCTCACTGCTCCTTCTTGGTTTTCTTTCCTGGCTCTTCATCTATATCCTTAATTATGGTTGTTCTCAAATCTTTGTCCCGGGACTTCTCTTTTCTCTCTATACTCTCTCATGTGGTGATTTAATCATCTTTAGTAGGTTCAATTACTTCTATTCAAATGATTCCTGGATTGAAAAGGGATTCATAGTCTACTAAAGTTTAGAACTACATAGAATTTTGGAACACTTTGTGTATCCAACCCTATTCTCTCTCTCCTAAATTATAGTCACACATATCCAAATGGTTCTTGAACATCTAGATATCCCCTAAACATCTCAAATAGAATATGTCCCAAGTGGAACTCATTATCTTTCCCCATGAAGCCTTTCTTCTCCCCAGCTTCCCTATTACTGTAAAGGGCTTCATCATCATCCTACCAGCTACCCAGGTTCTCAACCTCTGTTATCTTTGACTCTTTATTTACTTTCACTCCACATCTAATCCATTGCCAAATTTTGTCATTTATAACTTGATATATCTCATGTAAATTATCTCCTCATTACCCATACAACCATTACCCTAGTGCAAGCCCATATCACTTCTTGGCTGGACTACTATAATAACCTTCAGATCAGTCTCAAATACTCAAATTTCTCCTCCTCTGCCATCTATTCCATTTGAAATCCATTCTGATTTCACTAAAGCATAGATCTGCTTACATCACCCTTCCCACCCTTTCTCTGGAAGAAGTTAGGAAGAAATGTGTATTTATTAAACACCTACTAGGTGCCAGGCACTCAGCCAAATACTCTACAAATATTAATTTATTTGATCCTCACAAAAATTCTCTGATGTAGGTGTTATTATTACGTTCATTTTAACAGTTGAGAAAACTAAGGTAGACAGAGGTTAAATGACTTGCCCAAGGTCACATAGCAATTTAGTGTCTAAAGATATATTTGAATACACATCTTGTCTCTGCCTCCAATTTAATGAGTTCCAGTGGCCCTTTAAAATTCTTTGTTAAATATAAAATTTTCTGTTGAGTATTTACAACTCTTCATAACTTGACCCTTCCTACCCTGTAAGCCACGTTGCATCTGATTCCCCTCCATGAACTCAGTTCCACCTAGCCTGGATTAATTGAAGTTATTCAAACATAATTCCATATCCAAGCTTTTTATCTTTACAGTCACTCTACCATTTAAATGGATTTTTTTCCTTCTCACCTCAACAAAATTGCTTTCTCCAGTGGTTGATGTCTTCCCTTTTCAGATTAACTTTACCTACCTAGTTACTTGCATGTTGTATCCCACCTTAGAATGCACCCTTTATGAGGGAAAGGATTGTGTTTTGCTATTCTTTTGTCCACAGCTCTTAACAAGGTGCCTGCCACATGATTATTTACTAATTGATGAACTCTAAACTAAAAGGCAGCATGGGAATGGAATCAGAAAACTTGTGTTCCAGTCTTCATTCTATGAATTCCAAGCTGTATGCCCTTTAGCAATCACTGATCCTCTCTGGCCTTGAGCTTTAAAAAAAAAGAAGTAATAATAATTCACAGGCTTACAAAGACAATACTTTGCAAAGTATAAAATGATATGGGAATGTAAAATATGATTAACCCTGTCAAAAAAGAATATGAAATCATTCTGGCATGACTTCTTAATGAGCCTAAGCCAGCTCATAGTAATCACCATGATTTTTCTTTCCTAAGGTCACACAAATCATCTCTTTAATAATATATTATGGGATTTTACTATTAGTCAAAGTCAAGTTCAGGGGGTCTATCATTTGAGTTCCTTCTTCCTCTTTTTCAAAAAAGTGAAAATTTTGTCCATTTCTATTCATTTGAAATTTCTCCATTTTTCAATAATTTTTAGAAAGTCATTTATATTTCTGTAATCAGAACTTCATGTTTTTCAGTATCTGTGGCAAGCTTCTCACTTATCTAAGATTTTAATTTCTTATTTGTTGTTTAATGGAGTATATTTTATTTTTCCTGAAGTATATTGTAATGTCCATTGTATATAACAATGTTCTAGATGGGATCAATACTCATATTTTTCTTATTAATAGGATCATTGATCACAACAACAAAAAAGAAATACCCTCAGTACAGTGAAAACTTCTTGTGGCTTCTGAATTGATCCATGAAATAGATAAGGAATTAATTTCTAAAATCTCAGTAGTAGTCTAAAGACCTATAATTAATATAGTTCTATTTTCCATCTAAATATTAAAAATATTTATGTTTGAATTCAGAGCAACAATATTTGGATTTTTAAATGTATGTTCCTTTAAGGCATGTCATAGCTTATTAAAAGAATAACATAATAGAGATGACTATTCATGCAAATATACTCTGCTAGCCATCAGGATCCAAAAGCTGCAGAAGAATTTGCCTCCTAATTATCATCACCACTGATTTGTATGCATGATATTTATGGCCATTCAGAGTTTGAGACTTTGGAAGTTATGGGTATAAGCCTGCACATGGTCCTTGCAATCAAGGGATAATTTCAAAAAAGTACTTTCTATCAAAAGGGAGTAATTTAGATTTCTGAGCCTCTGACTGACCAGAATAAGTCCAAGTTGGATTAGATGTAGCTTAAGTTAGTACTCATTAAAATTCTATTTCTTTGTGTTTCTGAAAAGGCAGGAGAGAAAATCTAAATGATAGGCAACCTCCAACAGCCAGTTATTCTGTGATCTCATCAATATAAGTAGGAGCTCCACTTATGCAGATTATAACCCATCCATGCTTGCCCATCCTATAAATGCCCATCCATCAATAAGAATGACACCACCAACTTGAAGTCTTTAAAACATTCATAATGAAATGTGTCTTGAGATCCCTGGAAACTATCATTTCATTTCCATGATATCATCATCAAATTTATAAAGCTCTTTGAGGTTTGCAAAGTATTTTACAGATATTATATCATTTCATTTTCACAACAGTTCTAGGATATAGATGCTTTTATTAGTCATTTCTAGATGAGGAAACTGAGGTATGCAAAGGGTAAATGACTTGTGTAGGTCACAATGTGAGTGTTTATCTGAGTTTGGATTTGAAATGAAGTCTTCCTGATTACAGGTTCAATATTCTATCCACTATGCTACATAATTCAGAAGAAAGAGTAGAGAATTTACAATCTGAATTATATGGGTTTAAATACCAGCTGTGCAACATCCTGCATCCACGATCTTGGACAAGTACTTTGCTCTCATTTGGTCAATGTATAAATTTGGAGGGATTGGACTAAATGATCACTTTTGTTCCTTAAAAGTTGGAAATTTTATTATCTGAAATATAAAGAGAGAAACATAGAAACAGAAATAATAGTCTTCATATTTTAGCTCAGAATTGACAATTCAATATAGGCAAAGTCCATAATATGAAAATGAATTATAGAATTAATCATTCATCTAAATAACCCAGAATAAATAGGTTTACTCTTGCTCGAATTACCTGGAAAATAAAACAAAGCACTTGACACAGTGTATTTAGTAACTGTTTAGAAAAGATCTGCTGATTGATTAGTGTTCTTTATTTGAATAAAAGAAATCATGGTGAAAAAAGAGACCCAAAGAGTGAAAGGCTAAATAAATTGCAAGTAGCCCCAGTCCACAAAGATCAAATGATAAATGTTAAGGTCATAAACTGCCTATCATGCATTAGTCTTTGTAGCCCTACTGGTAACCATGGCAATATAGCTGAGCTAAGTAAACCCAATATATGAAAGTCCATAAAAAACAATAATAATTTCACATTATATTTTAAAATTTACAGAATGTTTCATATACATCACATTGGAAACTCACAACAACCTCGTGAAGAAGATTTTTTTAGAATTAATTATTCCCATTTGAAAGATGAAGAAATTGAGGTTTGGAGAGGGAAATAAGTAACTTTCTGATGGGCAAACGCTTATGAAGTGTCAAAGGCTATATTTGACCAGACTCTTCCTCACTCAGAACCTAGGATCTATGATTAGGAGGTGATTATTTACTTTGCAAATTATTTTGCAGACTGCCACAAATCATGACTTTCCCAGGAAAATCATGGCTCAATTTGGCAAAATAATATTAATGAACAATTTCCTTATCTTGAATCATTTTGCTGTATCCAGTGAGTCTATTTGGATCTTGGTGACTTTCTCCATTGGACATGAAGCCTTTTTATTAAGGCTTTAGCACAGATAAATGGCTAGATACTGCGTGTGTTTCTTGGACTGGGTCCTAATCCTCATTCTTGTCTCACTTCTCAATTCGCTTACAAAAGTCCCTACTCTCCTCTGACATGACATGTCCTACATTATCTAGATCCATTCCTCCCTGAAAACAGGGTCTTTAAAATTTGAATCAAAAAGATACAGTTAAGATTATTATTTTTAAAATCAATAATACATATATAAAAATTCATGACATTTAAATAAATTATGCTCGCTTATCCTGCCTGTGTTTCATGTATAATGTTAACATTTAAGGGTCCAGTCAGAACTTGGTCAAGGCTTTTTATAAAGGATTCCTGCAGGGGACTCCTGTGGTCTTTTCAAATTCCAAGAACGCATGCATTTATAGCTAAAATACTCATTTTAAATGTATGCAATGTGGAAAGAAACTATTACTTTCATGATATTTATGAATTATTGCCACTCTTGCTAAGAAAAATGTGCTCTGTATTTGAATATATCTTTTCCTACCTCTTTTTCAACTCACACATAGAAGACTTTTTAAAATTCTGTGCAGAATATTAGATTTCTGGTCTTTTTTTTTGTGTTTAAAGTCTGTTTTGTTATTGTCACTCTAGCATTTATACACACACATAAGCACACATACCACAACACATGCACACGCATACAGAGAAACACAAATTTTAAAAAGAAAGAAATTGTTCCCCAGAGCTGCTAGTGTCTGTGTGCATTTTCAGGGAAAGACACAGCTTTAATGGTCTGGAAGATAGGATCCTGACTAGAAGTGAAAGGTGGCACATCTGGGAACGAAAGCAGAGCCTTTGACAGTTTGTTTCCCATGCAGTGGTCACATGGAAACTACTTTCAGAGGCAACAAAAATAGTATAATTTGATACAAATCACCACCACTAAAAGTGAGATATTTCTGGGATACAGAACAGGGAGGCAAAGTTATCCAGAAGAATCAGAAAGGAGATAATGATAAATTATCTTAGATATAGATGAGAAGATTACAAGAGTTTGTTAAATAAACATGACATCTTTGATTTTAACCAAGCTTTTGCCTATGTGAATGACAAGGGACGAAATTTCCCATACAAAAGGTATCCGTCGAAGACTATCTCACCTCTCAAAGTTGGGAGGAGCCTTAGAGAATATCCAGTCCAACCTCTACCTGAACAATAATCTTGTCTTAATCATATAAAAATGGTCTCTCTCCCTTGTCTGAATGTCTCTGCAGAACAAGCAGAGTTGTATTTTTTAATTATTTGAATTTTTTAGGAATATTTTCTTCACTTAAAGCCTAAGTCCTTCTACAGTGCTTCCCCAGGACTCTTGGTTAGGCCCTTTGGAGAAAGGCAAAGTAAATTTAAATCCTCTTTAATGTGGCAGTCCTTCAAATGTTCAAGGAAGCTATCATATCCTCTCTCCTGAAGTATCTTGTGCTCTGGGTCCATGTTGGTGAACCTATGGCACATACGTGAGAGCATGCCGGAGCGAGCTGCTTCCTTCCTGCTGAGGACATTTCTTAATTTCTCACATGACTCACCCCTCTGCCCAGCAGCCCAATGGGAGCTCTTTCTCCCTCCCCTCTCTGGGGTAAAGAGGGGAGTGGGGCTCACATGGGGTATGAGGGTTGCAGATTGGACAGTTGGTCTCTAAAAGGTTAGCCATCATTCGTCTAGGCCAGTGGTGGGCAAACCATTCCTCATGGGCCAGATCCAGGCCATAGTTTGCTCATCACTGCCTTAAGCAATTGCCTAATCACTATGCCCCGACATCCAGATGTAGTGATTAGGGAATTGCTTAAGGTAGTGATGGGCAAACTATGGCCTAGATCTGGCTCATGGGGAATAGTTTGCCCATCACTGCTCTAGGCTAGTCAATTCCATTTATGTCACATCATATATTGTAATCTTCCTTCTTTGGCCTTTATAGCTATTTACCAGCTGTCTCCCATGCCTAAAATGCTCTCACTCCTCATCTCTGTAGAATTTTCTAGCTCCCTTCAAAACTCAGTTCCAGTGCTATCCTCTATACAAGGCCTTGTTTGATCCCTCCAGTCATTAGCACTTCATGCCAAATTGCTTTCTATTTAATGTGTGTGTGTGTTTGTGTGTAACTTCTATTTGGAATTAACTTTTTTTTTTACTTATAAATGTTCTACCCACCACCTCCATAGAACATTTAAAAAATGTACAATCCTTGAGAGTGGGGACTGTTTCATTGAATGCTTTTGGTATGCCCAGCAGCTAGCACATTGCCTGGTACACGATTCAATTATATTCTCTAAATTCACAATTCTCAAATCTATTTAACCAGCCCTAATTTCTTTTCTGAACTACAAATTAGAATATCCATCTTCCTATTGGCCATGCCAAACTAGAGGTCCAATAGGCATCTTAAGTTAACATGTACAACCCTGAACTTCTTATTTTCCATATTCCTATTGAGATGTCAGCCTCACCCGCTCAAGTCCCTATCTAATCTGTTGTCAAACCCTGTTGATTTTGCCTTCATAACATTTCTCAAAATATCGTCTTTTTTTCACTGACTCTGCTCCTCCTCTGGTTCAGGCCCTCGTAGCCTCATGCCTAGACTGTTGTGACAGCCTGTTGTTTGATCTTCCTGCCTAAAGTATCTCCCCAATCTGTTTCTCCATTTTGCTGCCAAATTGGTCTTCCTAAAGCAGTGATGGGCAACCTTTTGAGCTTGGTGTGTCAAAATTCACCAAAAAAACTGGGCATAACTCGGGTGGCATGTCACTTCGAGGGAAAAAAAGCATAATTCCACAATATTTATAGTTTAAAAAACAAAAATGTATAATTGTAATATATAACTGTAATTAATAACCAAATTGGTAAATTAACATAAGTAGAATTGTCATCAATAATGCACATAGTGTCTACACTACACTATAGCAAATGTTTCATCTTTGGCATGCAGCCCCATCCTTCTCTGTATGCAGCCTCATGTGGCTGTGTGCCTTTGAAAATGTCTATGCATTTCAGTGCTGACACACTTGTCATAGGTTTGCCATCACCATCCTAAAGTATAGGCCAGACCATGTCACACACACGCACACACACACACTGCATTCTGGTAGAGAAATACAACACATATAGAAAATGACATCCAAGGAAATGTATTTTGGTGTGATAGGATTATTAACTTTAAAATATTTTTTCTTAAATAGTAGTATTCATTTGATTAATGTTTTCTAAGCTGGAATTGGAAGGGGAAGAGGGGGAAACACATGGGGACATGCCAAGGACATGGTGAGTTAAGTGCTACGTTCCCTGAAAGAAAGTTAACAATTCCGAGGTAAGATTAAGTGACTGCTCATAATCAGAATTTAAGAATTTGATTTTGCCTTTCAGAGTAGAAGAAAAGACTATAAGCAATTGACATGGCATGGGGATTGCTAGGAAATGGCAGTGCACTTGGGTTTAGGTAAGATAAGGTTCATAATTAGAACCATGGGTCCCTGAGGGGGAGTCCTAATTCTAGGTTAAAGGTAGAGGTTGGAGCTAAGGTGGCATGGCACAATGATAGACAGAAAGTTAAATTCCAAAATTCTTTATACCTCCAAATCCATGTTCCTATAAACTTTTTCTATTCTGGTCACCCTTCTTTGAATTACTTTTAATTTATTGATGCTCAAGAATACTATCTTTGGAGTCAAATAATGAGATATTTACTAAAAGCACTGAAACTACTAGTCCTTAGAATTGAATCTTGCCTTTGCCATTGGCTGTTAGCTCTTCATAAGTGAAATAAGAGAGTTGGATTTTTATTGTCTTCATAAGAGTCTTGAATCCTATAATCATGTGATGACTTTGGTCCATCACACCCAGATCTCCTCCTAGGTAGCCCCACAGCTCTTCCTTTTTTTGAAAATAAAAATAATATTTTATTTTTCTCTATTACATGTAAAATAATTTCTTAATATTCATTTTTTAAGTTTTGAGTTCAAAATTCTCTCCCTTCCTCTGACTCTTCTTTTCATCTTTCTTCTCTGCCCTCCCTGCTTCCTGAAATAGTAAGCAATCTGATATACATTTTGCACATGTAATCATGTAAAACATGTTTCCATATTAATTGTTTTGTGGAATAGATATCTTCCTCTTTAATATCCAAGTGACTCTTAGAGTTTCTATTCCCTCACATATAAATGAGATAATATCATTTATATTATTTAACTCATTGGATTACTTTGGGGATTTTGTAAAAATAATGTATTAAAACATATTGGAAGGCAATAAACACCCCTACATTACCATTAACAAAATAGACATTTATTTTCACAGGAAATTTTCATGGAAAATGAATGTTTCCTTAGTGTAGCACATTTTTATGTCCTTGTTCAGAAGTTTCTGTCTCAGTGCCTAATAGCATGTGGAAAGTGTCAAAAATCTATTTCAATGAAAAACAGAATTGAGTCTTTAAAGCACATCTACCTCAAAATAACCATATGCCACTATCAGACTGCCTCTCCAATATCATCCAATTATCTCATTGCATGCATTTCATTTCATTTCCAGAACTAAGTATCTTAAGTTGAAACAATTGCCTTGTCATCTCCAAAAGCCACTTAGGCATTTGATCCTAGGATTTAGAGCTGAAAGAGACTTTAGAGATCACCTCATCCAAATCTTTTATTTTATGGAAGGCATGAACTGAAGGCCAAAGAAATGAAGGGACCTTAATAAAATCATAAAGCCATTATCATAAGAACTCAGGAAAGATAGTCCCTACTATGTGCAAAGTGTTTTACAAATGTTGTCCTATTTGTCACAAAAATCCTGAGTGGCAGGTATTATTATTATACCTTCTTTAAAACTGAGGAGACTGAGGGGTTGGGTGACTTGCCCAAGGTAATGTAATTAGTATTAGGCCAGATATTAACTTGGGTCTTGTTATATTCAAGCTCTGAGAGTTGGTTTGTCTCACCTTGATTGACAGGGGAAGACAGTTGGAGACCTTGGAATGTTGGCAGAGGCTGTTAGGAGAGGGGAAAGTTGGTTGGCCTGAGGATATAAATAGCCCTCACAGCCATCTAAGGGAGGTTCTTTGGTCTTGGGCTTGGACCTCAGCTTGGATTTTTTATCTTTGAACATTGCTCTGAATCTCCTTAGATATTTAAGCATTTGATCATCATTAGCTATTTAGGTATCTGGGCCTGGGAGGAGGGAAGGAGAAGAAGCAGAGGGAGGTATAAGGTAGATACTTTCTAAAGGCTAGGCAGGCTGACATCACAAACTGAGAACAGGGAAGCTGAGAGAAATCACAATATCTGTACCAACTGAGCAATTTGCCCTCCCTGGTTTGGCAGTAGCCAAGCTGAACCAGAGAAGTGTCAAACCACTATCTCCAGCTTACTGAAACAACAACCTATAGTCCTGAGGGATTATTGATCATAGTTACCATTCCTGGTTATTTCTTTCCCTATTTAACATCTATAGATAAAGTTTCATTAAGTAAAAAAATACATACTTGTGATAGTGGATAAACTGACAAAATGGCCAGAGGCATTCCCAACCAATATCCCCTAGAAGCAGTAGCATCATAGGAATCCTATCTATTACAACTACTATTACTATAGACAACTTTTTATTTACTAAATTTTCTTATAACAGTCTTGACTTTCAGCTCTGTAATATATCTGCTGTGCCACTTAGCTGCCTTTTAATTTTTTGTTACTTTTTAAATCTAGTTTTATTCCAGAAATCAGCTACACAAAGAATAAAAGAAACAAATGCTGTAAAATCATCTACTCTTTAATGAATTAGGTGCAAAATCCCTCTCTTCCTTCATCGATCATCACAGAACAAGAAATAACTGGGCATGTATAAAATACTACATTTCATCTTCACTCCACTAGAGTGATGGTAAGGTTACAAGTTCTTTGACAGGTAAAGTATTTCTATAATATATATTTCTGTTTCCAACCAATAAACAAAATGGGACTCATCTATTTTTAAACTTCCTAAATTGTAATATACCACAACAATAGAAACAATACAGTACTCTTTATTTATGCATAAATTCATAATTTGCAAAGTATTTCTGTAACTTATTACCTTTTTTTTTATCCCCACTAACTTCCTCACACAACGTTAAAGTAGGAATGGAAAAAAAAAACAACTGATGTTCATTCATTCTTTTGTTTAGTCTTTGAACAACCAATTTTTACATGCATATCATGCATTATACATGGTTCTCAGTGCTAGGGATACAAAGACAAAAATGAAATGAAGATCTTGAATTTGACCAGTTAATATTCTACTGGTTCAGAGGAATATATAAATTCCAGTGTAGATAGGCATCTGTTGAACTTGTTTTAATATTAGTGGATTGCCTTGGAAAATGAAAGATTAAGTGATTTACCCAGAGCCAATGTCTGACCCATCTAGAATCAAGTCTAGGTTATTCTGGGGCAGTAGGAAGAGTATTGTTGGAACTGACCAAAGAGTATCTAGGTTCAAATGTCACCTAATCTACCGTGTAACCTCAGGTAAGTCACTTCACCGACCTGATATTTTTGGACATGGCCAAATGTGAGTTTCATTTAATAAATGTAAGAGTTGGACTACATTGATTCTTAGATTCCCTTCCAATTTTAGGTCTAAGATTTTGTCATCTAGTCTCTAACGTTAGCTTTATATTAACTATTTCTGTATCTTTTATATTAAGTAATTAGCCAAATAGATAAAATTATAGCCAAATAGATTGAATAACTAGTTAGCAGCAGAACATTAAAACGAATCTAAGTATATCAACCTCAAGTTGTATTTTTTACATTTTGCCCCATTATAAGTACCAAGAAAAATTATGAGATAAAAGGAATGTATTAGTATGAAGAATAATGTTTTTATCTGAAAGAATGCTTTGACATTTTTTATGACAAAGCTCTTCAAAGCATCATTGTTAACATCAGGCCACACAAATCAAGAGAGAAATGTAACTGGAAAATGATGGATATAGTAAGTCATTTGTGACATTTTATGTTGATTTTTAATACAAGAATATAATAAGATATGTCAACAAGGAGTCTGGAGAAGAGGACCAGGAGTGACTATGGTTACTAGTATCACATTTAAAGAAAAAAAAAGGCCATAAAATCAGTAAGGCATAATGGATGCTGTGGTTTTTTTTAAATCAGGAAAGTCAAACTCTTGATAACCCTCAAGTGATACCAGTAATAAAAATGAGAATTTTTAAACTCTTTCAAACAGATTAGCTGAATTTCATATTTCCTAGATCGGCTTTAAAGTCTTCTTGATTTCAATCTTCTTGATTTCAAAGCAATCTGCTCCATTTAGTACTTTATTAATAGAGAAATGCAATCAAAAGAACTCTGAGTTATCACCTCACACCCAGCAGACTGGCTAAAATGACAGCAGGGGAGAGTAATGAATGGAAGGGATGAGGCAAAATTGGGACATTAATGCATTGCTGGTGGAGTTGTGAATTGATCCAACCATTCTGGATGGCAATTTGGAATTATGCCCAAAGAGCTCTAAAAGGTTGCCCATCCTTTGATCCAGCCATACCATTGCTGGATTTGTACCCCAAAGAGATCATAGATAAACAGACTTGTACAAAAATATTTGTAGCCACACTCTTTGTGGTAGCAAAACACTGGAAAATGAGGGGATGCCCTTCAATTGGGGAATGGCTGAACAAGTTGTGGTATCTGCTGGTGATGTAATACTATTGTGCTCAAAGGAATAATAAACTGGAGGAATCCCATGTGAACTGGAATGACCTCAAGGAATTGATGCAGAGTGAAAGGAGCAGAACCAGGAGAACATTGTACACAGAGACTGATACACTGTGGTAAAATAGAATATAATGGACTTCTATACTAGCAGCAATGCAATGACCCAGGATAATTCTGAGGGATTTATGGGAAAGAATGCTACCTACATTCTGAGGAAGAGGAGTGGAAACACAGAAGAAAAACAATTGCTTGAACACATGGGTTGATATAGACATATTTGGGATGTAGACTCTTAATGACCATCCTAGAGCAATTATCAAAAATAAGAAAATAGGTTTTCATCAACACATGAAGAAACCAGTGGAAATGTGCATTGGCTAAGGGGTTGGGGGGTAAGTGGGAGAAAGCAAGAACATGAATCATGTAACCATGGAAAAATTTTTTTCTAAAAAATTAAAAAATAAATTAAAATAAATTAAGAAACACTTTATTAAATATATATTAAGTTAAAAGCATCATTAAAGGGATTAAAGACACAAAGAAAGGAAATGCTATTTACCCTGAAAAATTTTACATTCCACTGAGGTATCCATCATGGATACAGATAAGAGAATATCAATGCATAATAAATAATTTAATTAAATAATATTAAACAAATATAAGTACAGAATAAGATTCAAAATAATATTAAGAAGAAAAGATAACTGCTCAGAGCTACAAGAATGATATGAGGTAGGAAGGAACACCTGAGATGTATTTTGAAGTAGACAGAGATTTTGAGAGGCAGAGGTGAGGATATGAGCTCATTCTGGGTTTGTGGGACTATTAAGTAAGGCAGAAGCAGGAGCTGGAATGGCATTGGTCGGGAAGAACTAGCAGCCCAAGTCAAAAGAGTAAAAAAGTATTTGAAGAGAAGTTAGTTTTATAAGATAAGACTGCACAATGCAATGATCCAGGACAATTCTGAGGGACTTTTGAGAAAGAATGCTATTCACTTCCAGAGAAAGAACTGTGGGAGTAGAAACACAATAGAAAAACAACTCCTTGATCACATGGGTTGATGAGGATATGATTGGGGATATGGACTCTAAGCTATCACCCTAATGCAAATATTAATGATATGGAAATAGGTCTTGATCAGTGACACATGTAAAACCCTGTGGAATTGCACGTTGGATCCCGAAGGGTGTCTGGTTAAAGGAGAGAAAGCACACGAATCTTGTAACCATGGGAAAATATTCTAAATTAATTAATTTATTAAATATTTTCAAATACAAATAAAATACAATTATAAATACAATTATTTATATATTAAAAAAATAAGATGACTCCAAATGTATATGGAAACCATATTCTGGTGGACTTTAAAAGTATAATAGGTGTGACCAGGTCACTCTCCTTATCGATAAACTCTAGAACTATTACCTCTGTTGCAGAATCAGGTGAATTTGAAAATTAGGATTTTGTACTAAGGTGGTGGCATAAGAGAGAGGGGCAAGGAAGGAGGCTCTGCATGTTTGTGTGAATGTGAGGAGGTGTATTCACTGTTAAATACAGTTTTATGGTGAAGAACTGCTGTCAATGAGAATGGCACTTTTTTTCTCAACTTAGTTTTAGAGAGTTGTTTGGAACATGATCAGGTTAAATTGCTTGCCCACAGTCATACAATCAATATGCATTAGGGTCAAGATTCAAAATCTAGTCTCCTTTACTCCAAAACCAGCTTTCTTTTTAAAGATATGCTGCCATCTGCAACAGATATTGTAGAGGTGAAATTGAAAGGATTTAATTCATTAAATAACTTTTGTATGTAGATTTTAATGAAATGAAATGATTTCCACATTATTTGCACATATTAGTTTTAGCTCTATTTCCTAGACCTGTACAGAACAAATTTAATCCCTCTTCCATGTGAATTTGAAGATAATTACCCTGGAGTTGTGTCCCTTGGTTCTTAAAAGTTTTACCAGCAGATGACTTGTGGAAGGTTCTACTGAGCTGAAATGGCTTTATATATTGATTCAATTGTAGACTATACCAGTGGGCTACAAAAAAAAAATATGGAGAGAAGGCCAGTGATGAGATGGTGGTTTTTATGGAAATCACAACCTACTAATCAGTGAAGAAAAACACAAAATTCTTCTCATTTCTGCCTTTATGACCCTGTTCTACTTCTGCAGTCTTTGTGAGCAAAGTGTTAGAAAAGGATTAGAATGCTCTCTTTTCCCACAAATCATAAACTTTGGAGACTGCCTATAAACATCAATTTAATTGTTCATACTTTATAATAAGATCTTTCACTGATGAATGAGTTTACATGCTATTAGGAGAACTAAGCCATATCAATATCAATGTGTTTCCTATAACTGATATAAGAAAAAAACATGAAAGTTTCAAATAAACAGAAATATGGATCATAAGCTCTTCTTAGATAGGCAAACAAAGAAAATAAATAAAGAACTAATTTCATCATGAGCTTCTAGTTGACATGAAGAACCACTTCTGAGAATACTTGTGGTATTCAAGGTAGACAAACAAAAAGACAAAAAAAAGTGAATGAAAAACCATGAAAAGCTCAATAAGATTCTCTAGGCTATATATATATATATGTCCTTAAAACTCAGCAGCATGAGTGGTAGGCATAGGGGAAAACTTTTTAAAATAAAAATTTTATAAAAATGTATAAAAAATAAAATATCTTTATTTTGAAAATAAATGTCCATAGTTAATTTTTTTACAAAAGCAAAAATATTTCACCCTGCACAGAAGTTTCATGCACACACACACACACACAGCTATATATAGATATGTGTGTATACACATGTGTAGTCTTTACTTCCCTACTTGAAAAATATGCGTCTACATATGACTCCCTACTTGAAAAATGTGTTCATGTGTGTATGTGTGTATATGGATACACATATATACACATAGAGTGTCATAAATCATTGGTACTAGACAACATTGAAACTAATATAAAAGGAACTTAGTAATACATCCCAAAGGACTTACTGCTAAGATATTTTTTCTGAATTAACATACTGTCTAACTTAGAGAAAAGATAAAAATGAATACTAAAAAGGACACAAAGATAAAGATGAAAATGAATGTGCAGTTACAACTCTCATCTAAGCAACTTATACAAGTTATTGATTCCTTGAAATTGGAAAATGAATACAGAATATTAATGTGGACTATCAGATTATATACTTTTCTTATGAAATGTTAACCGATATAATTCATCAGTTATAACAAAGAGGCCTAGTAGTTCTAGAAACAAATTCAGATGAAAACATAGAATTTTTTTTTAACCAAAGGGAGAAACTTGGAAGCAAAAAAAAAAAAAAAAAAAAAAACTGTCTTGGAATTTAATCTCCTTTACAAAATATAACAAAGGAGAATAGTGAGGAATTAAGAGAAACAGCATCTCATAAAATAAGTAAGAAGCAATGGAAGGGCAAAACATTCTGGGTATGGATAGTAATTAAGTAAGTTAAGGCAATAATCCTATATCAAACCATGCCCAGGAATTATGGCACTTGAAGATAATTCTATTGGCCCAGTTGGGGCTGATGGTGGCTAAGGCTTAATCAGTCCTATGTGTGTTTGAGGTACACTGGAGACAGGGCATCTGTTGAAAGCTATCCAACATCTCCAGATAATTTGAAAAGGACAGCTTAATTGATAAAGAAAGAGGTGGGAGATAATCTTGACTGTCAGCTCATAACTGCTTCTCCGAAGTGCCATTGAGTCACAAGTTTATTATATATGAAATTCAAGCTCCCTTTCACCCAAAAGCTCAGAGAAAGATTTATGGCTGCGCAGAAATTACAATCACCTCTTAGACAATACACAGAAGCTTCAGAAGCTTCAAGGTGAAGATAAAGTACAAAGTTCATTTCTAGCCACCTCATTATCAGTAAGCTAAGTCTGGGAATATTTTACTAGGTTGGGAAGCCCCTGAGTTTTTGGCCTTAGTTGTCTCAAACTACTTTTGAAATCAAGCAGTCGCATTCCTGAAAAAGGGGGAGAATGTTAATCTCTTGACTATTGGTTTGCTAAGAATTTAGTTTTCCAATAAAATTGTAATGCTTTTCCAATAAGAAAAGGTGTGGATCAGAAAAGGAGTCAAAAGAGTAGTCAAGATTTTTATCTTAGATAGCCCATCCTGTTTGGCTCTGACTAGCAGAGTAGCTTTCGATGGGGTCTCAGAAAAAAAAATTTTTGAGAATCTGTTTCTCTTATTGACCTCCCACAGACATGGGACAGAAAATGGACTTCAGAGTTTTTAACATAACATATTTTGCATTACCGAGGGCTATCATCCACCTACTGAACACATTTTGATGGAGGTAGGATAATCTGAATGTTTATAGGTGGCAGTACCAAAGATCTGGCCAGTTTGGAGAGAAGGTCAAAGGAAGAATGGAAGTTTCTGAGGGTCAGTAGCAGCAAAAAAGCCAGAGAATGATTCTGGGGGACAGGGTATATGAAAGCTCTTTATTCTAGTTCTAATGTTTATGGAATAAGATAGTAACAGTTTGCCTTAAAGAGTGTGTTCATGAACAAAAGACATTATCTCTAAGAGAAGGCAGTCCCAAAGAATGGAAGGAATCTGAAAGGAACAAATCTAAGATAAAGTAGAGTTTAATGGAAGTTGGTTCTGGAGGGACTGATGGGGGAAAAAAGGGAATAGAAGTATAGGAACTAAGAAAGGGCTAGAACTGAGTTTACTATGGGTGGAAAAGAGGAGTTGACAGTTGATACCTAATAACTTCTCAATAATTCTATACTGATCATGACTGTTTTACATGATAGAGACAGGGAGGGATAGTATAACTCAGTATTGCCTGTGCTACTAGTTACCATTTCTAGCCCAGAAGCAAAACTTATTGAAGGCATCTTTTTTCCCACAGTCCACATCTCTATCATGCCTATAGAGTCCATGTGAGTAGAACTCCTAATGCCCCAAATAAAAAAGGTACATTATGCCTTTCTTTTAAGTTCTAAGAGAAGAAAAGAAGACCTACAGAAGTGACTAATATCAAGAAAAATTCCTTAATAGCTACAATTGAGAGACCTTCAGATTGTATATATCAAACAAGTTATAAAACTTGAAAGGTACTTTGTATTTTCTGTTTGTTGTAAAAGACCTGTCCAAGAGTTTAAGTAAAAGTAGAAATAGTATCCTCTATGGCTGTGAAGTTCTTCAGATGCTGCAAATCTCAGAATTCTAAAGTCTCAGAATGCTTCAGAGCCTTTTAAATGAGTTCTACACCTACTTAAAGAATCTAGACTAGCAATCCACATGAGAAAATTCAAGGGGATGAAGAATTCCCAGACTTTTATATAAGGCTAAATGGAAAGTTAATTAAGTTGATGTTTTTTTAGTACCTATTATCTTGTGTAAATACAAAATAGACAATAAGTTTGTCTCAGAATTGAATAGAAGACAGAGTACGGACACAAATGAATTTGGGAAATTGTATAATATTCTCAATGACCCCATGCTGGTTCCTCAGAAAATGGGGGAAAATTTAAACTAATACACATCTACTTAATCTTCATCATCATCATCATCATCATCATCATTGTCATTTTATTTACATAGTGCTTTAAAGCTGGAAAGTGTATATATGTTACGTGATATGCTCAAGAGTGAGAGAACACCACAATCCCTGAAGTTCTGGTATGTCACTCAAAGCTAGTGGGGAGATATGTCGTGGACACAAATAAATATGCAGTAAGATATTATGAGTAAAAAGTTATATGTATGAAGTAGATCAATAATACATGAAATTTTATATAATGCTTTATACTTTGCAAAGTATTTTACCTTACATTATCTCATTTTAACATATTATAACCCTATGAGATAAGTATTGATATCATATTTTGGGAAAACAGATATTTCAGTTCAAAAAGCCTTTTTTAAGTGCCTACTATGTGCCAGACACTATGTTAATTTGAATGTCATCTAGTCCCAATACTGTCATTTTACAAACGAGGAAACAGAGACCTTAGGAGAGAATTATGAACTTCCTGGGGCCACAAAGGCAAGACGTGTCCATGAAGGAATTGAAATACAGATATTTTGATTCTAAGTTCAATGTTCTTCCTTTATATCATATTACCTATTTTATAGAAGAGAATCTGAGTTTCAGAAAAGTCAAGTGACTAGCTTGAAGTAACAAAGCTAGTCCATATCAGAGGTCACCCAGTTCTTACCTAAGTCTATCACATGTTTCATTTGACCACATTTACTGTAAATTATATCACTCAGAAAATATATGACTATGAATGGGGCCAGTGTAGTCAGGAAACAAAGGAAATAAAGGGATAACGATGGATATCTTGAGTATTGAACAGATACCTTTTTATATTACTTTTTAAATTAAAAAAAAATAACTTACATGCCTCTAGAAAGTTAAGTGGATTCATAAAAGCACACAGAATCCTGAAGCATAAATGAGTTGTGAAAGGTGTGGCAGGGATTGGCAGGCTTTATATTACATCCAAAAAAAAATAAATATATATATATATATATATGTGTGTGTGTGTGTGTGTGTGTATATATGTATATATATATATATATATACATATATATATACACATACCACACACACATACACACATATTATAGGAAGATGACATTTCTGCCAATTTGACGTGGCATCTTTACATATAGCTAGCTCTATAAATGCAGGTAAAACTACCCATGGTGACATGCTGTAGGCATGGCTCTAAAGCCAACACCCTCTAAGGTCATTTAATATAGGGACAAATTGAAATAAGACACTGGCAAGGTACTGAACATTTAACAAAAGAGGTTTTTACTTTGCCCTAACAGTGAAGACACAAGAGCCCTTAGATTTTCCATCTGATAATTTATCTTTCTAGTCTGTCATCAGGGTATAGAGACTTGTGTGGCCTTGAGCCCAAATCAAGTTGGAGAGGGCAGGAATACAAAAGTTGGAACCTTTTTTGCCACCTAACTAGGAAGCTATATTGGGAAAATAGGGCTGTGTTATATGGGGGAATGAAGGTATGTCAGGGTAAGGGAAGCTATGTCAGGAAATTGTTGTCCTATAACACATCCCTCTTGGAGTAAATAATAGGTCTCCTTATGCCTATGAATCTTCCTTAATATGATGAAGAAAATGGGAAGATACTTCTTTCTCAGAAGAGCTATTTTTATTTTCTCTGTGACAAGCATCACACTTGGACAAAAAATTGTATAATGAAAATGCTAAAATGTTTTCATTTTTCTTCAGCTTCCCTTTCTCCTCTCTGTCACAATCTTTACCCTAGTTTTTATTCTCTATCATTTCCTCAGAATCTTTTTATAGTTTACCTTCTTTTTAGACTTATTTATTTTTCCCATTCAATAACTGTTGATTCTCTGGGAGAAGATAAATGTGGAAGACCTAAAAGTTCTTCATATGTTTTTGTTGGTTTATTGCAAAAAGGGACCAATTTACAGTTAACACATTCACATCTATTAAGCATCTCCAGACAGAAGACAAATCACACAGACACTGCAGTCAAGAGACTGCATATGGTATATAGAGTTAGGATTAGAGTTTTCAAATAGAAATATCATCAGTTGCTTCTTTATGAGCTTCCACCACTATACTATAGGGGTGGGGAGAAGGTTCCTAGTTCTGTGGCCTTCAAAATATCTCCCTTTTAGTACTTCAAATGATGTGTCAAGCCTAAGTCAAGAATAAGTATGAGACTTGAGCTAGGCCTTAAACTAGATATTAAATTTGATCCTCCAATTGCTACTGCCATCATCCTCTTAAGTTGTACTGGCTCAGCCAGGCAACTCCTTAATCAATTACTAGACACAATGGGAAAATGATCAGCTAGTTAGTCAATAAGCATATTAAGCACCTGCTATGTGCCAGGCATTATGATGAGAACTGAGGATAAAAGAAAGGTAAAAGATAAAAGAAAAGGTAAAAGAAAGGCAAAAAAAAGTCTTGCCATTGAGAAGCTTATAATCTTTTGGGACAGACAACAAGTAAATAATAATATATAGAATGAATTAATACAGCAAAGGCACTAGAAATGAGGGATTGAGAAAATATTCCTATAGAAGCTATGATTATAGATGGGACTTGAAGGAAGTCAGGGAATCTAGGAGATGTAGATGAGGAAGGAAGGTATATAAGGCATAGGAAATGAGAGAACTAAGGGATGGAGTGTATTGTTTGTGGAACATGAAGGAGGCCAGAGTCACTAGATCAAAGAGATGTGAGAGATATAGAGCCTAAGAGATAGAAATAGAAGAGATATAAGGTCTAAGAAGACTGTAAAGGAAGGGAAATGGGAGAATAAGTTATGAAGGGCTTTGAGTGCCAAAGGTTCTTATATTTGATCCTGGCAGTCATAGGGATGTAGGCACTGCATTTTATTTATTATTTTTTGAGTGGGAAGGGATACATGATCAGACCTACATTTTAGAAAAAATCACTTTTTTGAGTTGATGATTGACTTATGAAAAATAGAATTTAATTTACTCTGGCCAGAGTAGTCTATCATTCAAAGAATCCTGAAATGTTAGAACCAGAAGAGCTCAGAGAAACTATTTATTTCAATCTCCTAATTGTATAGTTATAGCAAAAATTTAGGTATTTACTATGTACAAAAGTATTCTTCCAGAATCTGGCTATGAAGAGATGAAAATAACACAGTTTTAGTTTCTCTCATCCCCCCCCCGCCCCAAAATAATAATCCTACGACAGTGGAGATGCAAGGTGAATATGGCATGTGCGTAAATAGCTCTCATGCAAAATGGAATACTTCAGGAGAAGAAACTAAAGGTCAATTTCCAATTTCTTCCCTATTGCGTTCCTATCCTTCTATGTCCCTGGTATAAAATTTGCCATACAATTATAACTATAGATTCTGGAGGATTGCAGAGGAGGAGATAATCAATGAAGAGTATATAGTCAAGAAAAGTCTCATATGAGGAATATTAATCAACAGGTCAAAAAATTATTAAATGTTGACTACATTTCAGGCACATTGTTAAGCAATGGAAACAGAAAAAAGACAAAAATAATTCTTTACCTTAAGGAGCAGAGAATAGTGGGGAAAGTTGAATTTAGATGAAATCAAGAGAAAATCAGTTTGAATCATCTCACTGGCATATACTTCTTATGTAGTAAGTCATAAATTTCTTCAACCCTCAGTTTCCTTATATCTAAAATTGTGTTAATATTGCCTCTAGAACTGATATGGAGATCAACTGAAATAATTGTTACATCTGATGTAAATCTCTTATTTAATTATGGAAGTGAGTAAACCTTGTACAGTGTCTAACATTGGGTCTCCCTCTAACTGTTCCCACCAAATTTTAGCTTGTATTTATTTTGTAAATATTTATTTCAATGTTATCTGCCACCCCATAAAATATAAGATCCTTGAGAGGAAGACCTGTCTCGCTTTTTGTCTTAATATCTCAAACACCTACAAAAATGCCTGGCACATAGCAGACATTTAATAAATGTGTATTGGTTGCTTTTTTATGATAAGGGAAAGAAGGAGGGGAAAACTACATAAAGACACAGATCTATCAGTATCAATTTAATCCAATCATATATTTTAAAATTAAATTTGGTATCTTTCTTTTAGGTCTAACCACACTTGAAGTTTCCACCTCCATCTCCAAGATCACTTACTTCTTGTGTCATATGCACAAAGCTGTGACATGTGAACAAACATCTACCTTTTCACTGAAATTAAAATCCTAATAGAGAATTATAAAACAAGGAGAACTCAAGATTCTATCTGTCATCAATACCTTCTTTGTTTAGTTACTTTTATGACGTGCATGGGAGCTTTATCTTATTAAAAGAAAAGAAGAAGAACCTGATGCCTCATAATCTATAAATTATTCAGTGATTCTAAATGTCAGAGCCTGTGGCCAGCCATGGATTCATTATTTGTTCATCATTAATCATTGGCACATTCCTTTGTATTCAGGCAACTGACAATCTATGAGGCTCAAAATATGTTCTCTACACAAATACTTAGAAAAGTATGAGGCCCTATATTATTGTCTGAGGTTAAGGAAGCATGGCTGAGCATACAAAATGCACTAGATTTTATTAAATGGGCATATTAGTCACATCCCCCCTCTTCAAACATCCTCTTCTAATGCATCATTGTGGCATTGATGTAACCCTGGCTTCTCAAAGGACTTATAAGTGAAGTATATGACTTAACTGATCCTATGAAGATGGGGAGACTGCAAAAATGGGCTCAGGGATAAAATGTGTGTATAGGCCAAAGACCAACCTTTTTAAATTCTTATTGCTATAAAAGAGAACTTAGTTAAGCTGTTTTAATTAAAATATATTCATTGTTTTATTATTATTTGTGTATGTATAACTTCTGCATGGTCAATATTATAATTAGTTTTATGTATAATAGAATTAATGACCAAGAATAACCTTTATTATTATTAGTTTAATAATCATATATGAGTATTAGTAGTCAAAAATCATATTGTTAGAAAAAAAAGAAAATCCCTTGAAATGAGTTGGCAAGATATCATTGCCAAGGGGAACTAAACACATGCCTCTAGCATCCTAGAAGGTGTCCAGATAGTAAAATATCTCACTTGTCTTTGGAACTACAAGGATCAATATGGAATTTACCATTATTTCATAGAACACGTCTTCTTAAAAAAAAGAGACCTTCTGGGGCAGCTGGGTATCTCAGTGGATTGAGAGTCAGGTCTAGAGACAGGAGGTCCTAGGTTCAAATCTGGCCTCAGACACTTCCCAGCTGCGTGACCCTGGGCAAGTCACTTGACCCCCATTGCCCACCCTTACGGCACTTCCACCAAGGAGCCAATACACAGAAGTTAACGGTTTAAAAAAAAAAGAAATAACAAAAAAAGAGACCTTCTCTAGTCACCCCCTTTGAAAAGAAATGTTCAGAAGGCTACTCCTATTATAATGGGATCCCCCATGGTCTCCCAAAAGTTTTGTCTTCCTGCTACACATCAACTATGTTATAATGTGGTAAGCTGTGAATGGGAGAGGAAGCTCTGGAGTTAGAGATAGAGTTAAGAGATATAGATCACAGATTTTAATACAGCTTCTACTGTTAATAATTGTGACTGTGGACCTTGTGCAAATGAATTTACCTAGACTCAACTTTCCTTAGTTATAATGGAAGGGGCTGAACTAAATGAAAAGAGAGTGAAATATGGATTTCTCTAGAGCTTTGCCTCTTCTTCTTTCTAGAGTGGAGCCACACAGTGGTTAAAGTTCTAGGGATGGAACCAGGAAAACCTTATTTCTCTAACCTTCAAAACTGTCTTTCAGTGCTTCTATATCCTCCTATACCAAGTACAGCTGACAACCATAAATGGATGTCTAGAGGGACTGATATATTGCATTTTGTTCAAACTGAGTATATTGTTTATCCTAATAAAAGAAAGTCCAGGCTGCCCAGTTTGCTATTCCCCAATCCTAGATCCCTAGTAGGCAGCATGCTTAGCAACTGCAACTAAACCAAATCCTTGTGGTTTAAGGATCATAGTGGGGAATGTAGGCTCCATTTGTATATCAGGTTAACCTTTCTCTATCCTTCCATCAAAGTAATAATATTAGGTCCTACAGAGAATAGACTAGCTTTCTTCTCATTTCCTTCCTTCTTTCCTCCTTTCTTTCCTTCCTTCCTTCCTCCTTTCTTTCCTTCTTTCCTTCCCACCTTCCCTGTGGCATGGTCAGTTTTTGTGTATGAGCCAAGGTTGTTGTGATGATTAAATGAAGTACTATTTGTAAAGCACTTAGTTCTATATACAAACTGTGTTATTANTTCTCTATCCTTCCATCAAAGTAATAATATTAGGTCCTACAGAGAATAGACTAGCTTTCTTCTCATTTCCTTCCTTCTTTCCTCCTTTCTTTCCTTCCTTCCTTCCTCCTTTCTTTCCTTCTTTCCTTCCCACCTTCTCTGTGGCATGGTCAGTTTTTGTGTATGAGCCAAAGTTGTTGTGATGATTAAATGAAGTACTATTTGTAAAGCACTTAGTGCTATATACAAACTGTGTTATTATTATTATTATTATTATTATTATTATCATTTAAAGCTATTATGATTTTAAAGAAAGGATTGATTCCCTCCAAGCAAAATTTAACAATTATGGCAGGATATAGGGATAGATGACTTCCCTGTTCTTTTTGATCCATTTGGGCATATAGCATTTAGATTCTCCTAGTAAAGGGATCATTTGAAGGCAATAAAGTGATACTGATGATAAATTAGACAAAAGCAAGAAAAGAAATAAGGTAATAATCCTGTGTTTATATAACAGCTAAATTTTTAAAGCACATTTTTTTAAAATGTGCTAAGAATTATTCTAGAAACTAGAGATACAGGGATAAAAAGAACTCCTGTCCCAATCTTATTACATGAATTAATGTTCATAAAAGAATTGAGATAGGAAATAACTGTTATTTCATTAATATAAAGAAATTCTACCAATGAGTGGTAACACTTAACACCAGGCTTTCTTGACTTTGACCCAGTTCTTTATCTACTACCCTTCACTGTCTCTTTGTTTATAAATCATTATACAAATGTGAACTATTATTATTCATTATCTTTATCATCATTATTCTTTCTTTTGACAGACTAAAGCTGAACTTGAAGGAATTATTAGGAAAACAGCCTCTGATGTTAAATCAGATCATTATTCTCCAACCTTTTCCAGAGAAGGACTGTCTTTTCATCAAGAATAGTGGAGGAACAGAAATCCAAGGCTTCAACTCAGAGAATCAAAATGTAGGCTAGGAGGATGACACTTTCAATTCTGTCCTTGTAAAAAATTGAGGGGCCTTTGCCCTCCACTAGGTTGTCTTCATTCTCATTCTCAGGTGTAGTTGTAATGTAGTTTTACATGTTCAATGGAAGAAGGGAAAAAGGAAAAATAGTATGGATGGAAGGAAGAAAGGATGAAGGGAAGGAGGGAAAAGAAGGGAATTATGTCCTTTGATGAAAGGATAGAGAAAGGTTAACTGGGCATACAGAGTCCACATTACCCATTGTGACCCTTAAAAGAAAAAGAGTTGGTTTAGTTGCAATGGCCAAGTCTGTAGTCTAGTAGGAATTTGGGTTTAGGGAATAGTATGCCAGGTGGTCCAGACTTAGTCGTATTAGGAGGACTTAGCACGATGCTTAGTTTGAGCTTAGTTTGGAATGTATTAGTCATTCAGAACATCTCTTCAAGGCTGTTTCTTCTTTACTTGGGTATAGAGGCACTGAAATATAACTTTGAAGGTTAGAGAACTCAGGTTTTTCTGGCTCCAGTCCCAGAACTCTAACCACTGTATGGTCTAGCTATAGAAAGAAGAGGAGGATAGCTTGAGAGGATATTTCACTCTCCTTTCATTTAGTTCATCCCCTTGAATCCAGCACTCTGGACATCTGTTTAAGTCTATCACTTCTTTCCTGATATGGAAGGATGTATAAGCACTGAAATACAACTCTGAAGATCAGATAACTTATTTTAAATTTAAGACTTATGAATATATATTATAAAGCTCAGCACTGGTCCTTAGTTTGTTTCTTAAAAATGAAGGTATATTAACTAAACTACCATTTGAAAATCTGTTTTTGTATTAAAATTCTTTCCTTAGCTAAGATTTCTCTTTTTTTTTATCTATTCCCTAATATCTCTTTGTTAATAGAAAACTCTCTTGACTGGTGAACATCACCACTTTATCCTCAATAGAATTTTTAAGAGACCTATTGATTTGACTAGGACATGGCGATGTCAAATGTAATGCATAGTCAAAATGTCAGAGGTAGGCCATAGATCCAGGTCCTTGAGGCTCTGTAGACAGCTTTCTACCCACAAGTGTATTTTGCCTTTATTCTTTTGCTTCGTCTTTACCTTTTGAAAGCTTTTCACCCCACAAATTACATCAGTTGAAAGTACTTGGCCTAGGACATTTATTAAAAGTCTTATTTGTAAGTTTTTTTTTATGGTCTAAGGATAAATCTATACAATTGAGGGAAACAGTTCTGCAACTACAATATTATTCTTATACTGTTTATTTAAATCTCCAAGGATATATTTTAATTTTGATAATTGTAGAATGGTGATTTTCAGCAGTTAGTTTAAGACTGATAGTAATATTTTAGTATGTGATTCTAGTCACTATCTTATATATTTGCTAGGTGTTAAGTTTTTGCAGACCAGAGTTATGTGTTGACATTTCTATCATTTCCTTGCAAAATCTGAATTAACTAATAATTTTGGGAGCCTTAAGTATAGCCCAACTAGAATATATATTGATAATAAATTTGTTAGTCTTGACTTGTCATCACAAAAGACATCTTTATTTCTATAAGCACATCTGCATAATTCATACTTTTTCCAATCTTTTTTTTATTAGCATAATGTTGATTGAGTTTATAAGAATGTTATTACACTATAGATGATATTTGATCATTGTACCAGTATAGTCACCTAACTTAGTGCTTGCTGGAAATTCATGACCATATTGGAAATTCTGAAAGACTAGGCCTCATAAAAATATATATGTTATTTTTCACTTTCCATCCTTCATGAGTTTTTTTTCTTGAATTTGTGATGTATGCCTTATGTAAACATTTTTGCATGATAGTACATGTATAACAATTAGCTTGCTACCTTTGAGAAGGGGAAAGAAAAGAAGGAGTTAGAGAATTTGGATTGTAAAATGTCAGCAAATGAATGCTAAAAATTGTTTCCATATGCAATAAGGGGAAAATATAATAAAAAATAACAAAAAAGATATATATGTTGGTTATCTGAGGACCTACATAATAATGATCAGACAGGCTCATCATAAAGTTGGCCAAAAACTGGTGAAACTACTCCTGACCATAACTCTCAAAAACCTTCATGAAGGGGTTATTAGTGGAATTAATCAATCAGTATTTATTAAGTGTTTACTATATGTCAAATACTATGTTTGCTAGGTACTGAAGATACAAAGGCAAAAGTGACACAGCTCCTGCCTTTGAGGAGAAACTAACATTCTTTTAGGAGAGATAACATTTAGATATAATTTCTTTACGAAATAAATACAAATTCATATAATATGGAAAAATAGGCTAGAAACAATGGGGATCAATGATAGTTTGGGACAGAATGTGCTCCTTGAGCTGTCTTGAAATAAGTTAGAGTCCAAGAAGTAGGGCTTGGGAGGGAATACATTCCAGAAAATGTGTAATATTAGTGCAATGATATGTAGATAAAATTTTATCTTCTTATAAAATGGCATTCACCTTGAAGATAAGAACTGTATTTTTCATAGAATCAAAGGGGTCCAGTCAGGAGCTAGAAAGCCTCTCAGTTCTAGTCCTGTCCTCTCATTTTATTGGTGAGTAAACTTAAACCAAAACAAATTAGGTGAAGCTCATATAGGAAATAAATGATGGTTAGACTATGAAATTAAGTCTTATGATGATTCCAATTCCACTGCTCATCTGCTACATTACATTGCTCTCATCTTTGCATCTCTACTTCTTGATTACTATCTTTTTAACTTGAAAATGTTTATTTAATTAATTGATTTAGAATATTTTTCCATGGTTACATGATTCATGTTCCTTCCCTCCCTCCTCCCTCTTTTCCCCTCCTCTCCCAGCAAATGAGCAATTCCACTGGGTTTTACATGTGTCATTCATTGATCAAGGCCTATTTCCATATTATTAATATTTGCATTAGAGTGATTGCTTAGAGTCTACATCCCCAATTATATACACTTCGACCCATGTGATCAGGCAGTTGTTTTTCTTCTACGTTTCTACTCCCACAGTTCTTTCTCTGGATGTGTATAACATTCTTTCTCATAAATTCCTCAGAATTGTCCTGGATCACTGCATTGCTGCTAGTACAGAAGTCCATTACATTTGATTTTACCACAGTGTATCAGTCTCTGTGTACAAAGTTCTCCTGGTTCTGCTCCTTTCACTCTGCATCAATTCCTGGAGGTCATTCTAGTTCACTTAGATTTCCTCCAGTTCATTATTTCTTTTAGCACAATAGTATTCCAACTTGATTACTATTGTGGGTTTTCAAAATATTGTGGCTGTGAGACTGCATCCTTCAGCATGCCCCAGGGGTCACTCCCTCCTACTGCCTGGCATGGGATTGGTCTTGGATGGACCAATACTATGCTACGGAGGGACTACACCCCCTTACTTCTGGGCACAGAATTGATCTATATAAGAACCAATTCTGCCCCAAGGAAGGGTCTTGAAATCTAACTAGATTCGGGGTTGAATGGGGTAGTCAGTTGCAGACTGGTGGAATTCCAGTGTTTTTTCTTTGAATAAAAGTTTTTGCAACCTGAAGGGACTGCAGAGCCTTTAAGGTAACCAGAAACCCCACCAATCCCCTGAGTCTCCTGGGCTTTCTGCCCTTCCTGCCCACACAAAAGGCAGGAAGCCACCTACTTCCATTCCACTTGTCCTCCCATTCTTCCTTCTTCTCTCTCCTCCATTTCCTCCACCTCCTCCTTCCCTTCAGACCCTCTGTGGAGCTCAGATTTTCTTTTCCTGTCAGCTCCTCTAGGGACCCCCCCCCTGAGAACCACCACTACACTCTTTTTCTGTCATCCAGCTGATCTCTCTCTCCTTCCTTTCCCATCCTCCAACCTAGCCTCAATGGCTGATCTCTCTTTCTTCCTCCTTTCTCCTATAAGCCTAGTTTCAGACCCCAGCTGAGACCACCACAGCATTCTTTTCTTGCCAACATCTCCTCTCTCCCCTCCTTCCCACCTCCAGCCCAGATTCTCCAGCGGACCCCCTCTTTTTCCTACTAAACCCTCTGGTTGACCCCCTCTCTCCTTGCTTTCCCACCATCCTCCTTCCCCTCCTCCTCCACCTTTTCCTTCTCCCTGCCACCACTCCCTCCCCACTCTCCCCAGGTCTGGGACTCTCCATCTTTCTTTCTTGCTTGCTACTGTTTCTCTTTTTCTCTCATTTTCTTCCTACCTTACCCCCCAGCTGAGTCTCTCCACTTAGGGGCTTGCCTGAGGTCTCATCACCCCTCACAACTTCATCCCTTCCATCTTGTTAATCCCTGGGCTCCCTGCTCCTGCCTCTGCCTGATTCCTGCCCAACCTTTGGTTCTCTGTCACGGGTCCCCCTGCTGAGAGTTCTTAAGAAGCCAGTAAGGTATACATCCTTTTCCTCACCCCCTAGCACAGAGGCCCCTGTTTCTTCCCCTATCCATCCTCTCCCTCCACCCTGATGATTTCTTTTTTCAAACTCTCACTCACACTCAAGATAAACCTCCAAATTCCTGCCCAACCCATCCCTAGGCTCCTGCCTGTGGGCAGTTTGCACCTGCATCTGCTGTTTTTTGTTGTTGTTGTTGTTCTTCTTCTTCTTTTCTAGCTGAAAGTAAAATACAATGTTTCAGAGTAGATTAGCAACCTTGATGGACAGCCTTTTGTCCCTAGGGGTTTTTGAAAATCTTAGGGGTTCAGACTGGCTTTTTCTTTTTATAAACCTTTTATTAATCTTGGGGAGTTTTCTTTTTATAAACCACAATGATAAATGCCAGATGGCCATTCTACAAACCCAAATGAAGGCCTAAATGGAAGTTTTAAAGAGATCCTTACCTGGTCTCCAGATGCAAAGGTAGAATCCCTCTCAACATATACCTCAGGTAGAAGATCCCTTTCTACCTCTCCCTCAGGTGGAAGATCCTTCTCCACCTATAGCTCAGAAGGAAGATCCTTCCTCACCTATACCTAAGGTGGAATTTTATCTCTCTAGGCTCCTATAGCTCCTCACTACCCTGTCCTCTCCTTCCCCTTCTCCCAGTGCCCCACTGGCTCCTGTCCCTTGTCCTAGCTCTCAACCATACCCATCTCCAAACCCAGCATCTCACAGTCTCTCGCCCCTCCACCCCCTTACTTTCTCAATATCGAAAGAAAAATCCACAAAAAAGACTAGGACCGTGAAGGAATCATATGAAGACCTTTTCCCCTTAAGGGAGGAGCCCACATTAAGGACAAATGGGAATGTGTTGCCTTAAGACAACACACGCCTTTTACTCCCCAGGATATAAAATTACTGAAACTGAATTTTCCCTCATTTGAGGACAAATCAATTGTCAGCATTAAGACCCTGGACAATATATTCCTTACATATGATCCTGCATATCAGGATATACAAAATTTGCTCCAGGCCTTATTGACTGAATGGGAGAGAGGAAAAATTATTTCTATTGTTAATAAAGCACAAGGAAGGAATGTGGTTCATTGTCCAGAGCAAGACCTGAAATGGGATGTTAATGAGGAAAGAGACTATTTGCTGCTATGTCATGCCAGGGAGGCATTGCTAAAGACAATGAGATAATGCTCTGACAGTCTAGGTATATGGACCAAGTTTGAGACCTTAAGCAATCAGATGATGAGACACTCTCCCAGGTTATGGATAGACTTATTGAGCCAGAAGGAAGGTACATAGACCTTGACCTCACTAAAGAAAGGGATGTATGGCAAATAAGGAGGCAGTTTGTAAACAACTGTTGCAAAGTGGTCTAGAAACATTTTAAAACTAACTACCCAAACTGGCCTAATATGGACCTTGTATAATTGCACATGGTTGCAATGTACATGTCTAAAGGCCATGAACAAAAAAATGTAGAAACAAATGATTTGGTAGTAGAATTACAAAAAGAAGTAAAATCCTTAATGGAAAGACTTTTTGATGTTATATGCAAAATTGAACTTTGGGGGTTTGAATTCATTTGTTTTGTTAAATTGCATTTGTTTTTATTAACTGCATTTGTTTTGTTAAATGTTTTATTTTGTATATTGTGGAAAAGGGGACTTCCTCCTAATTGATTTTATTCTTTTTCTCTTTTGTTTCATTTTCCCCAGGTTGTTGTGTTTTCCCCTTATAAAAATGTATGCATCTTTAGTATGTTATGTTTGAAATGATCCACTGGGGATACTGTTCTCCCAAAGGATCACAGGGGGGAATGTGGGTTTTAAAAATATTGTGGCCAGGGGGCTGCATCCCTCAGCCTGCCCCAGGGGTCCCTCCCCCCTACTTCCTGGCATGGGATTGGTCTTAGATGGACCAATACTATGCTAGAGAGGTACCACACACCCCTACTTCCAGGCACTGGATTGGATTATATAAGGACCAATCCCATGGCAAGGAAGGACCTTTGAACCTGACTAAATGTGGAGTTGACCAAGGTAGTCAGTTGCAGGCTGGTGGAACTCCAGTGTTTTTTCTTTGAATAAAAGTTTTTGTTAGATAAAGAGATAGAGTTTTTTTTTTAGTATTATACAACCTTGAATGTTATTTGATGGTTATTACATGTTTGTTCAATTAAATATGAAAAATGTATTAATAAAATCATGTTGAATTTAGAAGGAAGCCATTTAACACTAAAGTCTGTATGACCCTGAACAAAACATTTAACCAATATTTGTAACTAGCAAACCCTTCAAATTTGTCTACTAACTCATGAATTGTAATCTGTGCTGATGCAAGATAACCCCACACTGGTAGGTTTCCATTCTGCCAAAATCACAAATTACTATTATATTTACATATAAGGATACTAAGGCACTGGGAGATATAAATGGTTGGAATAGTCAAATAGCTCATAAAAGCTGTGAAAACCCAAGGCCTTTATCCTTACTCCATAGGGATGAAATACTCATATCATAATGTCTCCTAGCATCCAAATAAAATCCCAAATTAAATGAAATGTTTTATTTTTTTATTTGAACTATTCTCATGTCAAATTTGTTTCTTCTAGATGAATTATTCCAACATATTTTAAATAGGCATTTCTATTCTCAACTATATCCTAATTTGCTTCAATGGTTCATATTAAGATGTCACCTATGTTCCCAGCGAACAGTAGTCCAAATCACACAGTGCATCACAACTAGCACCTACTATAGTGCCCTGAGAGCAGTACCACCAGTATTCAATTTACAAAATAAGGAAGCTCAATTTTAAACAGCAAAGTTATTTGTTAAATATTAATGAGATTATGGGGACTTTTATTAATGCAATAATAACTATTAACTGTCATGCAATGGATTTCCCAGACTGCTTTATTAAAATGTTTACTAATTTTGAAGATAACTAATTAAAAATTGAAGGACAAGATCTTAATGTTATTTTGATTAAAGTTAAGGTTGAAATCGCTTCATCTTACATCCTAAATAGAGAGAGGAAGAGTGAGTTCACCTGAACTTGCAAGGAACTTCAACAAAACTCTCAAAACACTATTTTGTTTCTTTTTTTAAATGAAATCTTCCAGAGAAAGTATCTCAGAGACCTAAATGATCTTGAAAGAGGCATTAAAAAAGTAATCAGGTGACAGAAAAAGAGTTTGGCAATGAGAGTTGGAAATGAGTATTACCCATTCATCAGGAAGAGAAGATGCATTTAATTTTCTTATCTTATTCCAATTCTTAGTCATTACATAACAGGTTGGATTTCAGTGTAATCCCAATGAACTTTCATGCTAATTCTGATAAGTTAGATTCAGAAAAATAAATGACAATGTGTTAGGCAGTCTCATCAACTTTATAACATGTTAGAATCTAAAATTATGTTGCATTATAACTGCTGATGCCTAGTCATTAAAGCTATAACTAGGATAGGATAGGTGGAGCCTTTCCCAAATGCCCTAACACATACAGAGCATTCCTTTAGCCTAGTGAAAGCAATTGTACTTAGTATCTAGACAGTGCTAATAATTAGACAAAATAGGAAAATATTAAAGACCAGGTTTCTTTTTTCACACTGTCCACTTCCCTGTGAGTTTCTTCCTTAATGAGTCACCAGGCTCCATCCTATCCAACCATACACCAGCCTCCACAATAGTAGCCTCATGGAATTCTCCAGTCCATGTATCCTTTATAACTCCAATAAGATAGTATTCTAGAGTGTCTTCCCCTAGTTCAACTTAATGTCTTTGTTGCTTTGGTTACATCTTTTTTATTGTTTACCCAGTAAGAAAAATCATTTGTTACAACTGTTCTAGTGTTAAATAATATTTTAAAATGGAGAGATCACTAGCCCTGATGTCATAGAAAATATGTCAAATAAAAATATGTGGTATGTTTATTAGTAATGTCTACTTTTTGTTTTCTGTGATTAGGGTGTCTAATAAAAAGAAATGAACATCACAAGATTGCAGATCTTTAAGGGATCTTACAAGTCATCTAATAAAATCCTATCATTTTACAAATATCAAAACTAAGGCTTAGAGAAGGAAGGTGACTTGCCCAAATTCACACATGTGGTAAAACTGAGATTTGAATTCAGGTCATATGTCTATAAATTCCATTATTCTTCCACAAGACACAAGGCTTTATGATATAAATCAGTCAACTAGTATTATTCAGTACCTACTATGTTCTAAGCACCATGCCAAGTCAAAGACATATGTTTTTTACAACAGAAAAGGATTTAGAAGTCCTTGAATATTAATAAATTTTATTGTTTGTCCAGGAAAATAAACTATAGAGAGATCATTACTATCAATTAAAAATTTTCCCTATTGGGCTATACCTTCCCTTCCCATCTATACAAAACTAAATGTAAGGGGGAAAAGGGGGACTTTGGTTGAATGAATATCAAAAAGGGATGGTTGCCAGGGAATTGAATAAATATCAATCCCCAATAAAAAATCCTCAAGTCAAAATGACTTTTATGATTGTTTATTTACAAATGAGAAGAGGGAGAGAAAGTAAGAAAATCAGAGAGAGGATAGGGTAGGATAAGTAGTCTAACAGACTGAATAATTTGTTCTGGTCCCTGGTTCATCTCAGGCAGGTTTAAATAGTCCTCATTTGGAGAAGGCCAAGGGCCAGGGAAGAATGAAGCAAAAGCTTCAGTCTCAAATCCTCTCATGAAGGGAGAGTTCCTTCAGAGAAATCCAGGAAGATTTAGTCTTTACACTCACCAGGTGTAGTTCCAAGGGAGAGATTAAGAGCAGTCTCACTTAGTCCAAGATCTCAGCCACCACTCCTTCAGGTCCCAGTCACTAACCAGAAGAAGAGAGCTATAGGAACGTGTCACTCCTTTTTAAAGGTGCTTCTTTTTTTGTCACTTCCTGTGCCTTCCTCCTACTTTACGTGTCTAATTACAATAGATGCTTTGCTTAGGGCTGCCCCAAGGGCAGTCAGTCAATTCTGATTCGTCACCCACTCTTGCACACATAGGTCACAGACCTCCACACTTGAGAATTAAGTGCTGGTCTTTATACCTTTGGTGATTAGATTTGAGAATTGGCAGGGTAGATTTAATTTCATTATCACAAAACAAACATGGTATTCCATTCTCTAATCTCCATGCCTTTGAACAGTCTATTCCCTCTTCTTGGAATGTCATCCACTTCTGTCTATTGGAATACTTGGTTTCCTTCCATGTTTTACTCATGTACAATAACCTATAGGTTGTCTTTTGTAACTCTCCAGTTGTTAATGCTTGGTTCCTGTAGTACAGAGAGAGGGGGTCTTGACAGTTTTTTTTCAAGCTTTGGCTGAGTTCTGAAATCAGTTAGGAGTTTAGAATCTTCAAGAGAGTCAGTTGGTTTGGGAATCTCATGGAGAGAGGGTCAGACCAGCTGAGCTGCTTCCTTGCTTATCTGAAGAATTGAAATTTAGCCTAGTTTTGGAATATTTATTTAAGAAATTGTTACTTTAGATAAACCCTTTGTATCTTCATACCCTATCTCATTTCCTACCTTTCTTCCTTTACATTAAATGTCTGTGGAGTGAATAAGGAGAGTAAATTAGAGAGTAGTTCAAATCTGTGAGGGGTTTAACTATAATTTGGCAGTATCTTATCTAGAAAAGTTAGTTAGCATCATTTATTCCCTTTAGACATCAAGAGCACCTTGAGAGCTGAGCTAAGGCAGGACCTTGCTCAGACTCCATCTCTGCCTCCCTTCCCCCACCTGAGGTTTCTTTAAACAACTGTTAGGGCTTCCTCAATCCACTTTTCCTGACAAATCAACCTTACAAAATAATAAACCCTTTTGTGTTTCAACAGACCTGTTAGTTACTTTGTCAGTTAATTAGTAAGAGAGGGAAGAAGAGGGAAAGAACCAACATATACTCTGTGCTGGAAGGGAAGCCGGGGTATCAATCTTGAAGGAAGGTGTAACTTCAAAACAAGTCCCTTCCTGTGAAATTAACTAAAGCCTGTAGTTAATTTCAGTTCAGTCTATTTCCCTCAGTTTGTCTTTCGTCTAAGTCCTAGTCTAATAAACCCTGCTGTTCTTTGCCTCTTCCCAACACAGTAAGATTTAAGAACAGGACTTAAGACAATAATTTCCCACAATAGCCTGAACACTTATTATATAAAATACACTACTAGTCAAATAATATCCTCATTGTGTTTCAGTGGGAAAAATATCTTCACTAATATACCAAAATCAATCATCACATATGCATTAGAAATCAAGTTTTTTAATGGAAAAATAAAGAACTAAGTCATCTTCCAATCATCTGTTAGGATTATCTCTGACTTTCAGAAGATACACAAATTTGTTTTTGGTTGTTTTCTTTGGTTTTGTTAAATCCCTTATCTTCTGTCTTAGAATCAATACTGTGTAGTGGGGTTCCAAAGCAAAAGAATAGTAAAAGCTAGACCCTTTTTTAGGGGTTACATGAATTGCCCAGGGTCACAGAATTGCCCTAAGAAGTGTCTGAAGCCAGATTTGAACTCAGAAGCTCCTGTCTCTATATCTGGCTCTCTAGCCATTGAACCACTTAACTTCCTCCTTAAATATATGCATTTGTATTTTCTTCCTAGTTTGGATAAGAGGCTATATCCACCAATCCTTTATAGCACATGACAAAATAACAGAGATCATAGGAATTCTGTTTTATGGCATGCTACAAAGAGAAAAGAAAAACATAAAAGGCCAGAAATGATAATAAAATATGAATGTATGACCTCCTCCATTTTATAGTGTTGAATTGGCAAAATACATACTTTGACTTTGTTAAAACCAAATTCTTTTGTTTGGCATTAGAGAACAGATTGGTCACCCCTTCATTAAAATACATAAAGACAATTAAACCAGAAATGATATTATATCCCAACAGCTTAACTAGAGTCTATGTATTTTTACTGTTTGTGCTCATTTCTCATGAGAGTCTTTACTTGTACTTTTTTTTCTAGCTTGACATCCTTCCTATCAAAGTAAAATCAAATGGAGAACTTGGATCTAAAATGAGCAGTGGCATGAGATGGCCATTTGGCCTGAATTCAAACAATCCAAGCACTTCAGGGAAAATTCCAAGTCAGCTTATGATCACCACCTGCCAGGAATCCCAACCCAGCTGTGATAAAACTGCAAAGACTGGCAAGGATCCACCAAAATACAGGGGGGAGAAAAGTATGGCTTGTTGGACTTGTTTTATTAACCTTCAGGAGGATATAGAGATAAAAGAAACATTAAGGATAGATAAAACAGTTTTGAGAGCTACAAAGTCAGGAGCAAATTCAAAGGTTTCAGACAAGATGACTAAGGAAGTGATTATTTCTGAGCCCAGTTTTCTTGCATTGCTCAAAACAACAAGAAATGGATCAACTAAGATAAGAAGCACAACCAAAAGGGAGAAGTGGAAGAAAGGAAATGTGTACCAGGACAACCTGACAGTAAAACCAAGAGAGAGTTGGAACAAAATTGATAAATAAATACTGGGCAGTAAAAGAAAGAAAGAAAAACTCTTCAGAAGAAAGGAAATTACAAGTTTGAATAACAGTTATATTCTTACAAATGAGAAAGGAATAATCACAAGAATTCCCACACTGGTTTAGAAGTTTAATAAAATAATTAAAGGTAGAAGTTAGAACTTTTAAAAAGAATTAGTAAAGAAAAACAAGAGAAGAGATGTTTTAACATAGAATGTAGAAACCCTTGTTAAAGTAGAAACAGAAAAAAAACAGAAAACAAAAAAAGAAAAAAAGTTATATTTAGCTCAAATCAATTCTTTGGAAAGAAGTAAAAGAGGCAGAGATAGAAGAGCAAATATCAGCACAAAATAAATGTAGCAAAATATCAAGAACTTATGAATACTTTCTTTGGAGCACTGATGCATATTGTAAATCATAGGTAACAATAGCTAAGAGAATTGTCCAAACCTCATATAAGTTGTGTTTTGCCCCTAGTGCCACAACTATTAACAAAGGTGAAACTTGAACCCAATTATTATCAAATCCATTTCATTATTCTATCCATTGTGCCACATTGTAAAATAAAAAGACAATAAAATTGGGGAGAAACTCAAGGTCTCTACAAATCATAGCAACTAATCTTCAAGACTGAGCTAAGCAAAACAATTTGAGAATTTTTGGTCACCAATAAAAACATGATAAAATAAAGAATATAAATACAATGTTATAATAAATACTAGAAAAAAGTCTATACATGGTAGAAATGTTAACCTAGACTAGAGATTAGATTCCATAAGACAGAGAAAATAAGAAGTTTAATTCACCCATAAATATACGTGCAAATTTTGGCAGGCTTATTATCAAGGAGAAAGGCATAAACAATCTAAATGAAGTACTTTTTATTTGTAAGAAACTAGTTCAGGTTACATTACATGAGACAATTAATTGACAGAGAAAGGAATGGAAGGATGGTAACATATTGAAAGATAAAATTAATTACCTTGTACCCCAAAATGGATGTCATTAAATCTTAGCTTACTGTGTCTTCAACAGCATGATTTCCCAAACCTTTCTAAAATGAAAATTATGTGCAAGACATAAAGGAAATCCAGTTTTCTGGACAGTCTAAGATATCAAGAAATAAAAGGAAATAGAATTCTAATGAACAATAAAGAAAGCTAATTCCTAATGCTTATTGCACTCATTCAGCAATCCCTAACCCATCAGTGACCAAACTCTATCAGGGTAGCATAATGCCACTCAAGAACTTGCAACAGACTTCAAATCTATACCTCCACTGCCCATCCCCTACACCACAGAAAATTAAAAGACAGAAGCTTTCTGTGGCTGGGAATGTAATGTGATAATATTTTGTGCTAAAACTGTTCTCATTTATTGAACCGAGTCAGAAAGTGAGCAATAGGTGAATATAAAGGAAAATACTGAAATTGTCAAAGATCTCACGGGGATAAAATTCAATGAATGCCCTTCAGCATAAGCAGATAATTCAACAGGGATATTAATAGAATAAGAGAATATGGCCTCTAGGTCAGCTATAATAGTCCCGATACCTACTAATAAATATAACAAGACAAAAAATATTCATTATCTAATGAAAGGCAAAGAAGCCTCATCTTTGGAATCTGTGGATTTCAAAGGGAAAATGGAATCACAGCAGGAGAGTTTTAAATGATTTTTAAAAGAAATAAGAATTTTGAAAGCTAAATTTATGAACTGCATAGCAAAACTAATTGACAGAATAGAAAAACTTAAATCTGTTGGCAAACTTAACCAAATTAACAAAAGAAAGAATGATCAATTGTGAATGCAAATGTGCAAAAGTATATGAAAATCAGGAAAAAGAAACGATAAGCAAAAATCAGTAAGATTTAAAAATATGATATCTGTACAAGGAAAATATATTGATCTCAATAGACAGAATGAATAAGGACAATTTAAGGATTATAGGTCTTCAAAAATAATATGATTAGGGGGCAGGTGGGTAGCTCAGTGGATGGAGAGCCAGGCCTAGAGACGAGAGGTCCTAGGTTCAAATATGACCTCAGACGCTTCCAAAGCTGTGTGACCCTGGGCAAGTCACTTGACCCCCATTGCCTACCCTTACCACTCTTCTGCCTTGGAGCCAATACACAGCATTGACTCCAAGATGGAAGGTAAGGGTTTTTTTAAAAAAATAATAAATAATATGATAATTAAAAAACATGAACACCCCACTAAAATAAATAATACAAGCAAACTGCCTAGAAGTTCTGAACACAGAAAATTGAAAGAATCCACAGATCACCTCCAAGATGAGGGAGAAG